>NC_141161.1:52023994-52328716 GCF_053477565.2 Lygodium microphyllum
TCTTTCCATCTTCTATTCTTTTTGAATTTGTGTTTCATCCACCTTTAACACAGACTTTAAAACACCACCACATTCTTTCATACTAAGTTTGTACATATGAACCATCACAATTTGCACTCTCTTGAGATGCATCCAAATATTGTTAAATGTGTTGTGTTTAAAGAAAAACTTATTTTTTGGCTTTTCATAAGCCATTAACCCTTCAATATGAGCATACTTTCCCAAAAACATTTTGATTTCTATGATTAATAACAAACCTAGCAATTGAAAGGCATGCCAAAATTCTTTTATTATGTTATATCTAAGATTTTGGAACTATAGTCTTGAGAGAGTATGATAACTTTGCGACTAATACCCATAATATCACACATCTCTACTACTTCATCTAGTTTCATCATTCCTCATCTTTTATTCACTTTTTAAACATTGGCTCTCTCAAATCCACATTTTTTTGTAATTGAAGAATCTTCACAAGGTCTATTTTATTCATGGTTACTTTCAAAAGCTTGATTCTCTCCTCATCTCAGTGGATGTTAACACCTTTAAAAACTCTAGAGGCATATTGTTTTGCAAAATTTAGTCCTTTTTTCTTAGCCCCGCTATTTTCTAATAGATCGGTTACATTTTTCATTGGTCTCTTCCTCTCTTTAAATCCTATCAAGGCTTCTTTTAAATGTACTGATTTTTCTTGCAATGATTGGTTAAGCACTTTCTAAAAAATTCAATCTTGGTCATTATCTCAAAAATAGTTTTTTATATTGTTAATGCTTTTCTCAATTCCTATATTTGTGTTGTTTATGCATAAGATATAGAATGTAAACTCATACAATATACAAGCATGCCATCAAAACCATCAGTGACGTATCTCATTAAATCATGAACATTGAAAAAGGGAGGTGGTTTACATGTAGAAGGGTCCTTTAGATAAATACTTCTATCTACCCACATATCTATATGCTTCTTTCCTTGTAATCATAACTTGTTCACCTTATCTATATTTAATAATACTCGATGATGTAAACTTCCCCAAGATGAATAAACCGAATCCATTTGAATAAACTTCTCCAAGTTGAATAAACCGAATCTGTTTGAATAGTAAGCTTGTAGTTGTATGCAATTGTATTACTTGAAGAGGTTTTGGTAGTAGAATAGAATCAATTGGGTGACAAGATCACAAAGATGAATAACAAGTGTGAAAAAGAAAATGGACAAATGACAAAACCACAAAGATGGCAAAAAGTGTGAAAGAGAATGCATTACGTTTTAATAATTTCAAATGAGTCTGGCATGGGGAAGAAACGAACATGATATTGGTGCAAAAATTGAAGTAATATAATATTTTGCAAGTTCCAAAATTGAGTCAAAAGATGTGAGGTGTCTACCAGCAGGCTCATTCCAAGGCACACCTTTTTGTAGGGTATGGTTTGGCAAACCTCCCTCATATACATACTTGCGAGGCTTTGGATGTGAGGCTTTTTGGCATATTCCCAAAGACAAACGTAACAAGTTGGATTCAAAGTTCGTCAAATGAATTGGTTATGGTGCTGCAAGTGAGATAGGCTATCACCTTTGGGATGCAAGCTCAGAAGGTTATATGTAGTCATGAGGCATATGAGACCATAGTAGGTGGTTGAGGTATGAGACCTTTCAAGAGGAGCATCATATTATAGTATATCCAGCCCAAATTAGACAACCTGCAACAATTGTTGATGATGTAGTGGCCTAGGATTCCCCTATTGTACATGATCATGATGCTAGACAAAGATGATAGGTTGTACAAGCTCCACAGTCAATTTTGAGATGCTCTACTAGAGCCCCACATCCTCCTTATCATTTTGAGCCCTTTATGCATTATCTCTTCATGACAAATTTTGATGAGCCCTTACTTATGAGAAGGCTATGTGTAGATGTGATAGTCACTCTTGGGAGAGGGCCATGTAGTCCAAGTTTGATTCATTGTAGAAAAATTATATGTGGGACTTGGTTTCCTTGCTAAATGGTAAACATGCATTGTCATGCAAGTGGATCTATAAATTGAAGAGCACCCTTGGTCACCCTAAGCCAACATACAATGCCCATTTGGTTGCAAATAGTTTAAGATAGGAAAAGAGAGTTGATTCTGATGAGATATTCTTCCCCATAGTCAAGATGACTACCTTCAATTGGTTTTAACCTTGGTTACATAGTTAGATTTGGAGCTTTATTAGATGGATTTGAAAACGACTTTCATATATAGGGACCTGCATGATGATATTTATATATAGCACTTCATCAGAGAGATGATTGAGGACAAGTAGATAGAGCTTGTCAAGATCTTGAGTGATAAAAATCCTACTGATCTGCTCACTAAAAGTCCCCCAATGGAACGTGATGCCTTCCTTAGGAAGTTGATGGGCATAGGATGAGATGATGTTTGAGAATTAAGGCTACCCACCCAAGAAACCCTATATAAATAATATGTAAAATAAATAGAATGTCTCTTCTTATGTGTAAAGTCTAATATTCTTCATTATTGCTTCCACCATCACCAAAGCTTGAGAGAGAGAGAGAGAGAGAGAGAGAGAGAGAGAGAGAGAGAGAGAGAGAGAGAGAGAGAGAGAGAGAGAGAGAGAGAGAGAGAGAGAGAGAGTATATGTGCGATTAAAACATATAAAGTTAAATAATTGAAAAAAGTAAATTAAATAACCAATTTCAAGAAATATGTTGAGATATAAACTTAATACTATATATAATGATAATGTATTTTAAAATAAAATAATTAAAAAGTAAAATTTGAATTTTGAGAATGTATATGATTACACTTTGAGAATTTATAAAAATTTTATTTATTTGAAATATAAAAAATAGGAGGAGAAAATAATATAATTGATTTTGTTGAAAGTAGTCCTTAGGATATTTATTCCAAGCCTAAGTCAAAAAATTAAAAAATTATATTAGACTCAATAACTAATTCAAATAGACATATTAAGATATATATTATAATTACATAATGAACATATTGTAAAACTCAATTAGATATATTTTAAAAATTATAAAAGAAATAAATAAATAAAATTATAAATTAAACCTTGATAATATATACAAATTATACTTTGAGAGTTTATATACATATCAAACTCCTTAAAATGTACAAAGTATAGGGAGAGTAGATTTTGTCAACAAGAAGTCCTTAAGAGTAGTCTTTCCATGCTCGAGTGGGTGAAGGGTCTAGCTACTATTACTTACATACATACTAAAGAAGAAGGTGAAAGCCTTACCTTCTAATGCATATTGCAGGCGTAGTCACGGGACCTAGTTGTCATCACAGTTCCACCTACAAAGATGCTAGAAAAGCCATACCCTAAGGAAAATGTTAATATGAAACAACAATTTAGAATATTTAAAAATCTCTAAGTAAATTTAACTTAAAAGGTAAAAGTAGGTAGAATCAAATAAGAATTAATGCATAATCTTACTTAATGGTTAATATATATTTGGGAAAATCAACTCATGATAAATATATTTTACAACCAACCATACTAGAAATTCTAGAGTTTTAGGACATCATCTTTTGCTAGTGCCACTTACTTATAATATGTCATCTACGCATGTGTTAATAAATGAAGGGATTTGACAACTTAATAAAATTTTCTCCAATACAAACACATTGAGGTTTCTCATCATACACTATCATATTTCAAAACTTAGCATTTACCCTTTAGCAACCTAAAAGTTGTGAGAGTATCGATGTGGATCCTAAAGTGTGTGCTCAAGTTATGGTGAAATTGCATCAACCATAACCTATTTACTGAACAAAATCATGAATAAAATCCAAAAATTTATTGATTAGACTCACTAAAGAAATAAAAAATTACACTTAATCAGATATTAAAAACTTAGAGCAAGCAAATCATTCCATAGAATACAATGTTATTGATTAGATTCACTAAAGAATGTAAGAATTATACTTAACCAATATTGAATACTTAGAGAAAGCAAATCATTCCATAGAATACATTGGTATAATTTGCAACATTCAAGGCACCATCGTATTAGTCTTTCAAGTTACCTACATTCACATAGAAAAGAGGATTATAAATTGATACTTAAAATATGGGTGCAAGGTATCCATGAAAATTGATATAAGAGTTATTCTAGGATTTGGGAAAAACTCTCGAGCATGTAATTAAGTCCATCATGTTCAAAGGTTTAAGAACTAATCATACTAATAACTAAGAACCCTAAAGGATTCATGTTTAATTATTTGTACGTAAATCCATATGATAGTGTATTGGCCAATCAGTTGATTTTCATCCATTTATTTTAGTAAAAAGATAGTATAAAGATATAATGGATATGCTTCAGGTTTGTATGCTAAAGACTAAAGTTGCAAAGAAACTTTGCTAAAAACACATCTCCTTATCCCTTTTCTTATGAACTTCTCATAATCCAAACAAAGGAGTAAAGTAAGCTTTTGATGATGAAGACTTAAGAGAGCTTGACCACAAAGACCTAAGGGAAATAATTGAACAACTTAAGAACCTCATTATTTTGTAAGCGCATGAATGTTTTGGTAGAACACAATTAGTTTCTCTCATAACTTTGTTTTTTAATGTATAGAAAAGCTAAATGTAAGCAATTGTAAGGGCTTCTTTATGGATATAAACAATGTGTAATTTAGGTGTATCTATTGCATACATGTGACCATATAATCTAGAGGTAATGGCATACATGTCACAATATATGTGCCTCATCAAGTTTAGGCTAAAGATGCTAAGGATGTCCTTCACTTGTGGCTCATGTTACCATGATTCACACTTATCTCAAAGTGAACTAAGAACCTACTAACTTAGCTGAGAAAGTAAGGCTACTTCTTATATTTATTTCCTATACCCATGCTCAAGGATTAATGCCGTCTACATCCTTAGATACTACCGTCTAGGGCTAATACATCTCAATGTGATATGAAGGACCCTAGATGTGTGGACTTTTGTGGACTTATTCCCAGGTGATTCTAACACGCATTTTGTGCATCCTCCTCCTCCTCCTCCTCCTCTCTCTCTCTCTCTCTCTCTCTCTCTCTCTCTCTCTCTCTCTCTCTCTCTCTCTCTCTCTCTCTCTCTCTCTCTCTCTCTCTCTCTCTCTCTCTCTGTGTCTGGTGAGAGGGCATTATATTAGAAGATAAAAATACACACATAGCTTTTTAATGGCCAAGGCCTTAACCATACTCCACTTTTCAAAGATAACCACCTCCAAAGTTTTTTGGGTGTGGAACCACAAAGATAGAAGCGAATCCTTTTGACCTATAACTTAGAGCCATTGACATTATGTTAATTTGTTCACAACCACTATGAATAATTACAAAGTTATGATAGGGACTAGGGTTTCCACTTACTGGACTATTAAATGCTACGTATAAGTAGATCATAGCATGCAGACCACCTATAATATGTGTTGTAGACTTGATTAGCATCCTTATTATTTTGTAGTAGCATTACAACTTCATCTTCTGCTTTTCTAGCTACAACAATTTGAAGGCATTCTTTGACAACCTTGAGAGTCATGTTTTGCTGCTTCTTCATTTCCCATCACATTCAACCTACACTAGCAAACTCCACTTTAAAGCTTGAAGGAAGGGTTATTTTACCTTGGAATAGGGCTTCATACCTTGGTGACCATATGAACAAGAGAATGTTAGCTTTGAGCCACATCCAAACTTTAGTAGGCATTCCATTAGATTCTCCTAGAAGGAGTTTCTTCCAAGTTGGACTATAGGGGTCATGGCTAGGTTAGCTAAATCAATTGGCACCTTTAAGGTTGTTGCTAAGCTTTTGAAGAAGCTATCTTATCCCACTTAGCGTGATGTAAGTTTCATTCCTCCTTATTTGTTAATATAATGCTTTCACATTAAAAAGCGAGGTTGTATGGGTGGAGGTCTTTATTGATAAACTAGAGAAAGTTCATGATGCCTTCATTGTACTTGTAGCTCAGAAAAAGGTGAGAGATTGATTCGTCTTTTACTTTACATCTTGGATACATACCATTTCCTATTCCAAGTTTTTGAGCCCTTTCCCTGGTCCAATTTGCCTTATGTAAGATGAGCAAGAGCAGAGTGGATTGCTTAGCTTGAATGTCAGGGACCATAAGGGTGGGTTCGGGTGGACTGACTAAGAAACCCATTTTTGTCATGTGGTTCAAAAACGGGTAGACAAATGTGCTATATTGTACTTTTAGTATTAAAAAAAAACCTCAATTAATTGTTGTAGACCAGGTGGAATGGCATCCCCTCTTCAATTGCAGATGGCACAAGTTCAAGCCTTGTATAAATTTGTCCATTTCTTGACTGGCATGGAATGTGGTGGGCAACTCTGATGTCCGCATACTGTTTCCAAGGCCGCTCTCCTTTAGACACAAATGCTAGACGCGCCTATGTAAAGCGAGTGTCCGCCGGACATGTCTAAACCCAAGCCTAAGCACCCTTTATCTATTTTAGAAGGGGCCCTTTTACTCCACCATTTCTTGGAGAGACTATGCTGGGCGGCATAAGCGGCCAGTCCTACGCGGACGATGGCAAAGAGCCTGCCTATGAATTGCTGCTTTCCTGCCCGAGAGGCCTCACTCGCTCGCAGGTGCTTGATAATGAGATTTAGTCTTCCCGTCGAGAGATTTATCCTTTGGAGTGTGTATCAGATCTATTTATTTGTTTATTGTGATTATTTCTGGATTTATTTATTTGTTTTTATGGGGGAAGGCCAGGGGGGACTAACTGTCTAGTTCTCCGGCTTCCCTTCAGTCATAGCTTCGGGGGGCCATGGCTTCTTCAGTTTTACCAATGGCTTGAATGCAAAGGCACGGTTGGCAATGCAGACACGAATTTTTGGCAGTTCTCATGAATTACTTAATCATAGTCTCATGACTCCTTGGTAGTGCAGAGTGTCAGATACACTACTTACAGGATTCGTGAATCCGAAAACAGTGACAATGATATTTGATGTATGTTCTGTGCCATCATATTTGATATTGCGTACTAAAAAGCCCTAATGCAAGCACAAAAAATTGAGACCACCCAAATGATGTTTGAAACCCAGTTGCCGGAACCAGAGCCGCATTCCAGGTCTAGCCTAGTGATCTTTACAGTTTCTCTTGCCAAGTGATCAGATTGATCATGACTTTGGGTGGAAGGAGTTTATGTGAGCTTGTTCAGGGCTTTGTAATCAACAGAAAGCAGCTTGCTTTTGTACTTGACTGAAAGAATAGGTATACCAAAGGGGATTCAAACACACTCCAAGAGGGCAATTGCAAGTGAAACGTGTTGTTTGGAAGGAGACATAATCCTCACTTGTCTATTTGTGGCAGTAGGATGAGGGGTAACATTTTTCATTAACGTGCCAATAGTCGTCTTGGCATAAGTTGATTCTGACCTTGGTGCCTCCCTCAAACTCATCTTATTGCATGAGCAACAGTGAGTTCAAGGAGTTCACACATTAGGTCGAGGAACGAGAATTGAATATGTGATAAGGTCTTGAAAAGAAAAAAATCCTCAGCATTCCATGGTAGAGATGAGAAAGATAGATATGACTATATGGTGGTCGAGCAGTTTGAGGTTGATAATGTAGGAAAGGTCTTTGCTTCCTCTTAGAGGAAAAGGTGAGTTGTGAGACTCTTAATGATGAGTCCACTTGTGCGAGCACATGTGTTGGTATGGAAGTTGTCATCATTGGATTGCGACATTGAGGACAAACAGGTGTAGATTACCATGAACAATCACTTTGAGCTGGGTAAGTGCTCAATACTGCTGCATCAGCAAACATGATGAGCGTGAAGAGTCTTGTTACAAGCAGATGCCAGTCTGTCTGAACTGAAGCACATTCGTCTCAAGCAAGCTTAAATGGACAAGGTGGGTTTGTGCTTTAATACTGTTTCAGCTGAGGTTTCTTTCTCATTCAACACTGGTTGCCAGTCTGCTAGTCTGCTAGGTTCATTTTTATATCATGCTGGATTGCTATCTTGGTGGTTATGCCTTCACAATCTTGACTGGTATTGGAGTCCTCTCCCGAGGTCAAGTTTCAGGCATGCCTACAACATGTGATCAGCACATGAACCTTAGCATTGTACATATAATGGGTCGTGTGGGCATTGGCATTTCAGTGGTCTAGCATTGGGCGCATTTACTATCATATGGGCAGGTCATTTCCAGCCTGGCTGACCTCTATTTGTGGCTCTTTCTGAGGCTGGCTGATCTGATCCATTTGTGACTCCATTTCAGTCTACCTATAGGCCACCTCTCCTTCATGTCATTGTTATCATTCATGCACACATCATCCCATTGGAGAGAGGGAGTATGGCAACACTCTGCTCGCAATCTGTGTAGTTGTACACATTCCTGTGCTCTAGTATGTGGATAATGGATTCCATTTACCAAGTTCATTATTGTTGAGTTCATGTTTTCTTGTTCTATTGCTTAGCTTTCTGTGTATACAACAGTTTCATTGCTTTGCTTCTGTTACTCCCTATCTGTCTGACATGGTATCAAAGCTGAAGCATCTTGGTTCTTGTTCCTTCTGCTGTTGTTGACTGCTGTTTCAGGTCTTCTACACCCTGCTGGACTGTCCAAAGCTTGCGTTTGACTATTCCTATCCAGCTGGACCTTGCAGCCTGTTTAACACAGTGTTTTGTTGCTGTACCCTGTGTTTTATCAGCCTCAATCTGTGTTTTGATCAGCCCTGCGATTGTTTATGCTCAGTTGCTGACGGTTTTATCTTTTATGCAGTTGCTTTGCATTTTTGTGCATGTATAGTCTTTGATTGCCTGTATTTTATGCTTTTTATGAAATTTTCAGCCTGATTTGTACACCTCAAGGAAGGTTCACACATGTTGGTTGTCATGCTACACTTCACATACTATTCCTCTCTTGATTTGAACTAGTATCTCTTCCTTGAATTGTTGAACTGGTGCTTTTGGCTTATTAACCATAAGTGGTCCAAGTATTCTTTCTAAAACACTTATCTTCTCTTCACATCATCTATCAAAGGCTCTTCCATGTTGTAACACTGATGACAAGCTTAAAGGCCTTGACTATCTAACTTGGAGTGCAGTGATGAAAGCCTGGTTTGTGTAGAAGTGTCTTTGGCACATTGTTTCAGGTTCTTTGATGTATCTTGAACGGAGTCCTACCAAGGGTCATCTCCTATGGGAGATCTCTCGAGGTGCAGGAGAAACTCCGGCATATATATGAGGCTCTATCGACCATGAGAGCTATTACCCTCTACAACCACTTGTAGACTATTTGGTTTGAAGCCACTAATATGATTCGGTCATTCATCCTCCAGCTAACAAAAATCTAGGATCAGCTTTGCAATATGTAGTCAGGCCTACCCAAAGCTCACTTCATGGGGATTGTTCTTTACAATTTCCTTCGGAGTTTGATTGTGTGGCAAAGGCCTTATGATCTTGGACATCTACATCTCATCAATTTCCAACACATGATATTTGTATTACTAGAGAATAAATCTGATTTGTGATTATGGGGGAGGCTGCTATGTTAGTTTGGTGGCTCACATTCAAGAACCTTGGTTGTTTTAGAGAGAGGTGACATGTAGAAGAAGAAGAAGAAGAAGAAGGGTCCGTGCTACTTTCGTGGCGGCAAGAAGGGGGACCTTTGTTAGAAGTGGAGCAGTCAATGGAAGAGTAAACATATGCTGTAATAAACTGCTGAACACAAGACAAAAGAGAAAAGAAAAGAAAGAGAGAACATTATACATATGAGAACTCATATGTATACTCGGGAAATGGAATCCATATATCAGACACGAGACTGTCGCATATAACAATTGAGTCATTGGCTGCGTGGGCTCTGGCACCGGCTCCTCTCTCCATGGGACCTCTAGGTAGTGAACTGATTGACTTAGGAGGAGGAGCCCAGAATATATAGGCATGAATAAAGCCATAAAATATGTCAGGTTGGCCAGCAATAAATGCCATAAGCATAAAATGCTACACAATAAAAATGCCTAAAATATCTACATAATGTGCCTAGCCCACAATACACGCTTAGACTCACACATGAGCTGACATACACTGCTAATACCCTCTCTTAGATCGTGAGTGATTTGATACAATACAATAATACAATGATAAATGACTCATCATAGCAAGTAGAACCATGGATACCCAGGTAGTGGGTGATCAAGCCACCACCGAGGTGCCTTGGAGAGAACTTGATGTCGATGTCAATTGTACTAGCTCCTGAAGATAAAGAAGGTTAAAGTAGCTCTCAATGTCTATTAACAATGTCTCTGATGTAGCACGTGACTATCTTGTCACCAATACTGTAGCGCATAAATGACTATGGATCCCCCTTCTTTGGCTAGACCGCCAAAGTGTCCCCTCATGTGAGCTCCAAACGAAAGCCACCCGCTCTCTGTCAAATAACCAGCCCATCATGAACCTGGATATCAATCCCAGCTCTAGGATTTGAATCTGCCAGATTTCGCTCGATGCATTAGGGACGCCCCTCTTTGGATCCTATGCATCTGTATAGAAATATAGATGAGGTGCAACTGCCCCATCTCACCACCCTCTCACTCTTCCTTTGTGGCATTGGGGAGTTGTGAGGGATGACCTCATCACCACCACTTAAAAGCAGTCGAGGAAGGGGCCACCAAGCCCTTTCCATGATCCGAAGAAGAGGATCCCTTTTGCGCCTTGGACTTCATCTTGGTCGGAGGATCTGAGTCGAAATTTGAGGCAAATGATGACTCGTCGGAGGAGTCCACATCCCGCTTCGTCTTTTGCTCTTGTTTCTTCTTGGAAGCCACTAACTCTTTACAGTCCTTCCGCAAATGGCCTTTTTGCCATAGTGGTAACATTGGGCCTTCGACTTCTTTATCTTCGAACCCCTCTCTGAAGCTGCTAGAGCCTCACCCGAACCTCCATAATGTGACAGAAGCCGCCCCTGTAGTCACAAAGTCTCCTCATGCTCAAGTAGCATCGAGGACATTTGAAGAAAACTGACAGGAGTAGTAGATATCTGCGCCCTCAAAGCATTCGCCACTCCATCAAACTCCGGAGGAAGCTTGTAGAGTACCATACCAACAAGATGTGCCTCTGATAGGGCAGACTGCATAGTCCCAAGCTAGTCCTGGATTTGGGTAACTCGAAGTAGGAATGATTGGATCGTATCTTTGGTTTCAAACTTCAATTTGCTAGAGTTGGCCATAGAGAGTAATGGCCCTCATGGTGGAAGGAGCGTCGTACATCAGTTGCAACTTCGACCATATGTTTGAAGCTGTCTTGCAGGAGGTGATTGCCAGTAGGATTTCTTTGGAAATACACCAAAGTAAGGCTGAGTAAGCATGGGCATCATTTGAATCCCATGTAAGCACTGCTTCCTCATGGTTGTCTTCATCAAAATCAGTTGGAACAAGAGAAGGCCGTTGAGGATGTGCAATAGCTCCGCAAACCATGTACCATAAGGCCTTCATCACTGCACTCCACGTGTGATAATTAGGTCCATGGAGCTTGTCATCAGTGGATGTGCATGGAGGAGCCATCTGTAGAGTATTTAGAAGAGAAGTAGAGAAAAGAAGTTATTTGGAGAGGAAACACAACCAAAACAGGAGCATAGACTGCAAAAAGCAAGAGTTCACATATAATATAACCAAAAATCTGACCAAAAGAAGACAAAAGCTGCTGCGAAAAGTAAAAAAATTAGTCGAAAACTGCCAAAAACAGCAAAAACGGCCTGATAATGCAAGCGCCCAGCTAAGAGGAGACAGGAACACCAAGATGCAAGCTGAGTATTGCCACAAATAGGCTGAAAATCTGTCGTAGCAATCTGAAAACTGAAAATGCAGGCAGCAAAGGGGCTGTAGACAGTAGGCGATGGCAAATCTGCAGAAAACGAAGGTAAAATAGGTTGCTTGGTTGGAACAGCAATCACTTGATCAGCAAGGGTGAAAACAGTCCTGAAATCAGCAAGAAAACACAGCAGGAGCATAGATCCTGAAATCTGATACCATGTTAGAAGTGGAGCAGTCAATAGAAGCGTAAGCATATGCTGTAATAAACTGTTGAACACAAGATAAAAGAGAAAAGAAAAGAAAGAGAGAACTCAATACATATAAAAACTCATATGTATGCTTGGGAAATGGAATCCATATATCAGGCATGAGACTGTCGCATACAACAGTGAGTCACTGGCTGTGTGGGCACTGGCACCGGCTTCTCTTTCCATGGGACTTGCAGGTGGTGAATTGACTGACTGAGGAGGAGGTGCCCAGAATATATAGGCACGAATAATGCCATAAAACATGTCAGGTCGGCCAGCAATAAATGCCATAAAGCATAAAATGCTACACAACAAAAATGCCTAAAATATCTACATAATGTGCCTAGCCCACAATACATGCTCAGACTCACACATGAGTTGATATACTTTGCTAACAACCTCCTCTAGGACTACAAGAAGCTCGTGGCATTGTAGAAGTAGAAGGAGAAAAAGAGCAAGGATAAGTTCAACTCTTCATTATCCTTGGATTCCACTACAAGTTCCTGTCATGTGGTGAAGGCCTTGGTGATCTTGGTATCATTCTTCTATCCCAAGTGGCTGCATCCTTGCAACTTTCTAGTGTTAGAGAGGGAGTGTGACTGGGTGGTGGAGGTGGGTCTTGCTAGCCTTGTCCGTATGTAGTTGTGGTGGACCTTGAGCTTGCGTTTTTACATGCACCAATAAAGTTTGATAGATTCAAATTCTAAGTGAGACAAAGAGTGATATTTACTCTTAGTCTATTCCCGCATAAGGGTACACTTTGGTGGTTGGTCAAAGGCGAGAATCCATTGTCATGATGTGCTTTCAATGGAGTTGATTTATGACAGGCATTGAGATTTAAGTATTTCTACTTTTTGTGGCTAGGGATATGCATTTTCGAGGTACCTTGGTAGCGGCTTGATCACCTTGTGCTTGGGTATCCATTGTTCTCTTTGATCGTCATTGTAGTGTGAGAGTGCGCAACGGAAGAAGAACACGAACACAGAGGAGAGGAGAGAGAAAGCAGAGAATGAAGGAAGAAAGTCTGCACTGACTGAGATGAATGCTGAATACACTGGAATGGACAGAACAGTCCCTGCACGCAGCCCGGAGCGTCAGTGAGGGAACCAGGACAGACTGGAAGCAGTGGCAGCACCAATGCCGGAGACGGAGACGACGGGAGCAGTGCTGTACCTGCAGAGCATAATGCTGGACTGACTGGGGGGGCTGCTATAAATAGCCCCCAGGCCAGCAAACTGGCCGACCAGCCAAACTGGCCGACCTGGCCAGATTTGGCCGACCAGCCAGATCTGGCCGACTTTGGCCAGATCTGGCAGACTGCCCAGAAAATGGGCAGTCTGGACAAAAACCAGCCCAGTTTGGGCTGTAACACACCCAGGGCTGCAGGCTAACTAGGGCAGCCACCAAAATGACCTGACAGAGCTCCTCTGTCTCCTGTCAGACTCTGACAGGAGCTCACAACCAGGAGATGACAGATTGAGACTGAAAAAGAGCAGGCTAACACCCCCTCTCAACTCCTGGGAGAGTCTGAAGACCCAAGAACCACATGTGATGAAGCAAAGAAGCCTGAGGCAACGGCTTCGTAAAGAGATCAGCTGCATTGGCCGCCGTAGGACAATAGACCACCACCAGCTCCGAATCCACGATCCGCTCTCGAACATAGTGATACTGAACCTCAATGTGCTTCGTGCGAGCATGGAACACCGGGTTCTTAGCCAGAGCAAGAGCACTCTGGTTATCCACGCGCAGCTCCGTAGGTCCGGTCTGGGAAAAGCCAATCTCCGCGAGTAAGCGACGGAGCCAAACTGCCTCCATAGCGGTCGAACATAGGGCCCGATACTCAGCCTCTGTAGAAGAAAGTGCCACAGTAGGCTGCTTCTTGCTGCTCCAAGAGACAGCACCAGATCCAAGGGTGAAAGCATAACCTGTAGTGGATCGTCTCGAATCCACATCACCTGCCCAATCAGAATCACTCCATCCAGAAAGGGTAATCCCATCTCCATACATGATCCCGAAGGATCGAGTCCCCTGTAAATAGCGAAGAACCCGCAAGGCCGCCTGCCAGTGATCCTGGGTAGGAGTCTGCATAAAAGAAGACAATAAAGCCACCACAAAAGAGATATCCGGCCGAGTGTGAAGCAGCCAGATAAGAGAGCCGACAAGGCACCTGTAACGGGTGGGATCAGTAAGAGGAACTCCAGCTGTCAAAAGCTTGGACTCAGGGTCCATGGGGCATGAGATAGGCCGACACTCAGCCATATCAAACTCCGAAAGAAGCTCGGAGATATACTTGTGCTGCGAGATAAAAATGCCCTGTGCCATCTGATAGATCTCCAGACCTAGAAAGAAGTGAAGGATCCCTAGATCCGTCATGTCAAACTCCTGCTGAAGAATGGACCGTGTATGCTCCACCTGCGGAGTGTCGCTCCCTGTAATGATAAGATCATCCACATACAAGATGAGGAACACCGAAAGAGAATCCACAACCCGTAAGTAGAGGTTGGGATCATAAGCGGAGCGCGCAAAGCCACTCTGTAGAAAGTAGCGATCAATCCACTGGTACCAAGCACGAGGAGCCTGCTTTAGGCAAATAAAGAGCCTTCCGCAGCCTGTAGACATGATCCTCCTTCCCCTGCACAAGAAAACCAGGAGGGTGTGAAACATAAATCTCCTCCTCAAGAACGCCATTCAGAAAAGCAGACTTGACGTCCATCTGATAGACAGGCCAACGGTGGTGAGTAGCAAGAGCCAAAAGAACTCGGATGGTAGACATCCTGGCTGTAGGAGCAAAAGTCTCAAAGTAGTCCAACCCTGCACGCTGTGCAAAACCCTTGGCAACAAGCCTAGCCTTATGCTTGTCCAAGGAGCCATCTGCAAGGTACTTGGTCTTAAAGACCCATTTCACACCAATCACCTTCTGTTTCGCGGGACGCGGTACAAGGTCCCACGTATGGTTTCGCTCGATAGAATCGAGCTCGGCCTGCATAGCCTGTCTCCAAATATCCTGTGCAAGAGCCTCCTCCACGGTGGAGGGCTCGGAATCCTGAAGAATCTGTGACATAAGAGCATAGTTCACACATAGTGAACTGTCCCGCTGGGCTTGTAAACGTGCTGATCGACGTGGACCTGAAGAAGAAGCAGGAAAGTGGGTAACACCTGAATCCTGCATGAGCCGGCGATACCATAAAGGAATCCTGAGAGACTCCTGCTGTGAGGGAGACCGGGGGGTCTCCGGAACCTACAAAGCACCCAAATCGGAGAGGGACTTCCCCTCACCGAGTGAAGGTAGATCCTCCGCATCTGAAGAAGGCTGTACATCCCGTGAAGATCCCGAAGTGGCGGTAGAAGAGCTCGTAGTAGACGAAGGCACATCCACCAAAGGGGAAAGGGAAGCCGAAGGAGGAGGAATAGGGGGGGTGCTAAGAGGCATCCTAGAAGGAAGTGAAGGGAGAGAAGGTGGGGGGGAGTCCGTCGATGATGAAGAAACATCTGTAATAGAACCATCAATCGGATCCTCAGAGGCCGAAGCCTCATCAAAGATCACATCCCTGCTCACCTCAACCGTCCACGTCGTCGGGTCATAGAGCCGATATCCCTTCGTGGTCGTACTATAACCAACGAAGATAAGCTTTCTCGACTTAGAGTCAAACTTCGTCTTCCTCTTCTTCTTGTCCACATGGACAAAAGCATCGCACCCAAAGATGCGAAAATGGGACATGGAAGGCTTCTTCCCAAAGAAAGCCTCGTACGGAGTCATGTCCTGTAATGCCGAAGTCGGAGAGCGGTTGCGAATATGCACCGCTGTAGCCACCGCCTCACCCCATAGGAAATGAGGAAGACTCCTATGCTCCAGCATAGATCGGGCCATCTCAATCATGGTCCGATTCGCACGCTCCACCACACCATTCTCTGATGGTGTGTTCGGATGAGAATACTCCACCCAAATACCATGATCCCTGCAAAACTGAGAGAAAAGGTGAGAAGTGAACTCTCCACCGTGATCAGCTCGAACACCACGAACCTTGGAAGTTGATTGGGTCTCCACAAACACCTGCCACTCACAGAAACGGGAGTACGCCTCGCTCTTGTACTCCAAGAAATAAGGCCACACATAACGACTAAAGTCGTCCACAATCAGCATCAAATACTTGGCCTTCCCAAGGGAGGCCGTGCCCATAGGTCCGCAAAGGTCGGTATGAACCAACTCAAGCGGAGAAGTAGCCCACCTAGAAGCAACCTGCGGGTGAGGCTGCCGGTGCTGCTTGCCCCTCAAGCAGCTAGGGCACAAAGTGTGAAGAGGAGGGAAATCAGGAAGTCCCTCCACCATCTGCCTCCTAGAAGCCCGGCGAAGAGAATCGAGGTTCAAATGACCATACCGAGCATGCCAAAGCAGCCCAAGCTCATGGGAAGTCCGCGCAGCCAAGGCTGTGAGCGTGTAAAGCCCACCCTCCTGAGTACCCGTCCAAAGAGCATCACCTGTAGAAGCATCCTCCACTGTGACTGCATCCTGTGTAAAAATGACTTGGGTACCTAACTGAGTAAGGCCATGCACAGATAATAGGTTAAAACCCAAATCAGGGACATAGAGAACTTTGGCGGAGGAAGACCGCCTGTCAGAAAACATAGGTAAAGTCCCCACGCCTCGAACAGGAACTGTAGAATTGTCACCAATGGTGACTGTACCCCCTCTGGAACGAAGATCCTGAAGCCAATCTTGACGGAAGGTCATATGTGAAGATGCTCCACTGTCGACGAGCCAAGGCTTCTCTTGCGTGGTAGAAGCTAGGGCAGTGTCCTCCTCAACAAAGACATGCACAAACGCAGATTCTGTTGTGGCTGGGGCCGCCTTCGAGTCCTTCTCCTTAGGCTTCAAATGGGGATACTTCTGCCAACACTTCTCCTCGGGATGAGTGCCCTTCCCACAATGGGGACACTTGGGCTTCTTCTCCTTCGCATCCTTCTTGTCCTCCTCCTTCTTGTCCTTGGCCTTCTCCTTCTTTTGTTTCTTCTTCTTGCCGCCACCTGTGCCGGCCATAAATGCCTTGGTGGAGCCACTGGCTCCCACCTCTTTGAGTCGCTCGTCATGCTCCAAGACAAGCGGGGAAAGCTCCTCCCATAGGAGTGTCTCACGGGTCCTCGAAGTGATGAGGCTGGTGTAGAAGACATCATAACGGGGTGATGGCAGCTGAGTCAACAGAATCATCGCCATATCCTCAGACGATATCAGACGACCAAGAGAGGCTAGCTCGCCTCGCATATCCTCCATCTTCGTGATGTGCTCCTTCATGGAAGAAGAACCATCAAGACTGAGCATCTGCAATTTCTTCTCCAGGGAAATCTTGTGAGCAAATGTCTTGTGCTGATACAAAGACGCAAGCTTTGTTCACACTTCCGCCGCGGTCTGTAACCTGTGAACATGTACAAGAACGGAATCATGGAGACTCATAAAAAGAAAAGAACGGGCTCTAGAGTTGAGCCTATCCCATAAGGCTGCACGGTCCATAGAGGTGCCATCGAACGAATCCACGGGGGGTCGGTCGATGGGCGAAGAAACAAGCTCCCAAAGGTCAAAGGTATCAAGGATGCAAGCCACCTTGCACGACCATAGGGAGTAGTTGGAACCATCCAACTTATCTTCCTTCGGAAAGGAAGGGAGAATCGGCACCTGAATAGAGGGAATCAAGGAAGGCATCCGCACATCTGAAGCAGTCTTCACTGAAGAAACCTTCGCAGTAGATGGAACCCTCTGAGATGCATGGACTGAAGAAGGACGAGTGCGAGGAGGTTCTTCCCGATATCGAACTTCACGATAATCCCGCCTCCGCTCAGAGGAATGATGAGAGAGAAGCTCATCCTCTGAGTCTTCAAAGCCTGAAAACTGGTAAGACATCTTCCAATCTGCAAAATACCAAAGAAAGTTGTGCCGCTGTCGAAATAGGACCAGCAATGTGGTCACCAACCACCAAGACGCAGGCAGGGAGTGCCTACAAACACCTGGATCTGCAAAACGCAAAGAGAACTGATGTCGAACACCAGAGAAGAGACCACCAGCACCAGGAAACAGCCCGGACAGAGGTCTCCAGCAGGAAAAGGGCCGCCTGAGGTGGAAGCGACCTACAGAACAGCAAAACGCAGCCTGTAGGGAGGTCGCCCAGCATCAGGAGAGGCAGCCTGGTGGAAAACGCAGGGTTGCTGCGTCGCTGGATGACGTGGCAGCCTCTGTAGTCAGCGTGAGCAGCAAACGCAGGTTGAACAGCCTCCTGTAGCAGTCGCCTGGCTGTGGTTGATCTGTTGACAGCAGCAGCAGGGTATCTCACTCCTGAGGGTATGTCCTCCGTGCTCTCAATCAGGCGATGATACCATGTGAGAGTGCGCAACGGAAGAAGAACACGAACACAGAGGAGAGGAGAGAGAAAGCAGAGAATGAAGGAAGAAAGTCTGCACTGACTGAGATGAATGCTGAATACATTGGAATGGACAGAACAGTCCCTGCACGCAGCCCGGAGCGTCAGTGAGGGAACCAGGACAGACTGGAAGCAGTGGCAGCACCAATGCCGGAGACGGAGACGACGGGAGCAGTGCTGTACCTGCAGAGCATAATGCTGGACTGACTGGGGGGGCTGCTATAAATAGTCCCCAGGCCAGCAAACTGGCCGACCAGCCAAACTGGCCGACCTGGCCATATTTGGCCGACCAGCCAGATCTGGCCGACTTTGGCCAGATCTGGCCGACTGCCCAGAAAATGGGCAGTCTGGACAAAAACCAGCCCAGTTTGGGCTGTAACACACCCAGGGCTGCAGGCTAACTAGGGCAGCCACCAAAATGACCTGACAGAGCTCCTCTGTCTCCTGTCAGACTCTGACAGGAGCTCACAACCAGGAGATGACAGACTGAGACTGAAAAAGAGCAGGCTAACATGTAGTATGTACCATTGTGGGTATTTCATTATTGTATTTTTCATTGTGCTTGTTGCTTGTGATCCGAGAGAGGGTGTTAGCATTGTACATATTATGGGTTGTGCATGCATTTCAATGATCCAACATTGGGTGCATCTACTTTCCTATTGGCAAGTCATTTCCAACTTGGTGCCCTCTCTCCTCCATATCATCATCATTCATGCATGTGGCATCCTATTGGAGAGAGGTAGTCTAGGAGCACTTTGTTTGTTGCCCACAACTCATTTGGCTATGCACATTCTTGTGCTTTGGTATATGGATTCCATTTCCCTGGGTCATTATTTTTGAGGTCGTGTTCTTGTTCTTTTGTTCAATTATCTATCTAAACAATAGCTTCATTGCTTTGTTTTTGCTGCTCCATATTTATTTGATAGAGCCCAAGATGGAGTACGAGCATGTCCCAACTAACTAGATGGCTGAGTCCCTTTCTACCTCTACTAGTGAAGGGGTGTTAAGTCATTCTTCTTCATTAGGCTACTTTAGGACTCATCTTCATGAGGTTCTTGGCACCATGAGCGAATAGTAGCTCCTTTGTGGTCTTTGGCATGATATCCATGTTTCGAGAGTAGGTTATTTACTCCACATGATACATGTAGGTTTTGACTTGTCTTCTTTGTCTTTGACATTAGCATTTGAAACTAGTGTTCTTTGATTGAGAAGAGTGGTGAAGCCTTGATTTACAACTGATTATATCAAAGCAATTGTTAAAACAAATAACTAAATCAAATTGAACACTTTACCAACTTTGTGTGGTCATATGCTTCCGCATTTGCTGCACTCTGACATGGTATTAAAGCAACGTTGAAGGGCTGATTAATTGTGGGTAGACCTGAAAGGGAGATTTCAGTGCGTCAAAAGTTTGCATTTTTAGCATCTCGATGAGCGGGAGGGTTGTGCATCAACACAAGACTGAGGTGAACAAGTGAAGCGTGGGAAAGGAGTGAAGTTGCTGTTTTCTTACAGGTTTTTGCTGTTCCTATAGGAGAAAAGCCTGCGTTTTCAGCCTTTTGGTGCAGATTTTGAGTTTTCATCATGTTTGGCGGTTAAAATAGGTTTAGGACAAGCAGAGGAAGCCCTAACAGGCTGCATTTTTGGAGTTAGAGGGGCTGCCCTTGTTTTTGGGCATGCTTTTGTTGAAACCTTGCACTACAAGGCAAACCTTGTACTACAAGGCAAACCTTATATTTATCTAAAATTCCATTAGCTTTCAATTTGGTCCTAAAGATCCACTTAGTCCCAATGACCTTCTTGTGGCCTGGACAATCCATTAAGGTCTAGGTTTTGTTATGATCAATGCTCTCGAGCTCCTTTTCCATGGCCTCATACCATTGTGGATGCTTTAGAGCCTCCTGCCAAATCTTCAACTCAGAATGCGCTATGTAATCTACCGTAAAGACAAATACAAATGTGACAGTATGTGCAAGTCGGACAGATCTTCTCGAGCCCTCTGGGATAGAATCCAATGGAAGGATCCTTGAATGCTGCATGTTTTGTTGATACTAGTGAGGTAATGGGTACTAGGAGAAGGTCTAGGAGCTGAAGACTTTGCAGGTGGGCCAAGAGCGAGTAGTAGACCTGTGTCAGATGGCACTATCTCCGATGAAGTAGGCTGAGGAATCGGCTTAGAGGTCTACGCAGCGGGATGAACTATATCTCTCTCGTCAAAAACTACATCTCTCTGAGTAATCATCTTGGTTGTTCGAGGATTGGACAAGTGATAGGCTTTCGCCTCAGAGGAGGGTCTTATAAAATCAAGAGATGAGCTCAGGGATCAAGATTTTCCATCTTATCATCAAGCATGTGCATGTAGGTATGACACTTAAAGACATTGAAGTGGGAGATGAGAGGCATAGTGCGAAAGGATGCCTCAAAGACGGTCTTTTGAGGGACTGCCGTAGTTAGGTACTGGTTGAGGATGTATATTGATGTGTTAACAACCTTGGTCCATAGGTGCTTGCGGAGCTCTACTTCAAACAACATAGAGTGTGCCATGTTTACAATCAGGTTCCTACGCTTTATGACTCCATTTTGAGAGGGAGAGTTGATAGAGGTGAATTGGTGTGAGATGCTGTGCTTGTGTAAGGACTCGGAACACTCATGGGTGGTAAACTCACTACTGCTATCACTCCTCATGGTTATGATATGACGACCCATCTAATTTTGTACAAGACACACCCTAGTGGAGAAGTATATGAAGGCGTCAAATTTATGCTTTAAGAAATACACCTACATATATCTTGAATAATCATTCACGATAAAAAAGAAGTGCAATGAGCCATTGATGGTGGTGGTGGATGTTGGCATGCATAGATCAACATGAATCAATCTAAGGGGCTCCTTAGCTCTATGTTTGGTTTGTTGTGGGAATGGCATATGGTGTTGCTTCCCAAGTTGACAGGCTCTACAGACATCCTTGGACAGTTTGAGATATGGAAGGCCCTTAGCCATTTGACGGCATGACAACTGGTAGAGAGAGTCATACCCAATGTGTCCAAAGTGGAAATGCCAGAGACACTCATCATTCATAGACTTCCGTGTGGTGGCTAAAGCTCGGAAATTATGGAACTCAAAGTTCTCTGTGGTTGGTTGGAAAAGAAGCTAAGTCATTATATAGAGGCCACTAGGTTGTGCCTTGTTGTGAGCAATCTAAATTAGTTTGAGAATTTATGGCCTCAATTGTGGTCATAGAAAAGAAGACTGCTCGCCCAAATCGGGAAAGCTATTGTATGGATAAAAGGTTTACCCCAAGCTAGGGGACATAGTATACATTGTCCAACAAAGTGAGATCTTGGTCTGCGTCAATATCAAACTTGACATGACCTAGACCATGGATCTTAACCAAGGAGTTGTTTCCATGTTAGACATTCCCATTGCAAGGGCTTAGGAGACAAAAATGTCCTAGAAGGGGGTCATATGATGGGTGGCTCCACTATCCAAAACCTAAACGGTTGAAGATGTGCTCCAGTTCAGTAGAATGGGCCTTTGTGGTTGCCTTGTCATGAGGTAACTCATGAATATGGACTAAGCTCGCATCCTTTGATGTCTCTATAGAGACAAGCTGGACCTGTGGTCCGATAGACTAGTCAAAAATGCCCTTTGGTGTTGAGAACGAAACTAGCTGTGATGGTTGACCACTGGCAGTGTGGGAGTCCTCCACTACCCCTGATTGTGGTTATCACCACCTTGTCTCTCTTGTTGGCTTACCTGACTGAGGTGGGGGTTTGATTCTTGGGTTTATGTTGTGTGTCTTTTACCTTTGATCAACACTCATAATTAAAATGGCTAGTCTTTTGATAGTGTCAGCAATATCTATTTTTCTTAGGTATATTTTACCACCCTGGTTTGAGAGCACTAGGGTTCCCTTGTGATTCACTTGATTGATTGTGTTTTAGGTTTGATTTTGATTTTGATTTTAGTTTTGTGCCTTCTTGCCTTGCCCTTGTTACCTCCTTCGAGAGATGGTGACAAGAGCCCCTTTCTCAGGAGGGCATACTATGGAACAGATCAAACATCAGAGCATAATACAATAGCCGATACCTCATAGAACATGGGCATAGTCAGCTGTGGAGTCACTTTTACTAAATGAAATTGAAGTATTTCTTTGGAAGCTTATTAAGAAATAGTGTGACTTGGCCGTTTGGGGACTTAGGAGGCCCTATGCTGGATAACTCAGCGATGAGTAATCACCGATATTTTGCCAACTTGACGTTAAGGTCATCCTAGTCTGTGATCCTAAAATCTTGGAGCTCATAGTCGAGATTTATATGATGGGTCCTATCCTAAGTTGCATAGCGGTCAGTCAAGTATTCCCACTATTCCAATGCAAGGTCAAAATGCTGTAGCTGTGAATGAAACTCTGCGAGTAATCCTTGCATCAACTCAATGATAGTGGAGGTGTTTCTAGCTTTCCAAGAACAGACAACCTCGTATGGAATAATGCGAGGGTCTAGTTGGGGTTCCAGCCCTTGTACAATGTCCCACAAGTTCTGTGAGTTTGGGACATGCCCCATTAGGTTTGACCAAGTAGTGTAATTAGACCCATTGAAACGAGTCTTGCCAGTAAATGCATGCTTGGCTTATGAGGAAGAACTATGAGGTGTTGGATAAGAGGGGTAAGTTGGGTAAAAAGGTGGATGAGATGGATTGGCATGAATGGGCTGAGATGGTCCAAAAGGTGCCATTGGAGGAGGCATTAGGACTCTATAGCCTTACCCAACTGTAGGCTCAAGCATGAGAACATAACCAGTTGGTCTAGTAGGTAAAGCCATCTAGGAAAACTGTGGTACCAGCTGATCCACACTTGGGAAAGCTTGGGAGGATGTCCTATGTGAAGCAGGAAAAAGCCAAAAAGTGTATCAGATGGAGGTTGAGCCTCCCCCATTGGTGTATTTGCACCACTCGAAAAAAAATAAAAATCCTAAAGGTTGTGTTTAAGTTTGAAGAACCTCCTGTTGTGATGTGAGATGTCACTAGTAGTGTGTGCATAGGAAAGTGAATAATGTAAATGGTAATGCAACGGAAGAAGTGGGTGGGAAATTTAATTGCGGTGATGATAATGTGTGAGTAAATTCATTAAATTGATTTTTTGAATTTAGTCTTTGAAATTGAAATGTGGATGAAGATGGAAAAGAAGAATGAGATGTTTTTGCCAATGTTTTGGCCAATGGGTTGTAGCCCAAGTGGTTTGAGTGTGTTGGCGTGTACATAGGTGCATGAGTTCAAGCCTTGGATACAACCTTGAGGCATCTTGCATCTTTTAAATTTCAAGCTTTCTCAAGAAAAAGAAAAAGAAAAAAGAAAGAGATGTTTCAATTCAAATTGACCTCAAGAAGCAAAACTTGGAGGACAAGTAGAAGAAGGAAAACTTACAGAAGGGTTTACAGATTTTTTCTTATAAGCACCTCTTTGTGTGTTTACATAAAGATATTGGTCCTTTTTTAGGACTTGCAATTGTTAGAGTGCAGCGATGCGGAAGCGTGGGACCAAGACTGAGAGAGAGTGAACATAGAGAGAAGAGAGAGAGAAAAGGAGACAGTGAAACAAAGAAAATCTGCAGTGCAGAATGCTGTATAGAAATGCAGAAATACACATGGGTGCAGAGAAAATATCTGCGTATGTCTCTGCCTTGAGGATCTCGATCTCTGTCAGCCCGCGCGCTGTCAGTCTCAGCAGGCTGTCTTTGTCAGATGCAAGTGACCAGAGTGTA
Organism: Lygodium microphyllum; assembly: GCF_053477565.2. Lineage (NCBI taxonomy): Eukaryota > Viridiplantae > Streptophyta > Polypodiopsida > Schizaeales > Lygodiaceae > Lygodium > Lygodium microphyllum. The sequence goes on from NC_141161.1 coordinate 52,048,185, forward strand.
CTACAGGACTGCTGTAAATAGCAGAAAAATACCACGAAAAAATGGCCAGAATCAGGTCAACTGCATTTAATGCAGCCGACTGCATAAAAACTGTCCGATTGCTGCTGTGCCATGTTTCAACCAGTCCGACTGCACTGCGACCGCTAACGTGGCTCCTCCTGCACTGTTCATATTGCGTGCTGCAGCACAGCCGTCCAGGGAATGATACCTCTAACACCCCCTCTCAGATTCCCCTCAAATACTGAAGAATCCTCAGGGCAGCTTGCCAATGCACCTATTTGGGTTCACTCATGAACCCCACCAAAAGATCCACAACAAAATAAAGATCAACATGAGTGTTGAGTAGCCAAATCAAGGATCCAATCAACTGATGGTAGCGGGAAGTATTCGTCAAGGGAGAATCTGAGTGTGAAGTGGCCTTCCAGTTCGGATCCATAGGAGTAGAAATGGTCCGACAAGTCTCCATCTCAAAAGTCACCAAGAGCTCTTGAATATATCTCTACTGAGAGATAAAAATACCCCTCTGAGACTGATAAATCTTGTGACCCAAGAAGAAATGAAGAAGCCCCAAATTTTTCATCTCGAACGTTTGATGTAAAGTTGTCTTGGTCTCTTGGACCTTCTGTGCCTAGTCACCTGCAAATATCAAATCATCAACATACAAGACAAATAACACATGACCAACCTCGGAAGTGTGCACATAAAGCTGCGGATCGGCCTTGGAGCGTCGATATCCCAACTTTGACTGAAGAAACGAGTTAATCTTCTCATTCCATGCACGTGGAGCATGCTTGAGGCCATACAAGGCCTTCTTCAACTTGTAAACTTTCCCATTTGAGGATCCAAAGCCAGTAGGTTGCTCTACATAGATCTCCTCCTGCAAGTCACCATTGAGAAAGGAGGACTTCACATCCAATTGATAGACAGGCCATCTCCTATGGCTAGCCAAGGCAAGAACAGCTCGAATAGTCGCCATATGAGCAATGGGTGCAAAAGTATCATGGAAGTTAATGCCTAGGCGCTGAGCAAAACCTTTAGCAACAAAGTGAGCCTTGTGCTTGTCCAAAGAACCATTGCTAAGGTACTTGGTCTTGAAGACGCACTTGACGCCAATCACCTTCTTGTGAGAGGGATGAGACACAAGGGACCAAGTGCCATTCCTCTCAATAGCCTCCAACTCGGCTTCCATAGCCTTTCGCCAACGGTCAGATTGCAAAGCCTTCTTCATAGAAGTGGGCTCTCGATCCTGTATAACACGGGTCATCAAACAATAGCTAGAGCAAACAAACTCCGTAGAATGTGCGTGATTCCGCCGTGACCTCTTCGGTCCATCCTGCGGTTCCCACTCCTCAAGGATCTCCTTGATCCTTGAATCTCAAAGTGTGTCACGGGCCCAACGAGGAGGAGGCCGGACCTCTCCCCGACCTCTCCCCGTCGCTCTCCATCTGCTGAAGACTCGGGTATATCCATCGGTGGAAGGGAAGACTCTGAATCAAAAGACGAATCTCCATCAAGAGGCTTTGGCTCCAAAGGATTTGTCTCGGGAGCCCAACACTCCCTTGGATCTCCAAGGACGGGGTGCTCCTCACCCCCCTTTGTGGTTGAAACTTCCACGAACCGCACATCTCGGCTCATGTAGACATTCCGCTTGATGGGATCAAACAATCGATAACCTTGGGATTGGGAGCTGTGACCAACAAAAACCTATCGTCGGGAAGCCACCTCAAACTTGTCACGCTATGTCTTCGGGATGTGCACATAGGCGTCACACCCAAAGATCTTGAAATAAGAGACATTAGGCTTAGTCCCCAAAGTAAGCCTCAAAAGGTGTCATCCTGTTAATGGCCGAAGTGGGAGATCAATTGAGGATACGAACTGTGGTTGTCACTGCCTCGGCCCACAGAAACCGAGGTGTCTTTCGGGGTGCTCCATCATGGTGCGCACCATCTCGATCACACTTCGGTTCTTTCGCTCCAAAATGCCATTCTCTTGAGGAGTGTTGGTGTTAGCAAACTCCTGGTGAATGCCCCTATCTGCACAAAAACAAGCAAACTCATTAGATACAAATTCACCACCCTTGCTGAGCGCAAGGTCTTCAGTCTTTGGCCAGATTGATTCTCCTCAAAGAGAAGCCAATCCTTGAAGTGAGAGAAAGCCTCTAACTTCAACGTCAAGAAATAGGTCCATGTCATCATGCTATAGTCATCTACGATCAACATGAAGTACAAGCTTCCCTTCACGGACTTGGTTCTTATCGGGCCACAAAGATCCGTAGATACAAGCTCCATAGGTGAAGTAGATCACCGTGAAGCTTTGTTGAGAATCGCATCCCGATGTAGTTTCCCATAAATGCAGGAGACACATGGTTGTTCGCTCACCACTATGTCCGGCAAACCTCGGACAAACGATCCTCACGACGCCTTCTGAAGGTACTCATAGTTCAGATGGCCAAACCGAGCATGCCAGAGCTTGGATTGTGTTTGAGAGGTAAGAAGAAGAGAGGTAAGATTTGTAGAAGACTTCAATTTTTGAATGTCGTTTTCCTCATATCTTGAAGAGAGAACCTTCCTCGATCCACGATCAAGAACTCGAATAGCATCAGTGTCAAACTCCACCAAGAGACCAAGGTGTAGCCTTGTACTAAAGCCTCTATAAGGCCCCTGCTACAGCCTCTGGATGTCCATCATGTTTGTGGTACCCACATTTAGCCTTTTCTACAACAGCCTCTGGTGTTTTTCCATGTTTTTGGTATGCCCACACTTTGCAAGTGTTACTTTCACTAAATTCTCTACACACTTTGTACTTTCTGGTTGTGATTGAGGGGGGGTATTGAGATATTTGTAATCACACCTACTGTAGCCTCTTTGTATGAGGTATTTTCGGGCTTAGGACATGTAGGCAGACTAAATCCCATAAGCACAGAAAGAGAAATCTGTACCCATCCAACAACTATAAAGCATTGTACTTGACTACAAGTTTTCATATAGAATAAGGACCGAAAGCAAATGATACCCCAAGCCTGACACATGCAACACCTCGGAAGTGTGGGTACCACCACGTCCATTTGGAATCAAGTGCATCTCACCTTGAACAACAATAGACACAGAAGAGCTGTCTCCAATGAGAATCTGCCCATGTGAAGGTCGCAAATGGGCAACACCAATGGGAGGAGTCATGTGCCGTGAGGCACCACTGTCCACGATCCACTCTCGAGCTTGGGGAGCTGTCATCGCAGCATCAGAAGTCTTCGGTGTAGAGTCCTCAATGACCGTTAAGTGTAGAAAAGCAGTTGATGAGGGTACAGCCACCGCTCCAGAATCCTTCGGGTCCTTCTTGTCCTTGTCGAGGCAATCCTTCTTCCAATGACTGGTCTTACCACAAATATGGCAGGTCGATTTCTTCTCCTTGTTCTTCTTGGATTTGTTGTCTTCTTGCTTCTTCTTTTGATTCTTCCCCTTCTTCTGAGAGGCTTGACCAACCAAAGCCTCCGTTTTGGAAGCATTCTGTCCCTTCAACTATTCCTCTTGGTCCAAGACCATAGGAACTAGCTCTTCCCACCGAAGAGTCGACTCCTGTCCTGATGCAATAAGAGCGGAATGAAAGGTACCGAATCGTGGCAGCAACTGGGACAATAAAGTGATCGCCATGTCTTCGGAGAAAATAGGCTTCCCCGTATTTTGAACCTGCATCTGAAGCTGCCAAAGCTTGTTGATTTGTCCCCGAAGCGAAGAAGACTTATTAACGGACAAGGTCCGCATCTGCACCTCCAAAGAAACCCTCTTCATCAGGGTCATTCGGTTATACATCTGGTCGGAGCTCCAACCATATCTCTTGAGCCACTGTCAAGTGCTTGATGTGAGCTATCACGGCTGTAGTACAAGACAGAAAAAGAAAAGAACGAATCCTGGCATTCAGTTTGTCCCAAGGAGACTGGGCCTTAGTCAACTTCGCATGAGCATTGGAAGAGAGTTTGGACTCATCTCTCACCGAGGGCCGGTTAATCTCCTCCATCACAAGCTCCGCCAAATCATAAGACTCCAGAATGGCCAACATCATCACACGCCAGATGCGGTAATTGTCACCATCAAGCTTCTGATCTGATGGAAGAGCCGGTAGGACAGGCACCTTCCTATCCATGATTGCCTGAAACTCCAAGTCAATCTTTGTAGACATGTTCACCTACAATTCTTGCACAAACGCAAAATCAGTCCCCCCTTTGACTGTGAAAACACAGCCTGTTAGGGCTCTTTCCTCTGCTTCCTGAATCTTCTTCAGCTGCCGGAGGCGATGAAAAAGTAAAATCTGCAATGGAAGGCCTGAAACATAGGCTTCATTCCCTTCAAACAGCAACAATCTGCAGCGAATTCACCAATTGGACTCCTTTCCCGCACGCCCACACTCACTTCAGCCTAGTTCTGATGTGCAGCCCTCCCACTCACACTCGAATGTTGGAAACCCAGCCTTGTGTCATGCTGAAATCTCCTTTTCAAGTAGGTTCTTCAATCAGTTAGTCTGATTTCACCACTTTGATACCATGTCAGAGTGCAGTGATGCAGAAGTGTGGGACCAAGACTGAGAGAGAGTGAACACAGAGAGAAGAGAGAGAGAGAGAGAGAGAGAGAGAGAGAGAGAGAGAGAAAGAAAAGGAGACCGTGAAACACAGAAAATCTGCAGTGTAGAATGCTGTATAGAAATGCAGAAATATACGCGGGTGCAGAGAAAATATCTGCGTATGTCTCCACCTTGAGGATCTTGATCTCTGTCAGCTTGCGTGCTGTCAGTCTCAGCAGGCTGTCTCTGTCAGATGCAAGTGACCAGAGTGTTCTAGAGGACTGCTATAAATAGCAGAAAAGTACCACGAAAAAATGGCCAGAATCAGGTACTGCATAAAAACTGTCCAACTGCTGCTGTGCCATGTGGGAACTGGTCTGACTGCACTACGACTGCTGACGTGGCTCCTCCTGCATTGTCCGTACTGCCTGCTGCAGCACAGCTGTCCAAAAAGGCTTGTACTTCGTGCTGGTTTCTCTAGTAGAATGACCTGTCCCACATGGAGTGATTCTTCTTGCAAAATTTGTGGAACTTCACCAAATCTAAAGGGGATAACAAAGGTTTACCTTCTAGTAGCTATTAAGCTCGGTGCATAAGGATAAGATCGTACTTGGCTCGCATAATCTCATACGGTTGGTGGACTCCATGGTAGTCCAGTATCTCCTCCCTTATTCGATCCTTGTAGAGCAATTTGTGAGGCCCACTCTTGCTCAGGTCTCTGCATGGCGGGTTTGGGAGATTGAAGTGGTATGGAAGCATTTGAAGTCATCTTCCCTTTGTGAACTTGTTTCTAATGACAAGCTTTCCAATCAAAAGCCTAGGTTCCTTCTTTGAGTACCTAGCTTTCATACTATGGAAAGAAATACTCGTCTATAGATAATAAACACAATCATATGACAAAGCATAGATTGATAAAGAACACAGTTAGGGTTAGGTTGACTCAAAGATAGTAAATATTGAAGAAGATAATGAATGAATGAATGCTGAATATATATGATGCTCAATGTAGCAAACGCACTATGCAAAGGTAAAATATAGACCCCCGAACTCCTGTCTCTAGGACCGAGGCAAAGAGTATGAGCTGAAGTGTGTCGTACTTTGATGGATCCGCATCAGTAAGCCTTTGGAGATGTCTAGTCACAGCACATGCAGCAACGTGGAGCTGGGCTAAACAGCAGCAGCAACAACAAATCTGGGAGTAAATGCAGGTTGAAATCAGGTTGCCAGCTGATGTAGAGGGTTGAACAGCAGGCTTGCGGTGTTGGACAGCAGTAGACAGCAGCTCAAACTTGAGCTCCATTTGTATCATATGTCTTCCATTCACTACTTTTTACTTTTTTCTTTTGTGTCATTCGAGATCATTGTATTTTCATCGTGTTTGTACACTTTGAATGCTTTAATTGTGTTTGTAAACTATGTGTTTTCTTTGTGCAAACCCTAGCATATCTTCATAGCCCAGATGATGATGTAGCAAAAGCACTGTTGATTGTACCTGCTTTCTTGAACTTGTCTCCTTGTGGCGTGCATTATGCTCCAAGATCATTGGGAGTAACTCAGGGTGGTTTCATACAATTTGTATGATATGTTCAATACACAAATATGTATGGTATGGAACATACACAAATTTTGAGAATAAAATATGACGTTTCATACTCTCGTTAAAAAGTACATATAAAATTGTATATAAAATCAGCTTATACATATAAGCTTGAATGGAAGGTGGATGAGGCTTGAGCTTGAATGGAAAGTGTAGATGAAGCATGAATGAAGGTGGATGATATCAACAAATCTAATGTAGCTAGCATTGCTATGACTAAGGTTCTACTTGCTACTAGTTGTACCTAATGCTAATCCACTATTGCATGGTCCTTAGTCTAACGTGAGATTGATTTCTCAACTCTCTCCCTCAAGCTCAAGTGATTGGTATTACTCCAAGCAGCTTCTTGAAGTACATCAGCTTATCTTTACCAAATGACTCGTTGAAATGTTAACTAGCTTTGTATCTTCACATGAATTAAGTCTATCTTTCTTGCTAGAACCATTTCTTTGGTAAAATGATAATGTACTTCAATATGCTTTGTCTTGGTATGATTGGTGGCAAGTTGAGCACTACTTATGTTGTCATAATATAGCTTAATTGGTTTGTCATCATGAATATCCGAATCTTGCAGTAGTTTACGTAACTTGACAATTTCACATTCAACTAATGCTGCACTTCTATATGCTTCTTTTGTACTTGACAAGGCAACTCTAGATTACTTTTTGCTACTCCAACTAATTATTCGGCTTCCAATCCAAATGTATATCCACTAGTCTCTAGTTGATACTCATAATTTATTATAAGGACATCATGTCCCATTAGCATCATTATACCCAATAAGCTTGATAGGTTTTGTAGATTCATAAAATTAACCATGTTATGTTGTAGCCTTCACATATCTGATGATTCTTCTGATCATATGCAAGTGGTTTTTGTATGAACTAATTGATAACACCAACTAGGTAGTTGAGATTTGGCCTTGTAATAGTGAGATAAATTAAGCTACCAACGATATGTATATACATGGTGATATCTTTTCTTTCACATTTGGTTTTGATCAAGAGTTGTGGCCATAGGTTTACATTCCGGTGTACCACATCTTGCCATGTCAAGTGCATATTGTCTTTGAATTAACAAGATCCAATTGGAACATCAATGACAAGAAAATACTTTAGGTTTTCTAAGTCTTTCATATCAAACTAGGTTTGCAATATTTCCTTAATCTTATTTAACATTGCCATTGTTGCCATCACCACTTAGGGTTAAGCCATTTGCATAAATAATAGTCACAACAAGTTCTGTTGGAGAGACTTGTAGATAGAGAATACTTTGCCTTGCTAACTTTAAAATCAATGCTTTTGAGATAGTTGTTTATATTTTCATTCCATGCTCTAGGTGCTTGCGTTAATCCACATAAGGCCTTCTTTAACCTGCAAACATTGCTTGGATACTTAGGGTGCATCTTTAGGTTAATCCATATATACTTCAATTGGGTCACCATTTAGAAAAGCGTTTCGAACATCCATCTATTGCAAATCCCATCCTTTTGCAACTACAAGAGTATAACAGTCTTACAAGTTGCCATTTTAGGAATATGGTTAAATATTTTTTCATAATCTAATTCATATTGTTATGCATATTCTTTTGCTATAAATCTTGCCTCCTATCTCTTAATTGAACGATCTGATTTGTATTTGACCTTGTAAACTCATTTGCATGCTGTAGAGCTATTTTCTTTCGAGAGTTTAACTTTTGCCTCCAGATCTTGGATGATCTCCAAGAACTTGATCTTCGAATGATTGGCAAGCATAATCCAAAATCTTGAAAGGCTTGCCATCTCCAAATCTAGTCTTTGCACACAAGCTTGTGTTATCAAACGAATTGGAGCACCACCATCAATATACACCTCCCCAATGTTCTCTAGATTAGCCAAGTGTTATGTCCCTAGATATCTGGATGGGCACTAATAGCATTGGTCCCAATGGGTACAAAGTGATTTAGTGTGAATGCACTAAGGACATTTTGGGGCTAGGCCAGTCGAGTCCTAATTATAGGACTCAAGGCCCTATTGTACACATTTATTGTGTGATCACCACTCTTGGACTCTTGGCGTGTTGGCCGACGCATCTGTGGTATGTACACAAAGATGGTGTGGGCTGGTGGTATGGGACGGAAACCCTTGGGATGCAATCGTGACTCAAAGTGTTGCTAGCTCCCATATTCAGCGGTGAGCCCGTTTGGCTCTATGGGTGGGAGGTGACTCTGATGCCTAGTCCCTTTCATTGTGAGATTGGCTTGCATTGTGTCTTGTGTGTAGGTTGGACCCTAGGGGACGTTTCATTGGTACTAGTGCATCAACCTGCAATTGCATGCGAGATCTGATGATGTGCATAAAACCACTTTTGCTCATGGAACCGTGATGGTTCACACGTGAGAGGTACGCCTTTATCTCATTAAGGGTGGTATGGGACACTGTTGACAGGAGGGGTGTGCATGGGGGGACATGTGTTGCGGGTGGTTTGTACAAAAGCAAGGTATGCTTCTTGTTTTGTACTTGTGTTGGGGTTTTGTGTCGGGGCGGTGCTTGTGTGCAAGGATTTTCAGTGGTTTTGATGATCGGTGTTCGGGGAGTTACCACTCTAGGGCTATGGTAGACTAATGCCAGAAGCGGAAACCTTGTGGCCTGGATAAGCATCATAAGTTCAATCGACATTAATATTTAATGTTAATGTTATCATTACTTTTAATTTAACCATTAACATTTAATGTTTACAATCATTAATTTTGATGCTGACATTATGTTTGTTGCAATAGTAAATTTTACTGTTGATATATGTTGAAGTCGTCATGAGAGAATGAGGTAGACTGTTTAGAAATAGATAGTCATGGAGAGAGAGATTTTAAGAAGTTGGAGAGAAGGAAACATTGTGGTTTTAGAGAGAGAGAAAACACTCTCTCTCTATTGAGTGATGAGAAATATGAAGCGTAGTCGAATATTTTTTGGCCATGTCCTCATTTCTTTTTCTAAGTACAAAAATGAACTGTAAACTCTCTAACCTTTCCTTTTAAAAGACTTTAGTCAGAGATTTGTTCTATTGTCCACCCAAAGCTGCCCCCTTGCTACCCACAAAAAAAAAGGAGGTTCCAGTTTTGCATTAAATGCAGACTTTTTTTAGTTTTGTAGAGTCTCTCTCATATAATTTACTCCCCTCTCTTGCGCTCTTCCATCTCCAAATTGTTATATCTCTCTATCTCTCCAAAGTTTCATTTCTTCTCTCAACTTTCTCTTACTGATACCATGACTTCTCACGGGGTGTTTGCTTTTGATGCACCTGTTCCCATTAAACCTCAACACATGGAGGATGTTGGGAATAAAGGGCCATTGTGCCTTTTATATGTGCTCACGTGTGAATGCACCCTTAGCACTTGTACTTTACATATATCTATCACAAAAACCTAAAAGCATAGAGATAGGGAATGCCCGTTCTGGCACATAGGAACGGATCAACGCGTTTCGGGAGGTCCGAGCCCAGGAAACGTTGGCGGAATGTTCCAGCCCGTTCCCTTGCGTTCCCTGGCCGTTCCCTCTTGTTTCAGGGCCGTTCCCTATTTGGAACGGCCGTTTTAGCAGCTAATTAAAAAAAAAGGGTCGTTTCGCTGGCGTGTTGACTCTTCGGCCTCTCCCGCGCCTCTCGCCTTTGTCACCTGCGTTACTCGATTGCCCCGCCTGTGTCGCTTGTGTTGCGCCTACTCCCGCTACTCTTACCTGTCGCCCGCCTGCCCTGCTTGTGTCGCGACTTGCTAGCTTGCTCCCGCGACTCCTGCCTGCCGCGCGTGTGTAGCACATCTGCTCCTGCTTCTCTCGCGTGCTCCACTTGCCACACCTGCCTCACCTGGGCCCTGCCTGCCTCTCTCGCCTACTTGGTGTGCGGCCCACCTCTCTTGCTTGCCTGGCTTGACTCTGGCCCGCGATTAGGTAAGGTCCGAGAAAATTGGGTGCGGCCCACCTCTCTTGCGCGCTTGGCTTGAACTTTCAACTTTGGTTGAAATTTCTACAATTTCATTGAACTTTTGACACATGGATGTTGAAATTTTGGCTGCAAATTTTTGCAATTTCATTGAAGTTTATTGATTATTTGTCACTTCTATATAGATGGCAGCATTGACATCCATGGGATCTTCATCATCCTCAGTAGGTACTTCGTCATCAACTGAACGAAGTCAAAGCGGTACTTGGTCATGGTGGGATGAGGTAGATGCAGGGGCGCCATTGAGAGGTGGAGGGGCTTGCCCTTGGAAATGCAAACTTTGCTCTTATGCTCGCACTAGTGGGGCTGATAAAGTGAGAGCCCATCTTCTACATGAGGAGGGGAAAGAGGTGCGTTTTTGCACCAATGTATTAATTGAGAAAAGGCAGGAGTTACTTGACTGCATAGCCACTTCTATGGGGAATTTACATGCTAGGAGGATGCCAAATATAGTAGTGGATCCAACAACATGAACTCCAAGGCCAGCAGGGCATGATGCTTCATACAAAAGACCACTAGGATTAGTGGCTACGTAGCCTTCTCGTGGGCCATCAATGGCACTAGGTCATGGTGTTAGATAGAGTTCATTGCACACTTCATGGGAACCAAGGAAAAAAGAGGAAACAAATGCAGTAGTGGCACACTTTTTTTACCATGACCATAGCAGTTTGTAGTCGTCTTCAGTCGCTGGTTGTTGCAGGCAGTTAAAGTGTGCAGACGCAAGTCGTAGGTCAGGTGTCAATCAGCGTAGGTGTCACAGCAGCTCAGGCGACGGGTTTCTGTGGCAGTTCCCAGGCGTAGGTCGCACGCAATATATTGATAGTCAATGTTTTTCTTAAGGCAAAAAATTTGTGTTTTTTTCAAAGGTTCATCCTTGCAAATTTTTTGGTGGGCTGTTATGTACGCATAAGCATATTTTGACAATTTTGAGAGAGTGGGCATGCATTTACTCCAGAAAATTGGGGCTTTTGGCGTATGTATGAAGATTTTACTCAGCTGAGTAAAATTTGTGGAGTTTGCATATATTTGGGTCTTAGAAATTGGGGCTTTTCATGTAATTGTGGAAATTGTAGTGGGATAGGTATTATTTCTTGAAATTTTGACAGATTGGACCCTGCACAATTTGGGGCTTTTGCAAAATTTGCAAAATTTGTGTCAAATTTGGTCTTGGTATGTACTTGTAGTGCAATTTCTTTGCAAATTGAGCACATTGAACCCCGGAAAAATTTGGGGCTTTTGCAAAATTTGTGGAATTTTGGCAAAATTGGATCATGGAATCTACTTGGGAGTTATATTTGATGTAATTTGAGTAGTTTGAGTAGAGAAGTTTTGGGGCTTTTGACCGTGTGAGTCAAATTTGTGCCCATGGATGCATTCGGAGCAGAAATTGCAGCTAAAATTTGGGGCTTTCTCATGCAATTGATGTATTAGCCCATGGCACAGCTGCAATTACTTGTGGTGTGCTGCAGCACACATTTTATGACTCTGAAAATTGATTTGCAGATCTGAAATTGCTGCAATTACTTGTTTTTCCATTGCTGATTGGTACTTGCTTTGTACCTTGGTCATTTGAGTGACAATTGGGCTCACATTTGTTGGCTTTTGAGTTACTTTTGAGCTGTAAATCATGGTTGACAGCAATGATAGTAGCAATCTTTTGCACATTAAGAAGCTTGAGGGTACACATAACATTGCTATAAGGTAGAAGCAGTGCTATAATATATTGGTGTAGAAGAAACAGGTAAAGCCCATAAAGACAAAAGGAATAAAACCAGTAACCATGGATCAAGATGAGTGGGATGAGTTAGATGAGCTTGCACGCTTTACCATAGAGCTTTCAGTGTAAGACACTTAACATAGAGAAATTGAAATCTGCTTATGATATGTCGTAAAGACTTGAGGAGTTATATGCTCAGAAAAGTGCACCAAGCAAGGTTTATTGATTGAAAAAATTAATGGACCTTTGTATGAAGGTACAACCATGTTTGTATATTTAAATGATTTTAACTCTATTTTTAGCCAACTGATTGCTTTGGAATTCCACATTGATGAGGAGTTCAAGCAACATTTTTGCTATGCACTTTGCTTGAAAGTTAGGACACTTTTAAGGCAGCAATGAGTAACTCCAATGCCGCGTTGTTATATTCTGATGTGGAGAGCTAACTCATGGAAGAGCTAAATAGGCAAGGCATTGCATACTAGGGATAGATCCCAATAGAAGGGTAATCCTGAAAATAAAGCACGTAGCAAGTCTCATGGGAAAAATGTGAAGTGCCATCATTGTGGCAAGAAAGGGCATTTCAAGCGGGATTGCTTTAAGTGGATGTTAGAGAAGGGCAAGGGCAAAAGCATTGATGATAGCAAATATGAGAAAAAGAACCACCAATATGCTAAGAAAAGCAGTGTGAAGATAGAAGAAGTCAATGTAGTCCGTTACGAGAGTGAGTGGTAATGAGAAAAAGGACAATCGACATGCAAAGAAGAGCAGTGTGAAGATAGAAGAAGTCAGTCATGAGAGTGATAGTGGCAGCGATGTACTCTTTGCTTATTCTTTTAGTGCACAGTAATTGATTGTATATTCTGATGATGATATGCATACTTGGATTCTTGATTCAGGTGCTTCATTCCATGTGATACCACACCGTGAGTGGTTCTTTGATTATAGTAGTGGTAGATATGGTGTTGTCCTCTTGGGGGATAACTATGCATGTGACATTATAGGGATTGGCAATGTGCAGTTGGCATTTCAGCATGGTTCAATGTTCACCTTGCATAATGTCAGGTATGTATCCAAGCTCAAGAAGAACTTGATAAGCACAAGGTAGCTAGATGATAAAGGCTATCACACCACTTTTAGGGATGGAAGATAGAAGATATGTAAGGTATCTAGGATTGTTGCTAAAGGCTCTAAGAGTGACACTTTGTATCCATTACATGTATCTAGTGTGCGTGATCATGTTGTCGCCATAATCGAATTGCCAAGTGTGTCTTTGTGGCATGGCTGGTTGGGGCACATGAGTCAAACTGGAATGAAAGTGCTTTCTTGTTTGGGTTATTTGCCGTGTTTGAGGTATGTTGATTTTGATCATTGTGATCATTGCATTTTTGGTAAGCATGCTCAAACATCACATAAAAAGTCTCTTTCATTAAAACCTTCCCCCTTAGAGTTGGTACATTCAGATGTATGTGAGATGCTAGGGTTGTCTCTAGGGAGAAAGAAATATCTTATCACATTCATTGATGATGCCAAACGCAAACTATGGGTTTATCCAATCCGTTATAAAGATGAGGCATTAGATAAGTTTAAAAAATTCTTAGCATTTGCTGAAAATATAACTAGCAATATGTTAAAGTGTCTTTGCTTTGACAATGGTGGGGAATATGTGTTAAAAGCTTTTCAGGCCTTTTGTGACAACAAAGGGATAAAGAAAGAGCTCACTGCCCCTTATAATCCATTCCAAAACGGTGTTGTAGAGTGTATGAATAGGACTATTTAGGAGAAGATCTGTAACTCGGTCACTAAATAGGTCTTTGGGGAGAGAGAGTTCCTTAAGAAGTGTGGTTGGGCAAGCCATCTTCGTATGTACACTTGAGAGTATTTGGCTACGAGGTTTTTGTATATATACGTAAAAAAATGCAGCAAATTGGAGCCAAAGTCTTGTAAATGCATTTTCCTAGGATATGATGAGGAGGGTGAAATGGGATATAGATTATGAGATCTCAAGAAAAGGAAAATTGTATGTAGCAATGATATTATCTTTTGGAAATATCGCATGCATAAACAACTTGAAAAGACTGAGGAAGTCAAAAGGGTTGTGTTCCAAGAAGAGATACCCGTAAGATAGCAAAGAGTGCCTGCTGTAAAGCAATAAATACCTACTGTAAATGACCCTATAAATGCATGGAATGATGCTGAAATTGATCACAAGAAGTTGCCCATGATATAGTACAGCTTCAGCAAGAAAATGTACCAATAGAACAGCCGGAACAGGTAGGACAGCATGCTGAACCCTTTGAAGAACAAGCTGTTAATGCAGATTTGCAGGCTGAACAACTAGCAAACATTGATCATTGGGTCCGTAGGTTGACTAGAAATACCAAATACCTAGATAGATTTGTTCCTTGTGCAAATTATGTTGCTGATTATGTCATGTTGACAGATTGTGGTGAACCGTCATGCTTCAAGGAAGCAATGGACAGAGAGGATAGCAAGAAATGGCATAAAGCTATATTTGTTAGAGATGGAATCTCTAAAAAAGAATGATACTTGGGATTTGGTGCGTTTTCCCAAGGGGCAGAAAGTCCTACCATATGCAAATGGGTTTACAAGATGAAGATCACTTCTGGTTCCTCGCCAAAGTACAAAGCACAACTTGTTGGAAAGGGGTATAAGTAGGAACATGGGATTGATTTTGACGAGATCTTTTCTCCTGTAGTTAAGATGACTACTTTGCGAACCATATTGGGCTTGGTTGCATGTGAGGATATGGAAATCATACAGATGGATGTAAAGACTACTTTCTTACATGGTAATTTGCATGAGGACATATATATGCAATAGCGAGAAGGTTTTGTGGCCAAGGGATAGGAAAAGATGGTATGTAAACTCAATAAAAGCTTGTATATGCTGAAATAGATACCGCGTGAATGATATCATAAGTTTGATACATTCATGCAATCACAAGGATTTAAAAGGAGTCAAGCGGATCATTGCTTATATACCAAACAAGTAGTAGATGGTAGTCTTATTATATTGGTTTTATATGTGGATGACATGTTGATTGGAGATAGGGAAGCTTATGCTTTGGACACATTGAAGCAAAACCTACACAATAATTTTGACATGACGGATCTTGGTGAGGCAAATCACATTCTTGGCATGCGCATACTTAAGGACAAATCGAAAGGTCTACTTTATTTGCCACAGAGTAGGAGTATGTATCCATGATTTTGTAGCGTTTCAATATGGAGGGAGAGGGGGAAGCAATTGACGTACCATTGCCTCCATGAAACTTACTGCAAAGTACAATCCTATATTTGATGATGAAAAGGTTGAAATGGCCAAGATTCCATATGCTTCAGCTGTGGATAGCTTGATATATGCTATGGTTGCTACACGTCCTGGCATCATTTGCAGTGGGAGTGGTTAGCAGGTACATGACACATCCTGGTAGAAAGCACTGGGAAGCAGTGAAAGATATCATGAGATATCTTAAGGGCACAAAAGACTTGTGCATTTGCTTTGGAAAGTAGTAGGCATCTATTGTTGGCTTTACAGATACAGACTATACCGGTTATGTTGGCTTTACGGATACAGACTATGCCGGTTATGTTGACTGCAGGAAGTCTACTTTAGGGTAGGTATTCACCTTCACAGGGGGAGCAGTTTCTTAGATTTCCAAGCTACATAACTGTGTTGCATTGTCTATAGCGGAGGCAGAGTATATGGCTGCTACACTGAGACATGCAAGGAGGCTTTATGGCTTTCACATTTGGTGGGAGAAATCGGCATTATTGAGACCCCTGCCCTCCATTGTGATAGTCAGAGTGCTATCATGCTAGCATGGAACCTGGTCTTTCATGCAAAGACGAAGCATATACAGATGAAGTATAATTTTATTAGGGATGTACTTGACAACTAGCTTTGAGCTTGTCAAGGTACATATAGATGATAACCTTGTAGATCTTCTCATGAAGGGTTTTCTAGCATAGTGGTTTGCTCATTGCCGATAGATGATGGGAGTTGGATAGTATATATATTTCAGCTTTGTATATACTTTGACTTTGTTGATTCTTTTCTCCGACCTTAAAGGCATGCTACCTTAGGTGGGAGGTTGTTGGGAATAAAGGGCCATCCTGCCTTTTATACGTGCTGAAGTTTGAACACACCTTTAGCACTTGGTACTTTACATATATCTATAACAAAGATCTAAAAGAGGCACAACTCATTGTACCTACACATCATGCATCTCTCTCACTCTCACTCTCTACTACTACTCACTCACTCACTCACTCACTCACTCTCTCTCTCTACCATTGCCATTATTGAACATCATATCTCTATTGTGCATACACCACTTTAGAGGATGCCTATTCGGCTTCTCTTGAATTAAAACTCACACATGGGCAGCATCTTGAAGCCTCTTCTTCTTTCAAATCCGATGGAGATTCGTCCCTTGTGGTGACTCTCCAATCTCGGGTCAAAGAAATGTAGTGGCAGTTTGTAACGTGCCAGCTCCTCAAATTGCGGGACACATCTTAGCAGTCCATCGAGAGATATATCTAGAAGACGCCGCCCGGCACTTCCATGGAATGACACGGGTTTTGCCAACTAGGGTCTCTCGAGTCTGCCCTGCAACGGAACTTATCCGGCCATTCCCACTAGGATCGACCTGAAGTCCGGGTTCCTTGTCTAACTAATGTCCGCATCAAATAAATTCCATTGAGGAAAGCTCTCGGCTAACCGAGACCACCCTATCGTAGGATGGACCCGACGGTCACATCCACCACACTTCCCTCGAGGGTTGTTTTAGTTATCTAATTACCTACCATATTATGTTTGACACATAAAAGCAGCTTCCTTAATTAACCCATTAGTCACAGGTTCCTTTACGTAATTTAGGCCACTGACACGAAGACAAGATAAAACACTTCCTTAACTTATCTTCAGATTAATGTGTGTCTCCCGCCCATACAGGAGAATTAAGTGTTCCTTTCTGCCTCCGCAGAAAAATCCTTCCGTCTTCCGGAAACAAAACCTGAAGGTTTATTCTACTAAGATTCCGCCTTGTAACTAGTATCGAGGCCTCGAGATCCCATCTCGAGTCACGTAGAATACTTGTGTAGGGCCCGGAGGCATTGGGATTTACGGCCAGAGCCCCCACTGGCACCCAAGTGTCCTCCTACGCCAAGTAATTTCCATGGAGAGACCTCTCGTGGCGGGTTTGGTCCACATTTCCGGCACGGATTCACAACCCCCTTGGTTAGGGTTTGGCAGTTCGCGGGGGGTAGCTAGCGCCATCCTTCCTTAATTATCCCTTTAGGAAATCAACCATAGTTGAAGCAACCAACTTAATAACATTTACTAGGGAAAACATCCCTTTTGTTTCCATGGCAATCAATCATCACAGACCCGGCCATGAAGTCATCAACCACACCCCACTTGGGTTAACATCCAAAACCACATTAACAAACAGTTGAATGCACAACCTCTTGCTTCAAGGTATCACAATCCCATTGCATGCACAACTAGAGTTTAACTTGGATGTATCAAAATACTTTTACAACCTAAACAACCAAGCATAACTTGGGTCAACAATCCATCTTTAACAAGATCAACCTTCGTTAAAACCATTTCAACAGTTCTAAGTAACATGCTTAGCATGAATCAACTACCCTAAAGTTCGCTCTCCCCCTTGGGTTAGGGCTTCGCAATGTCGATTTAACAAGTTCCTTCTAGATCCTTTAAAGGAACTAAGTGATTTCATCTTAACCTTTATTAATCATGGCTACCTATTTAGGGTAGAAGATCAACCCAATTCCTAGAGTAGCTATCTAATATCACAGGTCACCAAGTGCTAACCCATATTGCTAGTACATCATTAAGAGTACATTAATGAGATTCCAACATGATTAGCCATAGGTTATCCAATCTTCATCTATCGGCTAGAGTTCGGACAAGGATCTCTAAACGGAATTTCTTTTAGAATCACTGTTCTAACAATGTTTATCGTGCAATCCCATTGAGTGTGCAAGTTAACATATACCGACATGTACATGATCTAACTGTTACTTTAATGTACTCTATCATCCTTGCGCATGAAAAACTTGTTTGCAATCTTAGGATGTTATTGCATTTTTTTGATAAGGGAGTATTTTTATCTCTTTCGATGCGAGGCTCCAATCCTTTTCATGAAAATAATGCAAGATTCTAGCTCTTTCTAAATGCAAACTAAGGTAATCCATTCAGTGTATAATACACAAATATCTTCTATTATTAATCAGTAGAATGTTCTTCATGCAAGATCAACCTTCGTTAAAACCATTTCAACAGTTCTAAGCAACATGCTTAGCATGAATCAACTACCCTAAAGTTCGCTCTCCCCCTTGGGTTAGGGCTTCACAAGGTCGATTTAACAAGTTCCTTCTAGATCCTTTAAAGGAACTAAGTGATTTCATCTTAACCTTTATTAATCATGGCTACCTATTTAGGGTAGAAGATCAACCCAATTCCTAGAGTAGCTATCTAATATCACAGGTTACCAAGTGCTAACCCATATTGCTAGTACATCATTAAGAGTACATTAATGAGATTCCAACCTGATTAGCCATAGGCTATCCAATCTTCATCTATTGGCTAGAGTTCGGACAAGGATCTCTAAACGGAATTTCATTTAGAATTACTGTTCTAACAATGTTTATCGTGCAATCCCATTGAGTGTGCAAGTTAACATATACCGACATGTACATGATCTAACTGTTACTTTAATGTACTCTATCATTCTTGCGCATGAAAAACTTGTTTGCAATCTTAGGATGCTATTGCATTTTTTTGATAAGGGAGTATTTTTATCTCTTTCGATGCGAGGCTCCAATCCTTTTCATGAAAATAATGCAAGATTCTAGCTCTTTCTAAATGCAAACTAAGGTAATCCATTCAGTGTATAATACACAAATATCTTCTATTATTAATCAGTAGAATGTTCTTCATGCAAGTGTTTGTGTCAGGCATTTCGGTATCCTATAATGCGTTTTCCTTAATCAATTTACCTATCATTTCATTGACCATAAAGATGAAATATCTTATGATCATTACATCTATCGTAACTAGATTCATACCTAGGTTCTTTACCTATCAAACCATGCAATATAAATTTTATTATAATCCCCTATCCTCATGAGATAAGCAAGACATCGAAGTAGTACCTGATTGTGGGGAGAAACTTTAGTGTTTACCCTTGGCAGTGTGTTTGCATGGGTGGTGGCATTTTGACCCGAATCTCCGTCCATGGGTGTGGGATTCCCATTCACTTGGGAAGATCTCCGCTTCGGGGCCATCCTCAATTATGAGACTCCCTCTCTCTTCTTTTCTCTTCTCTCCCTTGTTTTCTACCTAGCAGCATCTCGTCATTCCTAACTTCCACCTTCTCTCTTTCTTACTAATCGTCATCTTTTCCTCTAACTTCTCCCTCTCTTCTTGTCTTCTCTTCTTCCTCTCCTTTCTCTCTCTCTTTCTCTCCTTCTTCTTCTCCTCTCTCTCCCTCTTCTTCTTTTCCTCTTCTTCTCCTCCTTCTCTCCCTCTTTTTCTCCTTCTTCTTCTCTTCTCTCCTTCTTTCTCTCCCTTCCTCTTCTCCTTTTTCTTCTTCTTCTTCTTCTTCTCTTCTCTCTCCCTCTTCTCTCTTCTTCTCTTCTCTCCTTCTTTCTCTCCCTTTCTCTTCTCCTACTTCTTTTCCTTCTCTCTCCCTCTTCTTCTCCTTCTTTCTCTCCCTTCTTCTCTTCTTCTCTCTCTCTTCTTCTCCTTCTCTTCTCCCTCTTCCTCTCCTTCTCCCTTTTCTTCTTCTTCTTTTCTCTTCTCTCTTCTCTCTCTCTCTCCTTCTCCTCTTCCTCTTCTCTGCTCACGGTGCCGCAGCAGATTGGCGATCAAGAGGGGGGGGGGGGGGGGGGACGCTCTGACAGTCACGGCCGTAGGGGGGGTTGTTGATCGGACGCCGGGGGGGTGCGCTGTACCCCAAACGGAGGGGGGGGGAACGTTACATTAGAACCGGAGGGGGGGCGTTGTTGCTCACGGCCAGCAGGGGGGGCCGTTTGCACAGAAGATGGAGGGATTAGTACGGGGTTAGTATGGAGGGATTAGTACGGGGTTACGGGGTCAGTACGGGGTTATGGGGGAGGGAAGGAGACATTACATCCTCTCCCCTTTAGAGGAATCGAGATGTCCTCATCTCAAGAGAAATTGGGGAAGACAAGCACAATTGGGGCTTATAGCTTGTGGGTTAGGGCCCATCACGCTTTCACTGCACTACTTTGATTACTCAAATTCTCAACTTGGGATATCTAGTCATCCTCAAAGGTTACAATAAGCTCCAAGCCTTCATCATCATATGGTTCATAATATGAGCCAAAAGTAGAGTTTAGACGGCTTCGTTTGACCGCACGTTCCTGATTCTCAGGGTCCAACTCAGGACAATCTGCTTGGATGTGTCCTAGTTCATTGCAGTGGAAACATCGGTGGTTGGGGTATCTCTTACGGATGTGTCCTATCTCTCCGCACTTGTGGCACCTCTTGTCTTGATCTCGTGAGCCATCTTTATCATAGTTGCCTGATTTAAGTTCTTGGACGATTGGATTCGCTCAGAGTAATGCGTCTTGCAAGTCCGTTGGGCGCATTGATTCCAAACGAGTGTTTATGGGTGGATTCAACCCAACACAGAATTTTGACACCTGTTGTGTCATATCCATTGGGGGTGCATACTTTAGGAGTGAAATGAACTTTGAATAATATGCTTCAAGGGATAATCCTAGCTGCTTCAAGTCGTAGAATTCATTCATCTTCTGTGTGCGGTAGGCAGGTGGCAAATATCTCCCTCGCACAGATTTCTTAAGCTTATCCCAAGTGACTATCCCCTCCGAGATCGCTTGGTCTCTGCACCACTATTTCCACCAAAGTCTCGCTTCGCCTGTAAGCTTAGGTTTGGCGAGCATGGCTTGGTTAGCAGGTGCAGTTCTTGCTACCTCAAAATAGTTCTCCATGGACTCAATCCAGATCTCGGTGTCGGCTTGAAAAGTCCTTCCCCTGCCTTCAAACTTGGGTGGCTTAATTTGTTTGAGAAGGAATTTCTTCTTTTGCATGTCAGCATTCGGGGTGCAGGAGGTATCTGACAATCAAGCCATATCACTTAGGTTATTTCTGTTTAGGATATGTCCATGAACCGAAGATTAATCAATCATGTATCATTAAGAAGTTTTGCTCTGATACCAACTGTAACGTGCCCGCTCCTCAAATTGCGGGACACGTCTTAGCAGTCCATCGGGAGATTCTAGAAGACGCCACCCGGCACTCCTAAGGAATGACACGGGTTTTGCCAACTAGGGTCTCTCGAGTCTGCCCCGCAACGGAACTTATCCGGCTGTTCCCACTAGGATCAACCTGAAGTCCGGGTTCCTTGTCTAAGGTCCGCATCAAATAAATTCCATTGAGGAAAGCTCTCGGCTAACTGAGACCACCCTACCGTAGGATGGACCTGACGGTCACATCCACCACGCTTCCCTCGGGGGTTGTTTTAGTTATCTAATTACCTACCACATTATGTTTGACACATAAAAGCAGATTCCTTAATTAACCCATTAATCACAGGTTCCTTTACGTAATTTAGGCCATTGACACAAAGACAAGATAAAACAAGATCAAACACTTCCTTAACTTATCTTCAGATTAATGTTTGTCTCCTGCCCATACAGGAGAATTAAGTGTTCCTTTCTGCCTCCGCAGAAAAATCCTTATATTTCCCGGCAACAAAATCTGAAGGTTTATCCTACCGAGATTCCGCCTTGTAACTAGTATCAAGGCCTCGAGATCCCATCTCGAGTCACGTAGAACACTTGTATAGGGCCCGGAGGCATTGGGATTTATGACCAGAGTCCTCACTGGCACCCAAGCGTCCTCCTACGCCAAGTAATTTCCACGGAGAGACCTCTTGCGGCGGGTTCGGTCCACATTCCCGGAGCGGATTCACAACCCCCTTAGTTAGGGTTTGGCGGTTCGCGGGGGGTAGCTAGCGCCATCCTTCCTTAATTAACCCTTTAGGAAATCAACCACAGCTGAAGCAACGAGCTTAATAACATTTACTAGGGAAAACATCCCTTTTGTTTCCATGGCAATCAATCATCACAGACCCATCCATGAAGTCATCAACCACACTCCACTTGGGTTAACATCCAAAACCACATTAACAAACCACCACTATTCTTGCTGCCGCTCTATCTTTAATACGCTTGTAGGCCCCATCGAAGTAGAGGGCATGGGTATTCTCCACGGAGGGATTAGTACAGGGTTACGGGGGAGGGGAGGAGACATTACACAGTTGACTGAGTTGCACACTCCCCATTCCCCATTTGTGCTCGCAGCCATGAGGATGTTGTCTCTTCAATTTCAATCCGATTCCTTTAAAGGGGAGAAGAAGGAATGTGATAAGATGAACATCGATTCATGGCTAGCCAAATGGATGGCATATTTTGATTTGTATCAATTCAATGATGCCCAATATATCAAGTAGATACAAATCATGTTACAAGGAAAGGCATCTGCATGGTGGGCGGGGCTACGACCCATGCTTGTGACATGGGCTCATTTTCAATCTGTTTCTCGGAAACATTTTGTGATTAATGATCGGATTGAAAATTTTAGAAAATTATTTGAGCTTGATGTGGAGAAGAAGAGCTTGGATGTGTATTCACAGGAGTTTAAGGATCAGCTGCATAAAACGAAGGCCTTTGATGATCCTTAAGTGCTACTCTACATGCAATATCTTTTCGGATTGCCTTTTGACTACTAGAATGAGATGCTCCGCAATCCGCTTCATTTGCTCGAGGATGTCTATAGGTATGCAAGGAATTTTGATAATACTTTGGCTGCGAGTAGGGGCAAATAGTCAATGGGAGCTTCCATTGAGCTGTCTCTATCTTTAAGTCAAAGAAGTTAGCTGCCCTTGTAGCAACTTGTTAGTCATCTTCAGAGTTGCATAGGAATAAAAATGGTAAGTACAAGGTCACTCGCAAGAGGATCGCCCGAAGGGCTGTTGCTTCGCTTGCCATCAGATGGGTCACTTCCTTGGTGGTGATCGAGAGTGTCCCCAGAACAAGAAGGCGAAGTCTACTTCGAAGATACTTGATGCCAAAGGCAAAATTTGTAATAAGTTATGTTTGACATGTACTATGTGAAGGTAAAATTTGTATTTTTGTTATGTTTATTTACTGATTGTTGTAATTAAGTGATTGATTAGGAATCACCACCCTATCCGAGAAGGAAGGCTAGTTGCAAAGAGAGTTCTTCAGGCTTTGACTCTTACTCGGAGAAGCCTCAATGCCCATACTGTGGGAAGGGGACATATCTAGAGGAGAAATGTTGGAAGAAGTATCCTCACCTTCGCCCGAGAGCGAAGGATAGAGCTAACACATTCGATCCTTGTACCTCTACTCCAGCAGTTATCCATGAGTTAGTGTTACTTCAGTTGGAGGAGCCTTCTTCAGTGGTTGCCTCATCTTTTGAGAGGCCTTGGCTGGTTGATAGTGGAGCTACTAGTCATATGGCTCCACAAGGTGATTCGTTGTAGGATCTACACCCTTTTGAGGGTTCAGTCACTGTTGATGTCATTGTATCGGTGTCTATTAGTAGTGTTGGCACTTTGCCTTTGTTTCTTGACCGCGTGTTGAGCTCCCTTTTACAAGCCCTAGATGAGGACTTTAGGAGCTCTGACATGTATGTCACTTGTTTGATGGAGGAGGTAGCTCACTCTAGAGCAACCATTTTAGTGCCTTTTTATGCATACAAGAGATTCTAGGGGGTCACTCAATATTCAATTGTCCCAACTTGATGATCTTCCATTCCTTCTCATTGGTAATTGCATCCTTTGTTTTGGTAAATCTTCGAATTAAATCCATGTTTGCATTCACATAATCCACTTCCGTGGCCTTTAGTTAGGTGGCTTGTTGGGCCACATACATTGCCAGCCATTCTCTAGCTGCCTCAAGGATTTTGTTGTAAAAGATTTGGAGCTAGTTCTCCTTGTCCAATCTACTCATCAAACATGTTTTCTCAAAGTCTTCTACAAATTGGATAACATGTTCATCCTTGCTCCCAAAAAGCATTGTTAGTTACCTACCACCTCCGTGACGATATGCTAAGGTTTGCATGGAGAAAACACAATGTACAAACATGACTGAAACACAAACAGAGAAGAAAGATAACTCTGAAGCAAAGGAACCAATGCTGAAAGTAAACGAATGAATGTATAAGATACTCAAAGGCGAAGCTCTCCAACAGCGGATGACACTCTTGGGAGTGGGCTGAGGGAGGACTATGAGTGTAACGTCCACTAGAGATAGATCTCAAGGGCTGTAACCATCAGTCGGAGTAGGCAGGCAGCAGAATGCAGCCTATAGAGTGTGTATCAGGCTGATGCAGACCTACAGGAGCAAGGCAGCAGCCGTATGACCTGGCTGAACCAAAAAGGCAGCAGTTCTAGTACCAATCTGATTAGGGTGCAGCTGGGAAGTCCAGAATAGGGGCTGCAGCTGACATGGAGAGTGTCCAGAGCAGTGAAGGAGTGTTTGGCAGCGGGGCGATAGTAGTAGACTGCAAAATGGTGATTGGGACTGACCGTAGAGCAATATACAAGGCTAGTGTCAGCAGTAGACTGCAAAACATTAAGCCTCTAGATGGTTGGGCGGCAGGCTGCAGCTGCTAGTAGGTCGCCAAGGGCTGGAGAAGGCATGGCATGCTGGAATAGTTATAGAAGAGTTGGCAGCTGCATGGAGAAGAGGGTTGAGCTGAAATGAATAGGATGATTGAGTGACTGAGCATGCTATCTATAGATGAGAAACTAACCAAACTAGGAGAGTTTGCTTATGAAACACAAAAACTCTTTTTAGTATTAAAGTTTGAGTTTTGGGGCTTTTAAAATGAGCTAATCAAGGTTTAGTGAGAAATGCTCCTTTCGTAGCTTAATACCCCCTCTTAGGCCACAAATGGGAACTAGGAATGGGCTCCAAGTGTAACTCATCCCATGTATAACCCAAGACGTCCCACCCCAAAGCAACCAAGGCATTGATCATTTGGTGCACGTTGGCTGCCCAAGAACCTACCAAGACTAGTGAGGTGATGGTTATCTTACCTTGAAAGTCGAAAGAGCCACCCCAAAGAGGCCAAGGTATTGGACAAAAGGTGCTCGTTGGCTGCCCAGTGGCCTATTAGGACTTGCAAAGGCAATGTAAAATCACTTTGACCCTTTTTCAAAACAAACTTTAAAGTAATTGTGCCCATGTGGTGAAAGAAGGGATGATTGGCTCACAAATCACAAAACATACAATATGTACTCATACACTCGCAAGGGTGTCAATAATGAAGAAAAGGGGTGAAGTGTACCATTGGTGGAGACAGCTCAAGATCTGCTTAGGGGTGCTTTGCACAATGAGATATGTAGAGGATTGCTACATGATGAGAATGCACATGTACCAAGGTGTCACTTGGACAATGCTCCTCATGGGGGAAGTTTTTTTTTTCTTCAGAGAAAAGTAAAAATTCTATTAACACACCTTAGAACAAAGTGTCCCAAGGCAAAAAAAATTAAGAGCTGCCAACCCATATATAGAGACAGAGACTTTGAGGTATCAGGGGAGCCAGAGTCATAATGGAGAGCATCAGGGAGGTGGTACCCCTTGAATGTGTTGGGCTTGACTCATGACCTACACTCACAGAGAAGTGTCAGTGATCCTTTGTAGGACATTGGGACACTTTTTACTCTCCTTACAAGAGGTTTTTTCCCCTAGATTTATTCTGTTTTGTTTTATGTGCCTATGTTACACAATTTGGGCACTTATCATGTTTTACACCTTTTGAGTGTGAACACACTTTAGCAACTCTAAGGTTTAAGGGTTGTACTTTGTACTTGCACATTACACTCTTTGATTATTGCACTGGGAGTCATGTCTTCACTCTCACACACTCTCTTCACTATCAACTCTACTCTCAGTGGAGCTTTGATCTCTATCCATTCTCTCACATCTCACATTTGGTATCAGAGCTGGCCTTCGGTGCTGAGCTCGTGGCCACCACCAGTTGAGCCACCACTTGCAATGATAGCAACTCTAGTCCCACCAGTTGCTCTAGGTTCGTCACCAGCAGCAGGTCAACTCAAAGGTAGTGCCTTTGCTTCAGCTGCCACCACTAGGCAGACCAAACCTGCAATGCCAGGTCAGCTGCCAGCTGTTAACGTTACCACCAGGCAGGCCCGTTGCCTACGCCACTTGCGCCATTGCCTCTTGTGCGCCGCCAGTGCTAGCAGGCGCCCGCCAGACCTTGTCCACCAGCCCGCTAGTCTAGCTCCTTGCGTAGAGTTGCTGCCCCAGGTGCCACTAGTCTAGCTCCTTGGGTCTCCTGTAAGGCGCCTGCCCCTTGGTCAGCTCCCGCTCATGCAACTTGGTCTATACTGCCACCAGCTGAAGGTTTGCCTTTAGTCACCTCCATTGCCAGAGCTGCTAGCTCAACCACCCGAATCATAGGTAAAAAATGATAAAATTTTAAAATTTTTATTAAGATTTAATCTTCTGGAAGGGGCTTTTGCTTGGGCAACATATCTTTGTTTGTGCAAGTGCCAAGGACACATTTACTGCAGAGATTTTGTGTTTTTCGAGTGAGAAATTTGAGGCTTTTGATGTCAGCTCAAACATTGGAAAATGTACATCAATGATAGCCTATAATAGACTGAATTATGCATTTTGGGACAAGAAATTTTGGGGCTTTTGCATTTTTTGTTCTGCGAGCATTGTTTGTATCTTTGGACAATGTGCACATCAGACAATTTTTGATAGTGTGATCAGATTTGCTAATTACAGCAAGGTGGAAATTCTCAGCCAGCTTGAAGTATTGCTCTTGTGCTCTTTGATTAGTGACATTTGCCATGGCCAATCAGGGACAAGGTGATGTATTCACATATGTGTCCAAGGAGAATAGATTGGATGACAACAACTATTCTCTATAGTCTTTTATGATGAAAAATGTGCTAATTGCGAAAAATCTTTGGGATTATGTTAGTGGTGAAGAAGTTTGTCTTGGAGTTGTGGCTCCTGCTACACCTCATCCAGGAGGACGTGGTCAAAGGCCTGCTCAGTTTGTTCAGCCCGCTCCATCTGAGCCACTTCCCTAGAGATCAGTAGCACAAAAGGCTTGGGACACACGGGATGCTTAGGTATTGTCGCTGATTGCATTGGCAGTTCAACGGTCTATCATCCCATACATTTAGTTTGTAGCTTCTTCACGAGAAGCATGGCTGACCCTTGAGTAGATGTTTGCTGGAAAAAATGAGACATGCATCTCTTTCTTGAAGAAAGAGCTCGAGAGTGTGAAGATACATGAAGGTGATTCTATGCAAGATTATCTCAATAAAATTTAGTACTTGTGTGAGCAGCTTATGAATGTAGATGAGTACTACTCGAATGCGTAGTTGATCTCTACTACTTTAAATTCATTGCTGCTCTCTTATTTGGCTTTTCATACAGCCTTGAATCTCATCATGAGAATTTCTCCGCAGCCACTTACTTTCCTTTAATTGGTTAGTTTGCTCTTAGAGGAAGAGCAAACAAGAAACAGTAGTGGGGTGGATGTTACAGTCTCTGAGTAGGCTTTTATGGCAAGGCAGAAGGGTAAGGGCAACCAAACTAAAAATGCTCCACAGAGCTCTAGGACATTAGGTACTTCACAGAGAAGTAAGAAACAGGGGGGCACGCAAGCCAAGAGGGGAAAGTGCTACTATTGCAAGAAGCTAGGTCACTATATCATAAAATGTAGAAAGTGTATAGCCAAGGAGAAGGAGTCAGGGATATTTGTTTCTGATGCACCTTCTATTGCTATTGAGTCCGCGTCTTTTATGCAGACCAGGACTATTATTTTTACACTTCTAGTTATGACTCTTCTTGGGTCGATAGAGCATTTAGATCTACTGAGGATGCAAGTACTTGGTTCTTTGACAGTGGTACTTCCAAGCATATTACATCCCACAGGGATTTGTTTTCCTCCGTTATTACAGCTCCTGTTGGCAAGTTTTATAGTGTTCCAACAATGCATCATACCTCTGTTAGAGGTATTGGGGAGATTGTGTTGACAACCATTGATGGCTTTATTCTCTGTTTGTAGGATGCATTATTTGTGCCAGGCATAAAGAAGAATTTATTGTCTATCAGAAATAAAGAACACGTGACTTTAGTTTTGACTGGCACTTTTTGTCATGGACTATATGAGTTATATGCTTATTCAGTTGATCAGTTGGTCTATCTAGTATCTACTCTTACTTCTACTATGTCACAGGTAGAGCTATGGCATGCTCACATGGGGCATGTAAACTATGGCAGCTTGATGCTTATGCAACGTACACGGATGCTTGATGGTTTACCTCTTTTGGAGAGACCTCCTGAGCATATATGTGAGGGATGCATTTTGGGAAAAATTTATCTTTTTTCGTTTTCCGCTGATGTTGCTTTAAAAGCAACTGCCAGATTATAGATTGTGCATTCAGATGTATGTGGCCCTATGCAAAGTCATTGGGTGGGTGTTACTATTTTGCCACTTTCATTGATGACTTTACTCGTTTTTGTTGGGTCTACTCTTTGGCGAAAAAGTTAGAAGTGTATGATGCATTTTTGGCTTTTGTAGCACTTTCTGAAAATCAATCTAGTTGTAGGATTAAGACTCTCCGTTCAAACCAAGGGGAAGAATACATGTCTTTCATGCTGAATAATTTTTTGAAGTGAAAGGGAGCGACGAATCGAAGGTTGGACTCGAGAGCTATGGCGGGAGAGCAAGAGCAAGAAAGGGAGAGACTAGAAATGGGAACTCCAACAGTCACAATGTGTGACCGGGCCTTCCTTTATTCAAACTGTCACTAAAAGAATAAAGAATAAAGTGATGGTGACGGGTGCCCGCCACTTGCAGTGTGCAATGGCGGTGACTGTCAGTGTAGTAATACACGGGCGGCTAGGCAGAGGCGCCTTTACCCCCAACAACCTCCCACTTAAAGGTGAATCTGCCCCAGTGAGGAGTGAAAAGAAAAAGAAAAAAGACAGTACAACATGTACACATGTACAACAGGATGAGGAAAGACATTATCTCATCCCACGCCCATCAACCTCCTGAGGAAGGTAAAGTGCTCTGTGGAGAGGCTTTTCATGAGCAAATCTGCAGGCTTCTGGTTAGTCGAGATCTTGACAAGATCAACAGACTTGTCCTCAACGACCCCACGTATGAAGTGATACCTCACCTCAATGTATTTCGTCTTCGCATGGAAGACCGGATTCTTGGCTAACTGAATAGCACTCATAGAATCCGAATGCAGTGTAAGAATAGCATCATCCAAGAAACAGCACCTCCAGTATAGGTGAATACATAGCCGGAAGTGGAATTCCTACTATCTGCATGTTCTACATAATCAGAGTTAGTGTACCCCACAACTCCTGTATCCTGGCTGTCATAGCATATGCACATATCTGCAGTGCTCTTCAGGTGCCTCATGATACTCTTCACGGCATCCCAATGCTTCTTGCTAGGTGTAGCCATATAGGGTGCCATAATACCAACTGCAAAGGCAATATCTGGACGAGTGGCTATCATGGCTTACATAAGACTGCCCACTGCGGATGCATAGGAAATCTTGGTCATCTCAGCCCTCTGGTTATCTGTCTGCGGACAATCAGCCTGTGATACCTTCACATAAGAAGGCAATGGACAGCCAATAGGCTTTACGTTCTGCATGCGGAAGCGCTCAAGGACTTTACGAATGTACTTCCTCTATGACAAGTAGAGGAGTCCCTGATGCCTGTTGTGTCTAATACGTATACCAAGTATGTGAGCGGCCTGTCCCAGATCTTTCATCTCAAAGCTCTTCTTGAGCCGAGCCTTAAGAGTATCTAGCTCATCATGAGCTTTCCCTACTATCAGCATATCATCCACATAGAGTACCAAAATCAATAAAGAACCATCACGGGCTTTCTTCGTGTAAAGACACGGATCCATAGCACTCCGGCTATAGCTCTGTGACTGCATAAATGCATTAAACTTATGATACCACTCCCTAGGTGCCTGTTTCAAGCCATAAAGACTTTTATTCAATTTGCACACTAGGTGCTGCCTGCCAGGTTCTGCAAAGCCCTTAGGCTGCTTCATATAAATCTCATCATGCAAGTCCCCATGTAAGAAAGTCGTCTTGACATCCATCTGGTATAAATCCAAGTCAAGCTGAGCAACCAAAGCCAAGACTAAGCACAGGGTGGTCATCTTAACCACAGGAGAAAAGACCTCGTCAAAGTCCACACCATGCTCCTGCTTAAAACCCTTTGCTACCAATCTAGCCTTGTATGCCGGCTTGGGGTGTCCAAGGGTACTTTTTAGCTTGTACACCCACTTGCATGGCAAAGCCTTTTTGCCCGTAGGCAAGGAAACCAAATCCCAAGTGTCATTCTTATGTAGGGAGTCTATCTCAGACTGCATAGCCCTCTCCCAGGAGTGACTGTCACCCTTGCGTATAGCCTCATCATAGGTGAAAGGCTCTCCTACATCTGTAACTAAGACATAATGCATCGAGGGCTGAAACCTATCAGGTGGACGTCTGTCTCTAGTAGATCATCTCACGGCAGGCTTTGCTGCCTGCCCAACTGCCTGTCCAACACCCTGACTATGAGCATCTGCTGCAGCTGTAGGCTGTCCAACTGGCTGTGCGGGAGATCTCGACTTCTCCTGAAATATGACCCTGTGGATCTCAACAACTCTCTTAGGCTGCCTATGCATTTTGTCTTCATGGAAGACTACATCATGACTGCGGATGACTTCCGCGCCTACGGATACCAGAGACGGTAACCCATCTCGCCTATATTTCCATAACCAAGGAAAATGCATTTGATACTCTTGGGATCCAGCTTACTTCTCTTGTCCCTGGGCACATGGCAAAATGCCTCACATCCAAAGACACGGAGATGCACATAAGAGGGAGGTTTTCCAGTCCATACCTCCTCTGCAACCTGGAAATCCAAACCACTAGAGGGTGATCTGTTTATGACATGCACAACTGTACTAACTGCCTCAGCCCAAAAGCTCTGTGGTAGGCCTGCATGGCTAAGCATACTGCGTACACGCTCCTGGATGGTTCTATTCATCCGCTCACGCAAACCATTCTGGGGGGGGGGGGGAGGGGTGTAGGGGGCGGTCAACTGATGCTTAATACCCCTCTCATCACATAATTGCTTAAAAGCACGTGAGACATACTCACCCCCATTATCTATTCTTAGGCATTTTAGCCTATACCCAGACTGGTTCTCAACCAATGCAAGCCATCTCTGAAACACAGCCAAGACATCGGATTTCAGCTTAATGGGATAAGCCCAAACTTTTCGTGAAAAATCATCTATGAACGTAACAAAATACTTCGCACCACCCATAGACTGACAAGGCATGGGCCCACAGACATCCGAATGTACCAATGCCAAGGGCTCACTCATGCGTGGCCTACCAGACTTCTTATGCGTAGACCTAGTCTGCCTGCCATAAAGACAATGCTCACATGAATCAAAACATGCATAATCAAGGGGCGATAAGTACTGCAAACCAGAAAGCATTTTCATTTCCTTCAAAGACATATGGCCCAAACGGGCATGCCAAAGAGATAAATGTGGGGTAGAACCCACATACAAAACATGATCAATGGAAGAAGCTGATACAATCAAGGGGTAGAGATTGCCAGTCTTGGCACCTCTCGCAATCACAAGCCTGCCACGAGTGATCTTCCATGCAGAGTCTCCAAAACATACATGATATCCTTCGCCATCAAGCTGTCCCAGCTGACATGAGACTGCGTGTCAAAGCAGGTACATGATGTACATCTTGCATAACAAAATTGCTGCTAGAAGGAAACTGCAGCCTAACATCACCAATGCCCACAATATCAAGAGAGCTGTTATCACCCAAGCGCACAGAACCCGAAACAGTACAATATGAATGAAACCACTCTCGGCAAGGTGTCACATGAAAGGACGCACCTGAGTCCAAGAGCCAACACTGTGCATACATAGAGTGTATCTTTGTCATCTGCGAAGCACTAGAAGAGGCTGCTAGGATATAATCATCATCATCAACATTCTCAAGCTGCATAACATTGATCTCTTCAATTTTAACACTGGACTTTGCAGGTACTATGCTGTAATCAGAAGACTTATCCTGCACTTTGTCTTTCCTCTTATCTTTGCGCCTTTCATTGCGCAATTCATGGCATTGTGGCCTAATATGGCTCTTTTTTCCACAATGGTGATAAGTAACATCTGCATTTCTGCCACGGGATTTGCTACGTGACTTCCCACGAGACTTGGACCGAGATTTCTGAGAATCCCGTCCATGGCCACTAACACTGCCATGCTTTCCATATCCATCATTCCTGCCTCTAACTGTCATAGCATGAGACACACGAGAGGCATCCAAATTCTTACGGTTAACCTCTTCTTGCAGAAGAGCACTCTCAACATCAGATAATTTCAAGGTAGCAGTAGAGGCACATAATGCAGTGCGGAATACATCCCATGACTCATTAAGAGTATCAAGCAAGAAAAGAGGAGTGGCATCCTCTGCAAAAGTGATGTCCTGCGAAGTCAAGTTCTTGAGTATAGCATGGAACTGGCTCAAGTGAGCAGACATATTCACATTCTCCTTCATGCGTAGATCCATAAGCTGCTTCAGCCAATACATCTAACTCGCTGGACTTTTCTTGTCATAGAGATTTTTGATCTTTTCCCATAACTGCCATGCACTCTGTTCTTCCTCAAAGATATTATAGTGAACCTGTTCTGTGAGAGACAATACAATAGTGGACTTGCATAACTCATCAAGCTCAAGTCATTCCTCATCTGGCATAGTTGCAGGCGGATGCCCGCTTAACCTCAAAGGTTTGATCTGCGATTTCTGCACCAACATCTGCTAAAATGTGGCTCTTCCAATAAGAGTAATTCGTACCATCAAGTTTAATGATGTTGAAAATAGCATGATCAGTGGATGAACTCGCCGTAATGCAGGTTGGAAGACTGTAGACAGTTCAAAACTGCTTGCTGTTTACTGCAGAAAATGACCAAAAAATCACCAAAATCGAGGAAAAATAGTGAAGAAAGTGGAAGCAAAGCTGCTGCCCACCAAGTACTAGTGAAAGTACATCATTTCAGAGTGTTTTAGCATGAAAAATCCATGTCAGTCCATACATATATGCTTGCTGTAATAAATTTCAGATTTTAGTAAAAGAGAGCTAACAGTGCCAAAATCGGATCCCAAGGCAATCAGATACTGCCAAGACCAAAGTCGGCATCATGTGGGCATAGCATAAGCATATGACGGCCGATAAGCATAAATCCAATACCCAAGTATGTCATACAAACATCTGCAAGTGAGTAGGCACACCCCCCAAGCAACGGGGCAAAGTGTTCCTGCCACTACTAAAACTTGACACAAGTAGGTGTCAGTTCACAAAGATACGGATCCAAAACTGAGACTTAGCTCATAAGCATACAGTGAACCAAGACATATGATGTATCATCCCAAAAGGTAAGAAGTCCCAAAGTCTGAAGTGTCTGTAATTGCTCAATAGCATGTAACGACTCAATGCATAAAAGTACCACCTGCTCAATGTCTGATAAGCATTCAAGAATACTCCCACTGGCACAAAAGCCGTATGTACGAGCTCAAGAGCTCAAGCCAAGGCAAGACACAGTGCCAATGACATAAGTCCAAGACAATATATCAATAGTACATTCCGAATATGTAGGCGGTAGAGTATTCGTATGTAGCATCCATAAGCATGTAAGACATCAAGTATATCCCAAGATACAACTTTGGCAAGCCAATAAATAGCTCAAGTAAGCTTCAAGAATCCAAGGTCAAGCCAAGACCGAGCTCCAGTAGCAATAGGCTCCAAACAATGTAACTAGCATATAGTAATGGCATAGGTTAGACATAAGCAACATATATGCCATAAGTACATCCAAGACGGAGTATCCAAATGCTTTGCAAAGCGAGCTCAAGCTCAACCAACGATCCTGAATCAAAACCAAGCTCTATGTCGAGCCCCAAGTGTCAATACATCACCATATATGCCCGAAACATAGCCCGAAAAGCATAGGCATAAGTATACATGAGTAAAATGACTTCAGTCCAACTGTGTACAGTAGTGATTTACCATTCAAAACTAAGAATTTCAGCACCAAAATCAGCTCCAAATGGTTGCCAAACAATAGGCATCATTCCCCTAACATCCGGGCATCAAATGGGACCAACCGGGCATCAAATGACAATGCCAAACAAGCTGTAGCATCAAATGCCAGTGTAATACTGTCATAAACTGCCTGTGGACTGTTATGACAGTCAAAAAACAGTGTTAAATCAGTCCAAATGCTATGCCAACACATCAACCATCAAAACCAAGCATCAAAGCATGTTCATATGCCCGAAATGGAGCCTTTTCAAGTGCCAATGGAGGGGGAGAGCTGCTGTTGTGACTGTCAATGCTGAAGATATATATGGGAGGGCTGCGTGATTCCGCCAACTGTAAATGCTGGTCCTGGGGTTGCAAAAAATGGTGGCCAAGCTTCGGAGGGATCCGGTTAAAGCCAAGGAAGGCCTCAAACAAGCTCCAACAAGTCTTGTTCAAAGGCAAGTGAGATATGAAGCAAGGGAGCTTCAATGGTGGCTGCCCCAATCTTGTTTTTGCCTGTGAGACCTGAGAACTGAAGTAAACCCTGAAAAAAATGATCAAATACCTCTGATGTAATGCCGTGAAGGTGTCTAACAATGTCGGGAAGGTGCTCGGGAAGCCGGGGAGTGACGGGAGCTCGAAAGAGTCAGATATGGCTGCCGGGAAGGAGACCCAATGCAAGTAGGGAGTCGATGGGATGCTGAGAATGCCATGAACCAAGCTCAAGAGTCGGAAAGCAAAGCTCTGATACCAGTTGAAAGGGAGCGACGGATCGAAGGTTGGACTCGAGAGCTATGGTGGGAGAGCAAGAGTAAGAAAGGGAGAGACTAGAAATGGGAACTCCAACAGTCACAATGTGTGACTGGGCCTTCCTTTATTTAAACTGTCACTAAAAGAATAAAGAATAAAGTGACGGTGATGGGCACCCGCTAGTTGCAGTGTGTAGTGGCGGTGACTGTCAGTGTAGTAATACACGGGCGGCTAGGCAGAGGCGCCTTTACCCCCAACATGAAGCAGAAAGACATTGTCCATCAGTACACTATTTCCTATATTCCAGAGCAGAATGGGGTTGGAGAGAGGAAGAATCGGTCACTCATGGAGATGATCAGATGTATATTGAAAGTAAAGAGTTTGCCACATAGTATTTGGATGGAAGCAGTTATGTGTGCTTGCCATGTTTTGAATAGGTGCCCTACCAAGGATTAAAGAATGTCATACCTTTTGAGGCTCGGAACGGCCGGAAACCTTCTGTTGGACATTTTTGTACTTTTGGGTGTCTTGTGTATGCTCACATTTCCAAGGTACTTAGAAAGAAGTTGGACAACAAGGCTGTTAAATGCATTTTTGTGGGGTATAGCAATGAGAGCAAAGAATATAGATTGTATGATCCTGTCTCTATAGGGATGTGGTTTTTGATGAAAAATCAGAATTATCCCTTGCTGGTTTTGATACATATCAGGCTGCCAATGATGTATCGAAGGGCTGTTGCCCATTTCTTTTGGTGATACAGTTGGAGCTTTAACAAGTGAGCTTAATGTTCAGCCAGTTGCTCCATTGAGTAATGCAGAAAATCAGCCTATGGCTGATCTGAATATTTAGCAAGATGCTGAATTTGAAGTTCAGCAGGAGTTGTACACAGTCAGGAATCTAGGTAGATGCCTAGATGGTACTTGCAAACTATGAAAGATAGTCATTTGGATGCTCCTATTGCTGGTCGTACTAGAAGATAAGCTCGTCTGGATGATGGTGCATATACAATGGAGTTTGTTATGGCAGCATATAAACTTGATGATGAGGAGTGTAAATGTTTTGAGGATATACAACATAGTGTGCATTGGATGGCAACAATGCAAGTTGAGTTTGATTCTTTTATAAAGAATCAAGCATGGGATTCAGTGACCTTGCCTGTTGGGAAGAAAGCCATTGGTACAAAGTGGGTCTATAAGCTGAAAAGGAATGCAGATGGATCCATTGACAAGTATAAGGCCAGGCTAGTGGCCAAAGGCTACGCACAAAAGAAAGGCATTGACTATGGGGAGACATTTGCCTCTACATCCTGCATGAGTACCATTTGGTCTATGGTTGCTATGGCTGCCCATTATGGTTGGACTGTGGCTGCCCATTATGGTTGGACTGTGCGCCAACTTGATATTAAGACTACATTTTTACATAGGGAACTTCAAGAAGAAGTCTATGTACATCAGCCCATTGGTTTTGCAGTTGTGGGATCGGAATACTTGGTATGTCTTTATGTTGAGGATCTTCTACTCACAGGGACACATGCTGATCAAATTTCAGTATTCAAACAAAGTTTGCATCAAATTTTTTTTTATGTTTCACCTAGGGCCTTTGCACTATTATTTGGGCATTTAGTTCATTCATGATGCTAGAGGCATTGTATTATCACAGTCTAGATACATTGGTAGACTTCCTGAGAGGTTTGGCTTAAAGGATTGCAAGCCAATTTGTACACCAATGGACATTGGACTCAAGCTGTCCTTGCATGGTGATAGTGATTTGTTTGATATCCATATGTATACTCCAGCAGTCGGATGTGTCATTTACTTATGCAACATAAGGCCAGACATTTAGTTTGCAGTTTTAGCCCTGAGTAGATATATGCACCAGGCATGCATGTCACATTGGCAAGCTATGAAGTGTGTTTTTCGTTACTTGCAGGATACGAGGACTCTTGGATGGCTTTATACCAAGGGGAGACCATTGCAATTATATGCTTACAGTGAATCAGATTGGGCTCGTGATTTTGATTCACGTCTCTCTACTAGTGGTAATTGTTTCTTTCTTGGCTCATCTTGCATCTCTTGGCTTAGCAAGAAACAATCCACGGTTGCCACATCGTCATGTGAAGGTGAATACAAGGTAGCTTTCACTACCACAGTTGAATGCACATAGTTTACACGCTTGTTGGCAGATCTTGATGTATCTGTCATGGAGCCTACTCCTTTGTTTATTGACAGTTAGAGTGCCATTGTAGTGGCATGGAACCTAGTGTTTCATGCACACGCGAAACACATAGAGATTCACTATCACTTTGTCAGAGAGAGGCTACATGCAGGAGATATCAGCCTTGTCTACTGTCCTACCACTAGTAATGTGGCATACATCTTTACCAAAGCTCTTCCTCGTAACAAATTTGAAGCATTCTGCAATGCTTTAAATTTGATCTCTTTTGGTGGATGATCCTTGTATATTGATCACCATTTACTCCAGGGGGGTTTGTTGAGTTTGACTCATGCCTACACTCGTAGAGGAGTGTTGGTGATCCTCGGTAGAACATTGGGGCACTTTTTACTCTCCTTACGAAAGGTTTTTCCCCGTAGATTTATTCTCTTTTATTTTATGTGCCCATGTTACATAGTTTAGGCACTTATCGTGTTTTATACCTTTCAGGTGTGAACACACTTCAGCAACCCTAAGGTTTAAGGGTTGTACTACTTTGTACTTGCACATTACACTCTTTGATTATTGCATTGGGAGTCATGTCTTCACTCTCACACACTCTCTTCACTATCAACTGTAGTCTCAGCCGAGCTTCGATCTCTATGCATCCTCTCACATCTCACAGAATGGAGGAATGATACAGTGAGAGATTAGACATGGATAGGGATCTTACTAGAGAAGAGATCCTTCTTGCAGTGGTAGCCACTAGTGGAGAGTGTGTTTACTTTTTCAGTAGAGATGGATGGCAGACTTAGGTGAGAGGATCCAGATCAGTTAGAGTCCACAAGATGCTCTCGACAAAGGATTAGAGTTGTGGCTCATTGTGATAGGGCTTGGTACTTTGACCCAAACCCTCAAACTTGTATGGAAGATGGATGGAGACATTGGGCATATAGGAGGAGGCCACTAGAGAGGCTTCAGCTATTATAGCACCTCATTGCTGTGATGAAAAGCAAATTACAAGATTCAAGACTTAGAATAAGTTGGCAAGGTGGGAGGCATCAACTTGGTAGAAGAAATTGAGGATGGTGAGGAAGAGCTATTTTTAAAGCAAATCCATATGTGGTCCCTCTTTTGAGATTGATGTGGAAATCATCACGGAAGGGTATAAAGAGCACTCTAGAGGATTGGTTGGAAATGTACTTCTTGAATAGCAAACTATTCGATGGGAAAACTAGTCAGAACAACATCCTAAAGGTTCTTGTGCAAGTCGGGAGCGGTTTTATTTTCAATATAGGTCAGGAAGTGAGAAATATAAAGTGGTTGAGGATCATGGATTTAGTCATCTTGCATCTGAGCAGCAAGGGAAACCTAAAAATTACCAAACTAATGGGGTCTAGTTTATGGACAACTCTAATGTGTGCTTTCTCTAGGAACAAAGTCTATGGGAAGTGGTTTGAGTCTTGTAAGCCAGTCTACTTCTAACTGCCTTTGACCCAGTTCACTGCTCAGGCTGTTAGCAACTGCATTATGGAGCTGTAGAATGGGTCTGCTTCCTTGGTAGTTTGCAACTGAATCAATGTATTGGGTTGCATAGAGATCTGGATCCTGCACCAGTTGAACTCTCTCCCATAAGGACTTGATTTTCTTGGTCGCATATTTGGTGTACCCATAAAGACTCCGCCTAGCTGACATTCCAGTGTGTCATTCCTAAAATAAATTGGTCAGAACATAATGTCCTGGATCAGTTTAAGCTAAGCAACTGAATCCTCAAGTCTTGTAATAATGTCTAGTTCCAATCATATCGAGCAGCAGGGAACTGTTTTATAGTGAAAATTGTTCTTAAGGGAACCTTGTGTAAGTATGATTGTTGGTGAATTAGCCTTATATTGGTGAAGTCAAATTGCTTATGCAGTGGCGTATGAAAAACCAATTAATGAGGTTACAAATTGTACATATGTTGTGCGATCTGTTATGATATTTAAATCTCAAGTAAAGTGATAGGTTTATAAAATAAACATGTTCAAGCGTATTGCCTTCTCATGTTTTTTGTTTGCTGCTTCTATTTGTGCAGCTGAGAGTCGATTTTGCCTCTAAGTATGATAGAGTTCCTCATCCTGTTCCAGAGCTTGAACAAGCCATTGGAAAAGTTAGTGTGTTCTCAGATTGTGTCAGAAGGTATATGTTTTCCAACCTTTTTGTTGTTATTGGCAGTAATGGACTCATTCAATAATTCTTCACAGATATGGGAGGACCGTTTGGCAGCAAACCCATCTTTATTCAATGCTACCAAGTTTCGAGTATGAGACATTTAATTTCAAACTATTTGCAAAATTGTATTTGGACACATGAGTGCAAGCAGAATAAAGCTTATGGCTTTGGTTGAGCAGTTAACTGTTCTAGTGGTTCAGGATTACAGCCTTAATCTGAAGACTGATGGCTTTGTGCAGTATGGAGGATATGAAACCCTTGATATGGGCAGCAACGAAAGTGACACAGTCAACATCTGTCTTTGCCTTGGCCTCACTGACTACAAGTTAGTATATGTACTTGAAGACTTTTATGTGTGTGTGTCACCCTCAAACAGATTTCAAGCTGGGGCTTGGATAAATGGAAGGTCAAATGTGGTCACAATAGAAGCTGTCTACATGGCTGCTGCATGTTCAATTGAGAATATTACAATCTTGTCATGCATAGATACAGTTTTTCCTACCACAGATCATGGGGACTAAGCTGTATGTCTATAGCAATTGAGTTCTAGTAGAAAACTGAGAGACACAAGAAAGGTGTTAGACTTTTGGCTGTGAGAAAGGCTGCCCGTTCAAAATCTCATGTTGGACTGGATGTTCTTAACTTTCATTATCATGTTTTGGCTTACAAATTGGCTTGTTGCAGAAATTTACTAAGGGATAGCAACCTTGGACCAAAATGTTAGCGGCTTGTACACAAATCCTGCATGAATATGTTTGGAAAGGGGACCATTTATGTTGAGGATTGGATCTTGTGACATTTAAAGGTTCCATACTTTTGTGTCCTTTTGCTATAAAATTGGTCATTAACTGTGAAGAAGCTCTTTCTCACGAGTCACATCAAATGGATGGATAGCACTGATGTTGAAGGACTAGAGAGTTTGTATTGGATCAACACAGTTTTTGATCTTCCTCTCGCTGTTGTTGCAGAACCAAGAAAGGCTATTCCTTAAAGCTCAAACAATATATGTCCTAGATCATCATTATAGGCCTCTTTGGAACTTGATTGGGAGTATAATTGAACCATTTTAGCTGGTTTTTGTGTTTAAAGGTGGAGATAGATTGTAGGATTGGATCATTTCATACAATGCAAGTTGCAATAAAGTATGTTCTTTATGTAATGAGAACCAAAAGAATGTATGTAGAAGAGTTTCAAAAATTTGGATCAATGAAATATTCTTTATGGAGTGATGAAAGATGAAAGAAATTCTAAACAGAATATAATTATTCTATTGTACCTTTATTGTAGCATCTTCTCCAGCATGAGGAGGCTGACATGTCTCACCAAGCATCTTCACTAGCCTCTTTTGTTCTTTCCAAGAAAAGAAAAATCTGTTGATAGCACCTTGGGAGAAATCCCGGAGGTAAAATACAAAGGACAAAAAAGGCATTGTGAGGGACTAAGTACATCAAAATGCAACAGTCGAGTGAACCATCGATCTGGTGGGCTGTAATGCTAGACATATGTGGTGCTAATTGGAGAAAGTGTTCTTGGTCTTCTCTCTCCTTCCACATCTTGCACATGCTACAAGAGCCATGCCATATATTTGAGTTAGGTGCTAGTTGCCACACTCCTATGGGCTACAAGCCATGGGAAGGGAGACATCTTCCTGGGTTTGAAGCTATCCTCCAATCTCCACCAAAATTCTATAAAAATGGGTGTTGAGATAACTTGTCTGTGCTATGCTGAGTAGCAACTGGCTCTCCTTAGATCCTACTCATTTGAATCCTTGTCCTTAACCTATTGGTGTAGCCAAAGAAGGCTACATTGCAAGGTCTATTGAGAAATGGGTCTCTCCTCTAGTAGGTTCCTCCTCTAGTCGGTCCAATGTCTCCATTTCACCATCATGCATGTTATTGGGTCTGGGTCAATGTACCATCTTCCATCATAGTGTGCCACTACTCTAATCCTTTGTTGGGAGCATCTTGTGAACTCTATCTACTCCAAGTGTTCTCTCATAAGTCAGTTGTCCTCCATTTCAAAAGTGAAAATCCTCTCTCTGCTGGCTGGCTAATCACATTTGCAACAATTTTATTAGCAGTTCCAAGCAATGTGATTGGTCTTAATTGTGTGGTTTTGAATTTGTATCTGCTATCCTTGGGAATGAGGTGGATCAATCCCTTGGATAGCCTGTTTGGCATGTCTCCTGATACCATGATCTCCTGGAGAGCTATGATAA
The DNA here is from genome assembly GCF_053477565.2 of Lygodium microphyllum. NCBI lineage: Eukaryota > Viridiplantae > Streptophyta > Polypodiopsida > Schizaeales > Lygodiaceae > Lygodium > Lygodium microphyllum. The sequence goes on from NC_141161.1 coordinate 52,089,615, forward strand.
GGCATGTGTTGAGAATGCCCCAATAACTCAAGAAGAAAGCCTTGTCCAATCCATATACCCTAGGCACTTGCTTGAAGGCAAGTTTACAAGTGCCTTTGCAAGCTCCTCCTCCGCGAAAGTAGCTATCAAATGTGTGCTCATGCTCTTAGTGACCATCCTCTTGGTACTCTCCCAAACCATCTCTTTCTCTCTCTAGTAAGTGAGGGGTCTGTAGCGCATTGTAGCCACCTGTCCAATCTCATGAGGGCCCTCCACTATGGATCCATTAGCTCTCTCAGTCTCTGCACTCCTAGTCTAGAGTGTTTGAGAAGTCTCTATTAAATTTGTCACCAGTCTGAGTTCACTAGGAACACGCACAATATTTGTATTCTGGCCTACCTTATCTCATTGCATCTATCTTTGCTCTAGCAACATGTGTTACAACCCTAAGTAATTTTGCAAGTCATTTGACTGTGTACTATCTCCTAAACATAATGTGTCAGGGTATAACCCAAACTTGTAATAGAAGAGGGTAACAAGATAAAAGGTGTACATGATGTAACAATGAAGTATCGGGAGTCAAGGTTGGACCACGAATGAGATTTTTAGTCCATATGTAAATTGGCGGAAAGAGGATTCCAAGATGCATCTAATTGTGAACATGACCTGGTTCTCAGAATGATGATTTGGCAATATGGCATCGGATGGTTACTGGCAGCATGTGGATCACATTTATCTGATTAAGAATAATTTTTTATTTGATTTTTGAATTTTAATTTTAATCCTTTAAAAATTGATAATTTAAATACTGAGCTCATGTAAATCTATGTGTAGCTTTTACTGTTATGTTCTTAGTTTTATATGAAAGAAAAGCTAGAATTATTTTGAGCAAGTCTAGTCTCTAAAGACGGGATAGTTGTGGCTGTACTTTGTGCAAAGCTAGGAGCAAATTGTGGGAGTTCTGCAAGAAGACATGTCTGTCCAAATAAGGTCAAGGCTGTCCTGGCTGAAGGGAAGCTGTGTGGATGCTGATGAGGCTGTCCTGGAAGCAGTCGAGGCTAAGTTGACAGTATATGATGTGTTGACAGCAGTTGTGGTTGTTTCCTGATTATGATGGAAGTTTGTGGCTATCTTGGCTGTGGGCGGGGCTTTCTTGGCCATTGTGAAGGCTGCTTTATCAGTCTGAGAGAAGATTGGCTGCATGTGAACTGCTGTAAGTCATGAGGCATCAGATTTGGGCTGCACACTGCTGGCTGGATTGACACAGTGCTGTCCTGGCACATTCGAGATCATGTTTTGGGGCTGTTGTGCAAAGATCGATGGTTGCCCATGTTGGTAGTGACACAATCACACTGCTGGTTGTGCTGATATAGAGTGCTGTCCAGGCACTTCTAGAATCGTGTTCTGTGTTATGGTGCAAAGATCGATGGTTTCCCTGCTGGTAGTGGCACACATACTGCTAGATTTGAAGGATTCCAAGTTCTATCTTTTGTGTCAAATGTCCATGGGATAAAGTTAAAAGAAAAGTCATAAGGGCGCATGGTTTTTAGGCCAATCTATCTTGGTGTGTGGGTGAAATTTTTGTAATTGCACAGGAGCTATACTTTTTTGTGTTCAATGTTTCTATTGAAGTGCTGAATTTGTTCTATAGTTGGAAGTTCTACTGCCCTGCTAGTAGACATGTCTTTATGTGCCTTTCTCTGTGTGTCTCTCCTAGCTGTGAGTCGTAGCTAGAGTCTAGCAAGGTTGTTTGGAGCTCTGGCATCGTCTATGTCTATTAGTCCTTGGCATGCATCAGTAAGAGACACTATTCCTTGTGCTAGATGTGGGGAACATGAGGAGACTCAGAGGCATTGCTTATGGGATTGCTCACGGGTTCAGGAGGTCTAGAGGAGAGCCCTTAGGATGGTGTTTCATGGTAGTACAGATTCTGTGATTGCTACGTGGGGGACAGTTGCATGGGTCATTGACAAAGGCCCAACTTGTGGGTATGAGGATGCACGGGGGCGTCAAGCTTATCTCATCTCGGGGCAGCTTGTGAGCAGAACTTTCATGCCAGATTTCTCACAGACAGTATGGATTCAGGAGCATTGTCACATATGGGAGCTCAGAGCTAGCATTATTGCTTGGTACAGATGGACAGCAAGATGTAGCGAGGCTATTGATATTTTGGACATATCTACTGCAGAGACTCTCTCTAGGATTTGGGTAGAGACTGTGCATACTCTTCATGGGAGATGGGAGAGAATATAGGGCAGTTCGGAGACTATGAGGAACAGGAGAGATGCTTTTCTCGAGACATGGGATTTTGGCACTTTTTTCCTCTTCTAGACCCACATAGTTTGGCATTGTAGACCTCCGGAGTGGCTATTCACTCAAGCTTTGTAATAGGCATCCCCTTGTTATATAATTCTTGTTATAGAAGTCCCTTATAGGGATGCTTTGTACTTGGTTTTTTGCCTTGGGACACTTTGTTTTGAGGTGTGTTAATATAAATTTTTCTTTTCTCTGAAAAACAAACAAAAACAGCAGCATACTGATATTTTATAGTATCCAATTTAGTGTGATATACCATATTGATAGCTGAAATTTGAGGCATACAAGACAGTGAATCAGCCACTACATTATTTTTCCCATCTAGGTGTACAATCTAAAATTGAAATATAGATAAGAGGTTCACCTATCTTATGTGCTTCTCAAATAACTTAGTGACTGCATTTGGGATGCCAACTTCCACACTACGTAAAAAATTGCCCTAGGTTGTACGCTGCTGGGTTGGGTTGTTCTAGCCAAAGAGATTGTTTTGTTTTGACATCTGGCCTGCTGTTCTGCTGTCTTTAGCTCTCTGTATCAGATTTCTACTCTAGCATTGGTGGTTTGCTGCACTCAAGGTTGGTTCTGGGAGGATGACACTCTTTGACACTCCTTTGGTCCACTCCCATGAGAGATGGTGATTGCTGGATAGTCTCTGCTCCTTGAGCTCCCTTTATCAGTATTACATCATTCATTCATTACTACCTTCTTCTTTTATTTTTTGCATTCTTGTTTGAGTCCATGTCCGGTTACTTGTGTTTGTATCCTCTCAGTATTTTCTTTGCAAACCCTAGTGTACTATGCTCATCATCATGCCATTCTCTCCTTGTCATTATGGTTATGGTTATCATTCCTATTTGAAGAAGGAACTGATTTCTTGGAGACTCTCATCCAAATCTCTGTTGCTCAGCAATGTGACCATTATCTAGACCCCCAAATATGTGTGATGGGCTCTCTGGGATCATCATCATAGTACAGGTTGTCTAGAAAGGGGTCTCTTGAGGAGAATTAATTGAACCCTTGAATGATTTGAGAGAGTAGTGCCAGAAATGATGCCAGCTATGCTATTTTTGCCACAAGCATACTCATCCGTAGTAAACCTATTAATTTGAAGAAAGATCATGGCTCCTCATGCCCTATCTCTCTTGGAGAATTGAAGTGAGCCTGTGGATTTACCAAACATTGTTGTGAACCAAGGCTCCTATCCTCTAATATGTAAGATGAACTCCTCCCAAGCAACTTGCTCTCCTTCTCTAATTATCTCTATGCATTCTCCCCTCTTGTTCTCCTTGGCCTCCACCAAATTGAGATCCCTACTTACTATCCAATGATCAACCTGGGATAATGATTGATTGAGGGTAGCCAAATTGTATCCTATATCGCTAATTATTTGGGATGTAAATGACCAGCAATCTAATAAGGTCATGGAGTGTACTCGCTTTGGTGCGAGGGCGACTCAATAGGCGGATGTGTAGGTGGATGATGAGGGAGTCACAAGGGTTTAGTGGCATCAGAGGGGGAGGAGACAAGGCGGACATTGCAGTCACATTGCGAGCAAAGGGCACGGGGCTGGGAGTTAGGTCCTCGCCAAAGGGCCCCTCCCCGCAGGAGAGTAGGGCTTCCCCTACCCTCTCCCCCCCGCCCCTTCCTCCCTTCCACATGGTCCCTCACTGACCTTAACCCCCCTAGCCATAGCCTTTCCCCATAGGAGGCGACCACTCCCATAGCCCTATTAGCTCACCTCATCCATAGCCTACCTTCCCCCTACACATTGCCACCAGTTTTGCAGCTATGCTAGTTCCTCACACTTTCCCCTACCAAGCACAGCTTATGACACAGGAGTTCTTCTGCTATGCCCTATGGTCATACATGAGAGTAGAGGGATAGACAGAGTTTTCGCTTCCCTAGAGGTGGGGATCTTTGTGGTCTGTAAATTGAGGGGCAGCAACATCAATTGGCGGTTGCAGGGCTGAAGTCCCATGCCTAGGCATCATCTTTTGAGCCCCCCCACCTAGTGGATCTTACTGATGGATATGATTGAGTGGCCAGTTGCCTAGACTGCACTATTCTATCAGATGACAAAGTCCCGTCGCTCAACATGGCCTATGGATACCCTGGTTGTGCAACAAGAGCGTCTATTACCCCCCTTATATGTCAGAGGTATACCATGGGGGAATGGTGTTCACCCTCTAGGCCTCTAACAAAACAAATGTGCAAGCCCCACAGTTTCTTTTCCTCTATAGCTCGTCCATGCTGAACAAGAGCCTATTTGGAAACTACTAGCCTTTCCACAAGTCTACATCTTGCATCTTGGAACTTGAACCTCCATTATGGTGGGGCACATGATTCTAGGAAATTGATTGTTCGTCAAGAGCTACAGCTAGACCATGTTGGGGATGGACTGATATTTTACTTCTTCACACGAGCATGAGCTTTCCTTAGCCCAGGCTAGGAGGGTAGGGAAGGTACTTCTAGGGAGATCACACACCTATTGGGAGCACTCCATTGGTGCCCATGATAGGAAGGGGGGTGTCTGCACCTCTATTGGTCTGAGTTTGTTGGCCTACATGGGAGACCATGGGATGATTGGGGCACAAAGGGTGCTATGGGTTAGACTTGATGTGGGGGACTCACGTCTAGGGGACCTCAACATCTATGCTTGCGCATGCACCAGTTTTTGGATGGGGGTTGCTGCAGGGCTCCCGAGATCAACTCTTGGATTGTGGAGATGATTGCAACAACCTAGAGATCCTAGAGGTTCAGCAAGGCCATGATAGAGAGTTCCAAGGCATAGCAGAGGAGTAGGAGGCATGGGAGGTCCTCCTTACAATGGTATCCAAGAGATGCTTGGAGGGACCCTGCCTTCCATAGGCGAGATGGTTCATTGGAGTTCTCTTGGGGTTACAAGCAGTTGGGTGGTACCCTTTTGGAGTGGTTGGACAAGTTTTATGTTGGAGAGTGAGGGTGCTCTAGAGGAGGACAGATAGTTGGTAGAGCACCCCAGTCCACCCTGAGGCTGAATCTATCCTTCAACAATTACACCATAGCCCTCAGTTTGAATTGGAAGGACATACCTACAATCTCACCCCCCCAATGCGTGTAGCAACAGCTACACCTCCCGATGGATGGTGCATTAGAGGCCCCCCTCTCTACTCCCCATTTGTGACATGGAAGCCATCTTTAGGCTCGCCACAAAGAACGAGTATCATCTTAGTGGCATATTAGGCAACCACAAGCCCAAACATAAGGTACTCAAGTTCTTTTTAGAAGCTCTGTATTTGCAAGTTAAGACCTTTAGCATCTCTTGCAGGGTGGCCTCCATGTTCTTTTTGCCCGACACTTCAGCTATAGCTTTGGGCAAGAGTTTTTCTCGAGCACTTGCATGTGGAGTGCAAGAGTGTGGGCATCTACCCTGTTGAGCTCAGAGGCACGAGAATCGAGACACGCAGTGCTTACTAGCAGTAACAAAGAGAGTAAGAGAGGGAGTGCAGAGTTGAGAGAGTGTGAGCACGACTTGTGGGTACAATTGAGTGTGTAGCTCTTTAGGTTTTTAGATAGATATATATATAAAAGTACAAATGTGCTAAGGGTGTATTCACACCCGAGCACATGTAAAAGGCACGATGGCCCTTTATTCCCAACAACCTCCCACCTAAAGGCAATGTGCCTTAAGAGGAGAAAAGAATTAACTAAGTCTAGGTACATACAAAGTTGAAAGACATATATCTATCCAACTCCCATCATCTGTCAGCAATGAGCAAACCGCTTTGCTAGAAGACCCTTCGTGAGAAGGTCTGCAAGATTATCATTTGTATGCACTTTGACAAGTTCAATGCTCTTGCTGTCAAGTACATCTCTAATGAAGTGGTACTTCACCTATATATGCTTTGTCTTTGCATGAAAGACGGGATTCCATGCTAGCATGATAGCACTCTAACTATCACAATGGAGAACAGGTAACTCTGTAATATCAAGCTCTCCCGCTAGACGTGAAAGCTATAAAGCCTCCTTGTATGCCTCAGTGGCAGCCACATACTCTGTCTCTGTAGTAGACAATGCAACACACTTTTGTAGCCTGGAGATCCAAGAGACTGCTCCTCATATGAAGGTAAACATGACCAGCAGTCTGCATCCGTAAAGCCAACAATAGATGCCTTCTGCTTTCCAAAGCAGATGCACAAATCCTTTGTGCCTTTGAGGTATCTCATAATATCTTTCACTGCTTCTCAATGCTTTTTACCAGGGTTAGCCATGTATCTGCTAACCACTCCCACTGCAAAGGCAATGTCAGGACGTGTAGCAACCATAGCATACATCAAACTGCCAACAGCTGAAGCATATGATATCTTGGCCATTTCAGCCTTCTCATCATCAGATGTAGGGCTGTCCTCTGCACTGAGTTTCACATATGGAGGCAATGGAACCCCAATTATTTTCCCCCCCTCCATATTGAAACGCTGCAAAACCTTGGAGATATACTCATGCTAAGATGGATAGAGTAATCCTTTTAACGTATCTCTGAGTATTCGCATGCCAAGAATGTGGTTTGTTTCACCAAGATCCTTCATGTCAAAACTGCCATGAAGACTTTGCTTCAGTGAGTCCAAGGCATGAGTATCCCTGCTAGCAATTAGCATGTCATCAACATATAAAACCAAGATAATGAGGCTGCCTTTTGCTGCCTTCTTGGTGTACAGGCAATGATCCACTTGACTTCTATGAAAACCTTGAGGCTGCATAAATGTATCAAGCTTATGATACCATTCTCTTGGTGCTTGTTTCAGCCCATACAAACTCCTTTTGAGTTTACATACCATCTTCTCTTTCCCTTTTGCCACAAACCCTTCAGGCTGCTACATATATATGTCTTCATGCAGATCACCATGTAAGAATGTAGTCTTTACATCCATCTGTATGAGCTCCATATCTTCAGCTGCAACCAAGCCCAAAATGGTTCTCAATGTAGTCATCTTGACTATAGGAGAGAAGATCTCATCAAAGTCAACTCCATGTTCTTGCTTGTATCCCTTTGCAACCAATCTTGCATTGTACTTTGGCAAGGAACCAGAAGTGACAACATGGCTTTATATCATTTCTTGCTGTCCTGTCTGTCCATTGCTTCCTTGAAGCAAGACGGTTTACCACAGTCTGTCAACATGACATAATCAGCCACATTGTTTACACTAGGAATGAATCTATCAAGTTGTTTAGTAGCCCTAGACGATCTCCTCACCCAATGATCATTGTTTGTTGGCTGTTGAGCATTTTTAGGTTGTTGTCTTGGCATTTCAGCTTGTAAATCAGCATTAACAGCTTGCTGTCCTGGCTGTTCTTGCACGTGTAGTGGCTCATTATCATGGGCAATAGCTGGCTGATCATTTCTAGCATTATTTTCTTCATTTACAGGTCATTTACAGCAGGTATTTGCTGCTGTACAGCGGGGACATTTTGCTGTACAAAATGTATTTTTTCCCGGAATACAACCCTATGGACCTTCTCAGTGTTTTCGGGCTGTTTATGCATGCGATCTTCTCCAAAGATAACATCATTGCTGTGTACTAATTTCCTTTTCTCGGGATCCCATAATCTATATCCCATTTCACCCTCGTCACCATATCCTGGAAATATGCATTTACAGGACTTTGGCTCAAGTTTGCTGCGTTTTTCTTTACGAATGTGCACAAAAGCCTCATAGGCAAACACTTTTAGGTGAGCATATGAAGGTGGCTTGCCCGACCACACTTCTTGGGAAACTCTCCTCCCCAAAGATTTGTTTGGTGACCAATTAATCAAGTGTAATGCTGTCATAACAGCCTCTACCCAAAAACCATGGGTTAGTGCAGGACGAGACAACATCGTACGTACCTTATCCTATATGGTCCGATTCGTACGCTCTGCAACTCCATTTTGGAGTGAATTATGAGGGGCAGTGAGCTCCCTCTTTATCCCTTTGCTGTCACAAAATGCTTGAAAGGCCTTGGACACATATTTCCCACCATTGTCAGAGCGAAGACACTTAAGTGTCTTATCAGTTTGATTCTTAACCAATGTCAAGAATTTTTTAAACTTGTCAAGCACTTCATCCTTGCTACGAATAGGGTAAACCCATACCTTCCGTGTAGCATAGTCGACAAAGGTGACAAAGTATTTCTTTCCCCCTAAAGATAACCCTGGCATTTGACATACATCAGAATGTACTAACTCTAGAGGAGAAGATTTCAGCGAAAGAGACTTCTTATGAGACGCCTGTGCATGTTTACCATAAACACAATGATCACAATGCTCAAAATCAGCATAATGAAGACAAGGCAAGTAACCCAAACAAGAGAGCACTTTCATTCCAGTTTGACTCATGTGTCCCAACCGGCCATGTCACAAAGAAACACTTGGCTGCTCGGTCACGGCAACATGATCGCTCACACTAGATACATGGAGAGGATACAAGGTATCACTTTTACAACCTCTGGCAATTACTCTAGATCCCTTACAGATCTTCCATTTTCCATCACCAAAGCTGGTATGAAATCCATCGTCATCTAGCTGCCCTGTGCTAATCAAGCTCTTTTTGAGCTGAGGTACATGCCGTACATGCTAAAATGTGAAGACAAAACCATGCTGAAACTGCAACTGCACACTGCTAATACCTGCAATGTCACATGCATAGTTGTCCCCAAGATGGACAACACCATGTCGACCCCCTGTATAGTCAGAGAACCACTCACGATTACGCGCACAATGTCTGCAATTTCTGACGCAGATGTCTCAATTTTGCATGAACAACACTCAATCTAGAAAAGCCCTAAGTTTCTGGGCCTAAATTTGCACAAATCTGCATACTGTGCTTGCGTGTGTGAACCCTCGTCAAGAAAGAGGAGTAAAATAGAAAAGTGATTTTCCCTTTTTTGTTTAAAAAAAAAGGAATGTGACGGGGGGGAGGGGGGTCCATTGACCCGCCATGTAGGTCGCTGCTTGGTCGCCTGTGAAGTTGCTCGTTGGTCCCGCTATCTCATCAGTTGCAGTCTCGTGCGGTCGACTGTCCATGCCTACGCCTGGTCGTTGTCCGCCAACTGGTCGTCACACAGTTGTGTCGCATGCTGCTGTACACCTGCTCCCCCGCTTGACTGGTCGTTGACTGTCCACGCCTCTAGTCAAGTTTGCATCACGTTGGTCGTCGCTAGCTCGTTTGACTTACCCGCTGTGCAGTCTGAACTAGTCAACTGCCTCTTCTACACTTGTCGATTGCCTCTCCTGCACATGGCCCTGTGACTCTCCTGCACCTGCCAACTGCTTCGTTCGAGAAGTGTACACTCCTTGCCGCTCTGATACCAGTTTTTTGAGCTCAGAGAGGCTCGAGGATTGAGACATGTAGTGCTTACTAGCAGTAGAGAGAGTGAGAGAGGGAGTGTAGAGTTGAGAGAGAGTGTGAACACGACTTGTGGGTACAATCGAGTGTGTACCTCTTTAGGTTTTAGATAGATACATATATGAAAGTACGAATGTACTAAGAGTGTGTTTACACCCAAACACATATAAAAGGCACGATGGCCCTTTATTCCCAACATACCCTTCAGATATTACAGTTTGTGGCATTTGCATCCATCGCCACTAGCTGTTTTACTATGGTGTTCTATTGTTGCATTCTACTGTGGCATTTTATTGCAACGTTCTATTGCTATGTTTTACTGCAGTGTTTTATTTACTGCTGCATTCTATTGCTACATTTGACTGCTCCATCAGGAGGCTGCCTTCCTCATCACCAAGCGCCATCATCCCAAGCTATGTTTTGGTGTCAGGGCACTTCTCGGCATTGGCTTTGCCTCCGAAAGGCACCCGCTATTCTATCTAGGCTGCATTTTGCAGTTTCTGGTCTTGCTAGGGTTAGATTCTTTCATCGTCCATAGCTGGTGATCTTCTTCCGCGACTCTGATGGGACCAGAGGACTGCGTTTTGCTCCCTTGATAGTTATCCTTCATCTTCAACAATACTTTCTATACCCTACTGCCTAGATGATTGTGTTTCTCTTCCTCTACAGTGCAGATTCCCTTTAGGTACTAGCACGTGATCAAATAGGATAGTGCAGTCATCTTCAGAGCTTCGATTCTGCCGTATCAGCTTGATTTACTTAGCACGATTTAGTGATTCATCATTTGTGATCTTCTTCTTTTGTGTTTTCTCTGAGTTTCTTATTCTCTTAGTGTTTTATTTTGACATGGTATTAGAGCATACCTATTATTTTGACATGGCATCAAAGTATGCGTGTTATTTTGAGAGGAGGCAAGAGAGGGCACTTCCACGGTGTGGAATGGAAGGTGTCTAGTGGGGCGGCTCTATCTTTGCTGGGCTAGAGTGTCAATAGGGTCTCATCTGTGAAAAAAGTCTTTCATTGCTCTCCTTGTGGGTTCCTCTAGGTGAGCTGGGGCCTCTTGTCTCACAATAGTAGTATGCGGTGCCTTTGGAACTCTAGGAGGAAAAGACCTAGGCATCTCTAATTCTTGTACTCCATGACATGACAAAGAGGTCCAAAAGCCATCACGGAAAAGGCAGTGGTACTATCCTCATATATCATAGTATATTGTACATTTGCATATGTAATGTGTCTTTGTCTTAGGCTCTCGGTCACAAAACTGACAAGTTCTATCTTTTGTTGGAGTATTTGTCCATCTACTAGTCTCCATCTATAGTGTCACTAAATTGATTGCTTAATACGTATTCTCTATTTAATAAATTTATGTCAATAAATTAATGACTCACTTTTCTTTAAGTGTTGATGATGATCTAGTATGGCCATGAGACCATTTAAAGACCACTATTCCTAGTGCATCACTTAATGGGGTGATCAGAGTACTGTGATGGGGATATCTAGTACAGGCAGTACAAGTTATGAAAGGGGGAAAGAAGTGTTTGCCAAGTGTAAGAGTGTATACAAGAACCAAGGAGTTACACATAAATGAAGATGGATTGAGTTCTAAGAAGAGGAAGTGCATTAGCATTATGTATATGTATTTATGTGTGCATTTGCAGACGCCTGAGAACGTTTACTTGTGTGTAATGAGCATTGCATTCATTTGGGGTCATCCTCTCCCTTACGAGTCAAGGTTTAAGGTCTTTTTTTTCATTAAGAAAGATTAGAGAGGTAATTCTCTCACTAAGAAAGATGAGAGACGTGATCCTCTGGAAGTGAGGAGAGAAGTGATTTTCTTTTTCTAAGGTCTAAAATGACACAAGCTTTTGTGTGGAATTCAATCTTAAGGTTGAGGCCCAAGGCAATCTAATGAACTCTCCTTATCTATGGCTCAAGTTGGTTTTATGGACCATAAGTTAAGAGTAGAGTTTAAAAAGCTATTTTTCTTAAAATAGACATGGTGAATCAATTTTTAAAATATCTCGTGATAAAAAGACGATCTCTAAAATCAGCCCGTTAGGATTATTGAAAACAACGAGATCTACAACTTTTGTGTTGGACGTTTTTTCATCCCAGCAACGCACAGAGAGATATCTTGAAATTGGTGTTGCAAAGTAGGTCCTGGAACAGCCACATCTTGCATGAAGATCAACCTTTCCAATCTTGGCACTTAAGTCTCTCTCCAAGAAGAGAAGCTCTTGAAAGCCTATAAAAGAGGAGGCTCTCCTTGGGTGTGGGGGAGGTGAACGAAGCATCACTTTGCATGCATCCAAGAGGAGAAGAGAAGGTGCAAGTGTTGCGGAAGCTCTACTGAAATCAAGTTCCAAGAGGAGAAGAGAAGGTGCAAGTGCTGCGGAAGCTCTGTTGAAATCAAGCTCCAAGAGAAGATCCCTATACATATTGTGTAGGAGAGAAGGAGAGACTCAAGAAGGATCAAAAGGTGCCAACTTCCAAGTTGTGCAAGTGTTAGCTGGTTGTATACCGTGCAAGGAACCGTGATCTTGTTTCCAAGATCTACAAGTAAGAACTGGTTTATGTGTAACGGAGGAGCTTGCTCCTTGTCAATAATATAACTCCACAAAGGGGGGAACTGGCCCATCTTCCAGTCCCTAGTGTGTTGTCAATCTCTATCTTTCTCTCTTTCTCTCTCTACATCTTTCTTTTCTTTCATCTGTTCTCTCTCTGTGCCAACATAATATTCACCATATATATTTTAAGTATATAAGAAAGTCGAGCGTGTATCTCGGATCTTATAACACGTAGTTAATGAGAGGAGGTACGAATTTGTCCGATAGCAGCCTTATATGCTCTGGGAGAGATTGGTGTCCATGTATGTTGGCTGAATAGTAATCCATCATCAAAGAGACAAGAAGTGACTCCGGTAGAGCTCCATCCTCGATCCTAGAGGGAGTGGTTGGTGGATCCATGTCCTTGCTGTCTTAGTCCTCAACATATGAGCTCTGATTAGCTAAGAGAAAGTGTAGGGTAGCCAAGGCTACAGTCAAAAGGTGGAAGGTAGTCAATATCCAAACCATGTAGGCTCATCGAGATAGTCATATATGAAAACTAATAGTTCTTTTTGCCCCTTGTTGCTAGTTGTCTAGATGAAGCTAGTACCAATTTGAAGTATCTATGATGTGGGGGGTTTTGTGATTGTTCCAAAAGGTCATTGCCTTGAAGAGTGCCTCCATGACTATAGGTGCTACCTCTAGCTTTGCTTTGAGAATGAGATGTGAGGTGGAGGGCTTACTCCTAATCTTACATGCTATCATCTTGATCAGTGGCCTTTCCATGCTATCCCAACCATCATAATAGTCTCTCTTTGTTTTAGTCTAATTATTGAGTGGATTGAGATGCTTGTGGTACAAGTTGCAACCCCATATCTCTACTCCATACAATAGTGTAGGTGTGACTAGGGTGTCAAACAACTGTAGTTTGGTACGAGGCTCTGAAACCAGCCTTCCTTCTGTGGATGGGTGGTAAGTCCTTGATTACAACTTAATTACAGCAGCAAACAATAAATGCAAATCTGAAAATACAAATTTACCTACCGATCTTGGACAATGCACACCCGATTGGCCCCAAAATTGGTGCTCCTTTTGGTATTTCATTAGCTTTATTGAAGAAAAAGTTGATTTACAATGGGATTCTCCCAATGCCTTTCGGTATTTCAACTCCCTTTGCTGTCCAAAGTGATCCGCAAGTTTTCAATCTATTTTGCCCCTTGATTCGGGCACTTAATTGGCCTTCACCCACTTCATAGACGATGGAAATGCCCCAAATTCAATGGCTGGCTAGTCCTCCACTTGAATTCAGCTGAAATTCACCTTCAACCTTGTTGAATCTAAGTCTTGGAGCTTCCAATTTTTGGCATGCTTCCCAAGGCTGGCTAAACCCTAATTTTTGCTGTAAATTAGGGTTTACAGCAGAGAAATTTGCAATTTCTCAGCCTCCAAGGGTCCAAATGCTGAGATCTTCGGAGCAAGGCTGTGAAATGGCTGGGAGATGAGAGGGAAAGTTGTAGAGAGAGAAAATTCAGAGCTTTGTCACGAAGAATGATTGAAAATCAGCCAAATGCAGCTACTACCCTGCCACAATAGCTTGTAGATGCAAAGAACTGAAGAAAATCAGTCATTTACAGCTGCTGTGCTGTCTCAACAGCCTGTAGATGCTGCTTCCTGCTGTTGATTGGTCTTCTCTTGCCCTTGGCAGCCTCAAAAGGTCCTCCAATGGCTGCAAATCAGACTAGCAGCCTCTCCTTCCTCTCCCTTGCAAGTTGAATTTATAGAAATGCTTCTCTCTAGCCTCTAAAGACATTTTTCAGACTTGCATGGGCATTTTTGACAAGTGACAGCCTTCCCAAATGGTTTTTCCAGTATTTTTTATAATTAAATATTAAATTTTAGTTTTTAAATATTAAAAATTAATCTAATAATTATTTTGGTGCCTTAAAAAATAATTTGACTGGCCAATAATTAAATTGGCTAGGCAACTTCCATTCTCGAGTGTCTCTGCGCCATCTTTGACCATCAGATTGGTGTTAGGTACCATTAAATGCCACTTCTCTAGTATCACCAAATGGATGACCTAGGCCGATAATTGGCACCAGATACCACCAAGTACCTATGCGGCATAACTTATGGCAACTTTTTCCTTTGACATCCCGTGATTTCTTCAGGTCTCGGGCTTGTAAATTTACTTTAAACCCAGTTGCACCTCACATGTGCATCATTTACTTAATCACGTGATTAAAAATTAACCCACATGTTAAGTGAGATTTCAAAAATACATGTCCTCATGATAGGCTCCTGGAACTATATGTGAGCACATTGACTTTGGAGTGTCCCTAGTGTTGCAAAGCCTCGTGCCAGATGTGCCTTTGATGCTCCTCTCAACGTAAATCATGGGCAAGAGAAGGTGACTCCTAGATAGACATATTCTTTCACATGCTTCATCATGTCTCCTCCAAATGTGAATTGGTACATAGATCTAGCCACCCATGCTGCTAAAGTATTGAAGATCATGGTTTTGGTCTTCCCAAGGTTTATTGTGAGGTCTCTATCTCTACAAAAGACGTGCAAAGCATCTAGGTGGTGCAACAATTCCATTGGTGATTCCGAAATAAGAACAATGTCATGTGCATATAATAATATCGGTATCGACATCCCTGCTAGACTAGCTTCGGCTCCTCCTTGGTCAATGTAATCAGACACTTCATCTATATATAAACCAAATAATGTGGGTGAAAGCAAATATCCTTGTTTTACTCATGAGTCCTATGCCACTGTCAATCCTCTCTAATAACCCCCTAGGTGCGTGTACATGACTTGTCACTGTCTCATATAGTGCATAGATATCCCATTATATAGCTTTTGGTACTCCAATATCTTGCATTCCATGCATAATACATGTATGAGGCATTGTATCAAAAGCTTTGTGGAAATCTACAAAGCAGTAATAGATCCTCTTGTCTCGAGCTCGACCCTCCTCGACAATGGCTCTGGGTGTAAAGATATGGTCCAATGTTGTATATCCGTGTCTAAAACCTGCTTGTCCTTCTGCTCTCTTGCCTTGCATCTGAGCCCACTCACTGAGTTCATGTTCCAGAATAGATCCATATATCTTGGCCAAAGTATGGTTGATCATGATATTCGTGCAGTTGCTAGGGGTCAAAGAGTCACCACTCTTAAAGTGTGGAATTATAGTATTGTTTGACCAACTCGTAGCGAAGGCCTCACATACTGCTCGATTGAACATATGTGCCAGTATGGGTGCTAGTATGTTGCAAGCATGTGAGAAATGTTCAGCCCATCCTCACCCTGTTCCCTCCCATTTTGTAATCTATAGATTGCTTTTGTAACCATTTTCTAGGTGAAGACATGCTTGTGGGGGACTGCATAGGTGGCTGTCTTGGCAGGCCATACACCTATCTTCCATAGTCATGGTGATGTAATCTGCATGGGGGGTTGTCTTCCATGAAACATCTTTCATGCACTCTTGCTATCTCGTCCCAAAATAACTAATATATCTCTGTTTTTTCTTTTGCCAAGTAGTCTTACTTCTTCTTTCACACAAGGCATTTGAAGAATGCCCTTGCTTGATGATGGTGTCTGAGTGCCTAGCTCCACTTCCATGAAACATCTTTCATGCACTCTTGCTATCTTGTCCCAAAATAACTAATATATCTCTATATTTACTTTTGCCAAGTAGTCTTACTTCTTCTTCCGCACAAGGCATTTGAAGAATGCCCTTGCTTGATGATGTGTCTGAGTGCCTAGCTCCACTTCTCTCTGTAAGTTGTAAGCTAGCCCAAGTAATTCCGCACTCATCATCATACCAGCTATTTTGGGGAGTAGGAGTGTGTGGGTCTACATCAAGGCAGGGTGTGTGGAAGGCATACATAACTTATCTATGTACGGGCTTATGCTAAGTCCCTTGTGCATTCCTCCAATGATCTGCTCAAGTCCAATGTATGTAAACTATTTTGCAAAGAGCCACTGTAGATGTGTGAGGTGTCTTCTACAAAGTGGCATTTGGGATGTTTAGAGAGGTGTGGTGTTCCATGTTTCATATGAGAGAGAGAGAGAGAGAGAGAGAGAGAGAGAGAGAGAGAGAGAGAGAGAGAGAGAGAGAGAGAGAGAGCGGGATGCCGTCGTGAATGGTGCCGCCGTTTCCTGTCGCCCTGCCGTCGCCTGGTACTGCACGCCCTGCCGTCGCGTAGCCCTGTGCCGTCGAAGACTGACGACCCGCCTGTCGTCACCCCTCGCGCGCGTCAGCCCCGTCGTGGCCTGACGTTCCGCCTCAGCCCGTCGGTCGTTCGTGCCCTGTCTGCACCGCCGACGACTGCGTTTCCGCCCGCCTTCGCACGCTGCTCACACACTGTCCTGCGCCGTCAGCGAAAACCCTAGACGTCAGAGCAAGAGCCGTCGTCTCCTGTTCCGCCTTCTGTCCCGTGTCCTGCTGCCTGTCCCGTCCTGTCCCCTGCCCCATCGCGCTGCCACGTCACCAGTCGCCCCGCTGCCTTCGTCTGTACTGCTGTTTGCAGCTCAGCCTGCCTGTGCGTGTCGTCTTCTGCTGAGGCGTCCAGCTTCTGTGAAGCCCCACGCCCGTTGGCTGTCAGAGAGACAGCGTCTCGGCCAGAGTACCCACTGATCCGTCCAAAAAAAGAGAGAGCGAGAGAGAGAGAGAAAAACAGGGTCAGTCCTCCTTCAAGATCAAATTGTCATACGATGGCTAGTTTGGATCTGGATTTCATAGACCAAACAGTGGCAGCACTTGGCCCGGATTCTGATGCCGAGGAACCTGAGGACATGGTTCCGTGCAACGAAGAGATGCCCCCTGGTCCCGACATTCAGCCTGCGGGTAAACGTACCAAGCATACTCCGGAAGAGATAGGTGTTCCTCAGGATCGTTCATATGCTCAGGTTGCTTCGGATCCTGTGGACTCCCAGGATGTTGACTGGGAGCATTTGCTGGAATTTGCCAACACGTTGCTTGGCGATTACGTTCAACACAATCAGGAAGCCTTTTCCGACTCAGCGCCTGACGATGTTCTAGACGCCACCGTCGACCCAAAAACTGTCCTACGCTCCTTTTCAGTATTTTATGATCGCGCTGTGATACTCTTCTTCACTGGTCGAATCCCCCTGCTTTCCCGTATTCGCCAGTGGCTGCACAGTCTGCTCCAAGGGGAATGTGTTGAAGAGATTTTTGTTGGCTCCCGGGGGTTTTTTGAGGTTCTGTTGAAATCAGAGACGCACCGCGCTGCTCTCCTGTCTAAACTGCCTTTATTTTTTGAACGCCGGTTGGTTCATGTGGTTCCATGGCGTCCAATGGCAGATTTTCAGCGTCTGCTGCAACGGGAATGCCCTGTATGGGTCGAAGTGGAAAATTGCCCGGCGGTTTATTGGCCACTGTTGAAGGATGCTATGGCCGCGGTGGGCACTGTTCTCGTCCCTCCCAGTCTCCGGACAGTGAATCGCAACCGCTTGTGCATGCTATGGGACACTGCAAGAAAAAGGCCTGCTTGGTTGCGCCTTAATTGCTCGGGCATGCATCCGTTACACTTTCGATTGAAATGGGGCAATTTCGCAGGGCATTGCTTTTCCTGTGGACAGTTGGGGCATTTCATGGCTGAATGCCCGGAACAACAACATACCTCCGATGTTGGCCATGCTGCACCGCCCACGGAAGATATGGTGTGTGATGCCCCGTCGCTGGATGCTATCCACCAGCCCCAAGTTCTGGCCAAAGGTAAACAACAGGATTCGGGTCTGGATTCCCGTGCCACTGATTGGGTGGAAGTACGTGCAAAAAAAGGCAACAGGGTTGTTGCTGGCATGGAAAATACTGTGTCTACTCCCTCACAAGATTCCATGCGTACATATATGCGCAGGAAGGAAATGTTGTCTTCTGAGCGCGCTGCCCCTGCTATGGTTTCCTCTGCCCACCGTCATCAGCCCGCCAGAAAAATGTATTCAGATCGTCCAAAGGGTCCCCTTGCTAAGCTGGCATTCGATACCAGAGGTAATGTCATTACCCCATGGGACCGTCGTTACCCCCGCTTCAACCCCAAGCCAGCAGATATGCCGTCTACTTCCAAATCTGGTCCTCAGAACTCTTTTGCTGTGTTGGCGGATTTCTTGGACGAGGGAGTCCTGGACATTCTTGCTGACAAGGTCAAATCGAGGCAAGCTGTGCCTCGTACCTGATTTGGTTTTAACTACACATGAAAATAGCCACGTGGAATGTGCGAGGAATTTGTTCTCGCCACAAGCAACATGCCATGTGGACGGTATTGCACGAAAATCAGTGGGATGTCCTGTGCGCTGTTGAGCACAAGAGTCACGGTGAAGCCGGAAAAGTAGTGGATTGCAATGGCTTTCGACTGTTCTATGCAGGGACAAAGGCCATGCATTATTCGGGAGTGCTCATGATTGTACATGACAAATATCAGCCTATGCTTATTAAAAATGATGTTCATGGCCGCTTTTTGGTGATTGAAATTTTATTCGAAGGGGAAATCTTATGGTTAGTTGGCCTCTATGCTCCGAATGATTCGTTATCTCGTCGGGAGCTTTGGCAGACTTTGCAGACCTCCTTGTCACTTGGCAGACGAGGCTTCTTCATGGGGGATTTTAATATGTGTGTGGATTCTTTCCAGTCCACATCAGAGCATTCGGTGATGGACGCACCTGAAAGTCGTACGTGGCATGGGTTGGCTCTTTCTGTTCTTAAGCAAGATCTCTGGTCCTGGCTACACCCGTCTTCTACAGGGTTTACTTTCCATTCGGCTCAGTATGCAACAACATGGTCGCGACTGGATCGTATGTATATCATGCAGAATGATGACTTTCTTCCCGAGATGCTCGACATCAAAGTGTTGCAGCAATATGCTTTGTCAGACCATTTCCCTCTGCAGCTTGAGCTGCTTGCACAACCCATTGCACCTTTCAAGCGATTTCTGGACCGACTCCCTTTGCGCTTCAACTCATCTTACCTGAAGCATGCACTCTTTCAGGGCTATATGCAGCAATTGATTGACAGATTTGTCTTGGACTTCTCTTCTCAGGGCACTGCATCTTTTGAAAGATTGCTCTCTAATGTACAACGGGTTGCTCGACAGTATGGGATTTATCATGCCTCGCTTTGTCGGCAGCGTCCCAAGACAGCAGAGGATCTGCTGGCTTTGGTTCGTTCTCTGTTGGTCGACACTCCGGATGATCCATTTCTGCTTGCACTAGACATGCGGGTGGCTGATCTTATTAAAGCATTCCAGTTAAAATCATATCAGCAGGCCAAACTGCAACATCTGACGGAAACTTTGCAAGATAGTGCATGTCAGACCCATAAGTTCTTTCGAGCGCTCCATGCCTCTCCTGCTCGAGAAAATATGACCAGACTCGAGGATGCAGAAGGCCACCTTATCCTGGATCCGCAGACTATTGTGCATATGTGCAGGAATTATTTCCATGACCTTCTCGGTTTCACCTCTCCCCCTTCGGCCCAAATTACTCAGGCCCGTTCGGCTTTTTATGACCTGGTCCGCAATCAGCTTCCGCAGGACATGCAAACTGCTATGGAGTCTGATATTTGTGAGGCAGAGGTTATGGACGTCTTGTTACACTTACCTAAGGATAAAAGCCCGGGTTGGGATGGTCTCACTAATGAGTTCTTTGAAGCTTTTGCTACCCAACTGGTGAAACCTTTGCAGGCTTTGTTCCAGCAGGTGTGGGAAACGGGGATCATGCCTTCCTCATGGAAAGAAGGCCTCATTAAACTGCTTCCAAAAGCTCCTTCGCCATCTAAGTTGACACAGTGGCGCCCAATTTCTTTGATGGGTTCAATGTACAAAATCTTTTCCAAAGTAATGGCGAATCGGCTCCATAAACATCTCCCGGCCATTGTGCACCCTCTACAGTATGGTTTTATTAAGGGCCGAAATATCCTACACAATGTATTGAATGCTCAACTGGCAATTGATTATGCTAGGCATTCCAATCAGGAGGTCGTACTGATTCAACTGGACCTGGAAAAGGCTTTTGACTATCTAGATTGGTCTTTCGTTGCTGAACTTATGTCTGCTATGGGCTTTGGTCCGCGGATGTCTAGTCTCA
Source organism: Lygodium microphyllum (assembly GCF_053477565.2). Classification (NCBI taxonomy): domain Eukaryota; kingdom Viridiplantae; phylum Streptophyta; class Polypodiopsida; order Schizaeales; family Lygodiaceae; genus Lygodium; species Lygodium microphyllum. The sequence continues at coordinate 52,109,925 of NC_141161.1, forward strand.
TATACACTATTAGCGCTGCAGCGTCTTCGCGGGTCATGCTGAACGGAGGTGTTACTGAGCCATTTGTCCTCGCCTGCTCTGTCAGGCAAGGATGCCCTTTGAGCCCTCTCTTTTTTGCCCTTGCCACACATCCAGTTCTTTCAATGTTATCTCATATGGCAGCCTCTTCTCAGTTGGCAGGACTGTCACTTCCTACAGGACAGCACTTCATTGGCCAATCCCTGGCGGATGATACTTTTATGATTTTGCGTGCGGACAGGGATAACCTTCGAAGAGCATTGGATGTTTGGGGCCTCTTTGGTCAGGCGTCCGGCCTTCGCATCAACGCCCTCAAATCAGCCATTCTCAGCTGCACGGAGTCGGATTTGCAGTCCTTGGACTGGCAGGGTCTGGTTGTTCCTCGTGGCTCCATTGTCAGGCACCTTGGGTACCCTTTGGGTGTTGATGTTCCCCCAAAGCAACTGCTGCAGTGGATTTCTCAGAAAATGGTGGCTAAGTTTATGTATTGGAAATCTCAAGCCTGGCCTTTTCATGTTCGTCTAAAAGTGGCCCAGACTATTATGTTGCCAATGCTCACATATTTCTTACCATTGTTGCCCTGGACTACTACGACTCTCAATGCTCTTACTCAGTCCATTCGTTTCATGCTATGGAAGAAAGACTCATTGCATGCAGGTATTTCCTGGATCTCTTGGTCGCATGCGTGCACTCCTAAACGCATGGGTGGCGGAGCTATTTTAGATGCCCAAACTCACATGCAGGCACTCCGTTGGTCGCTTTTCCGCGCCATGTGCTCGGATCATCATCCATGGGTCGATATAGCCCGTTATTTCCTTGAGGGCCAGGGGCTTCAACATGGCAATACCCAGATCCGGAGTTCTTGGTGGCATGTTCTTAATGCTGATTCGCGATTCTCCAGCTCTTCTTCGTTCCTGCTCACTCATTTGGTGTGTTCCTGGAAACACGTCCTCCAGAAGGCCCAGTGGCATCCAGCAGAGGATCGCTTAGCTGCTAACTCTTTTCAATTGGAGTTGCTGGCAGTTTCCCGTTTACTTGCATGGGAAGGTAAACAGGACCTCAGACCACAATTCAACCGGATGGCCCGTTTGGGTTTGTCTTCCGTTGCGGATGCCACCCTTGCCAGTCGTAATGTGCTTATATCTTTTCGTACAGCCAGGCGGCTTTTCAGGATCCCTCGTGGTTACAGGCCTTTATGGGAACAGCTTTTGAGGGTGCTCCAGAGCAGACAACCCTTTCCTGCCCTTGCTTCGGATCATCCCTGGCAGGATTGGGACCTACAAGGCCGGCTGACCTTAAGCAAAGCCTCTGCTAACCAAGTGTATCATATTCTGATTAAAGATCATCAATGGCTCGTCACCAAAGTGAATGCTTTATGGGGATTACGTAAATCCCGGTCATGGTGGAGGGAAACTGTGATGGCGGGCTGGTTGAACAAGACACCCTTCAAATGTAAAGTTTTTCTTTGGAGAATGATGGTTGGTGGTCTTCCGCTTGCTTCGGCTCTCTCCAAGCGACGAATCTCCAATGGCCACTGTTTCTTTTGCACCGCTGCTGTGGAATCCGCCCGCCACCGATTTATTTCTTGCCCCATCGCAAAGAAAGTCTGGTTATTTATGTCGGCTGTCTGGCAAGGAGTGGTTGGTTCCACCCTGCGCCCCTTTGATTGGGTTTTCGGGCAGCCCAAATACCCCGCTCCTGCACAACCACATATGAAGCTCGTGTATCATTTTCTTCGATATTGGGGCTGCTGGCATAACTGGACCGTCCGGAATGCTTTTCTTTTTGACTCCGCCTATAATATTCAGCAGCATATTGCCAGGCTTAAGGGCCTCTTGTATTGGCAGTTGGATCTTCTCCGGCATTCTGATTTGCTCTCTAGGGAGGACTTACGTCCCTGGCATAGGGCAATTTCCTCTGCATCTTTGCCATGACGTTGTAACTTGTAGCACTTAGAATCTCTTCACATGATGACTTAGATTGTCGTCATGTATCTTGTAATCAAGTAATCTTGTATTTTTTTCGTAATTAATACAATTACCTTTTACGAAAAAAGAAAGAAAGAGAGAGAGTGTGTGTGTGTGGAAGGTTGATTCTTGAAAAAAAGGGGTTTGGGGGCGGGTGGCCAAAAACACCCTATGTTTTTCGTATGAAATCGTACTAATACGTATTCTACTGTACTGTACGGATCAGCCCGTATTATGTACAGAGACAACCCTGTACTTAGCTACACTATATAGGGTCGAATCAGCCTGTACTACGTACAGAGACAACCCTGTACTTAGCTACTCTATACAGGGTTCTTTGTACTTTTTGTATTTTACCTTTGGGGGATCTTCTCTGAGGTGTTACAAATAGAGCTTTCTCTTCTTTGGAAACAAAAAGTAATGAGGTCAAATTAAAGAAATGACTTGAGATGGTGGTTTATGTAGATAATGTAATTTCATTATGAAACTTACATTTTTGTTGATGATATTGTTAAAAAGAAGAAGTTTGAGTTTATCTTGCACTCAATGTTACAGGACATTTGTGGGCACAAACTTAAGCAAAAATTGGGAGGCATTTCTTAGCAAGGAAGGAGGTAGGTTGAGTTGTTCTTTTGATTGACATTGTTCTTGAAGGTTGAAAATAAGGGAATGCATAACCAAGATTTGGGTTTAGTAAATCACTTAGCCAATTATTGTTTAAGGAGTCTATTGTTGAAGAAAACTTTTGTGCCGCACAGTGGTGATGCAATCTGTTGTAGTCCTAGATGAAAATGCCCAAAAAATGGTACATACAAGCAGTCTGTAGCCTTTAAGGTTGTACACACCATTGGTAGACATCATCACAAAATTGAGGGTGTATTATCAACACAAACATGATGTGTCGAGACTGTGGGGGCAGCTCAGCCCTAGTTGATGAGCTCTGAACCTGTGTGCAGACAGTGCATCTGAATTAGCAATAGTGCACAGGTGATGCCTTTGAGAACAAGTATCAGCAATGGAATTCAGTTTACAGCCAGCATACTTGCAGGTGGAAGCAATTTACAACTACATTGTGTTGCTCCGGACAGAACTGGGGATGCCAGGTAGCATGTATTCGAAGCACTTAGTACAGGTATCTGTGAATGGATTAAACAATCATGTCTAGGAGTGCCACACAAAGCGTACAGGAGAGCTGGCTCATTGACCTTATAGGGATTGTTTGGTTTGAGCCCATCATTAGATTTGTTTGTATGTTGTCCACCTACCCACATGCCTGGACAGCTACCCAAAGCTGCCTGCAGCTACATTCTCCTCTGCCATGTTATGATCAACACCATTTGACATGTGGCATTCACAATGCCAGGCCATGTGCCCAACTCTATGTTGTCATGATCCATATGGTCATCATCAGGGGTGACTATTTGGACTCTGTTTCATCTTGGCTGGAATCTTTCATCCCGACTTTACTATTGCAATGTGGCTATCTCTGGTGTCTGAAATATGATTCTTTTCCAGAGCTGATATTTAACATGAGACCAGCAGCAGAGGCTAGAGTGATTTAGCTACACTAGATGGACAAGCACATTTCCAGGAATGAAAAAGAAAGCTGTGGCTTTTTGACACGTAAGTCTCAACTTAGGTACTGAGGAGTGGGCTAGTTTGGAAAGGATCCAAATAGTTATGCTATTTAGGATGATACATAGCACAGATTTTTTCCACATCAGATTCTCTAATTTAAATTCACATCCCTCCAAATGATCCTTGAGTCCTCACTTGGCATTGGCGTCATCCAAGAGACTTGCTACCCAAGGAGACTCAGGATCTTCATATGCTAGGGCTATGCCTTGGTTCACTTCACATGGCCTGAAGATTGATAGACTTCTCCCTTCCAATAAATTCATAATCTACTGTCAGATTATTACCCTACAGACATCTAGATTTCAGTTGGCTCAAGCCTCATAGCACAGAGGCATTCACTTTTACATACCCACAATGCAGGTACTCAGTCAGAGGACTTACAACCAACCCTTCCATGGATACGTGTCCCATGAGATGGGATAGCCGTTGGCTAGTTGAGGGTCAGTCTGACCAGCTATACATAATAGAGACCAGGCGGGCAACAGTGGATTAATTTATCAACATGATAATATACCTATATAGTAGAGCCAATAGGTTGTGTTGGTTGGCCAGTTGAGGGTCAATATCAACAACTATGCATAATAGAGACTAGGCATGCGATAGTGGATTAGTTGATCAACATGATATTATACCTGTAGAGTAGAGCCAATAGAGCCTGTCAGCTCCTATGTCTATTTTGGTATCACATTCATTAGGCATATGTTTCCCATGGGGAATGCAGCAAGGCGAGACATGCCATGTGCAATACTAGGGACATTTGAGAGGCTTTGTGCATAGGTACAGTTAAGGAGACATGGACAAACATATGGCTGTATGACACAATATTCACTCCTACACTACCCTAGTGCATCTTTATGGGGGTGAGTCTATACCATAGGAGGAGACATAGAGGAGGCTTGAAGGAGTCAGATCGAGAGGAGCTTTATGATGTTTGGAAGCCAATGGAGTAGCCCCTGATGACGATGATGATGATGTCCAACACAAGTTTGAACAAGGCATTGGTACCACATGAGATTCTTATAGCAGAGTTAGGGAAGTGCCAGTGGTGGTAGAGGCCCTTCTAAAGACAATGACATTTCTACATATCTATGGGAACTCCACAATAGAGATACCGCTCGCAGCTCGCTAGCATTATATTCCTCCCAATGCTTGGGATTAGACAAGGAGACACAATGTTGGTACTGATAGCTGAGCACATGGCTTAGGATACATGGCATGCAGATAGATGCAGTGCCTCTATTCAAGTATATTTTAGAGGTCCCCTCTGATCAGCCACTTTGAGTTGAATAGTGTCATGAGTGTAGATATCATTAGAATAGGTAGCTAGATGCCTTTGAGTTATCAGCATAGCCATTGGGGACAAAGATGCCATTTTGCTGAGATTAGTTGCTTCACCTTGTTCATGACAGGTTCATCATGCACCCTTGATACAAGGACACTCAGTTGTCACATGGATTGAGGTATGGTAATGCTTCAAGTATCTTTGATGGCCACTTAGATCTTTGGCACCCCTTCACTGTTCACTGCATTTGCAAATGAGGCTAGCGAAGAGATGACCAATCCTCTACCATGTGACAAACTCCATTGCAAGTCCCGGGAAGAGGAGAGTGAGAGAGTGGTAGCGAAAAACCGATGGTAGCTGTGGAAGTTATAGCAGGGTATCAAATGGATGGCTCCTTTCCCAGGTCAGGGGATTGTCAACCACCGCTTATGCAGTCTTTGTGGACAAGGAGTGAAATCTTGAAGATTCCTTGCCCCATCTTTGGACTCAACAATGCATGAAGTATCAATATCAAGGGTGAAGCCAATTCCAATCCGAAGTGTAGTATGGGAGAGGGAGTGTTCAACATCCTGTCCGAAGACCACGGTCCCCTCATACTCCGTTGCATGCATGGACTGAAGGTGCTCCTTGGATAGAACCACGTGCATGGTTGTAGGCTTGCTTGCAGTGGCTAGTTGCATTGATGTCGAACAAGAGGTTTACATTGTCTACACTTGAGGTGTATTCCCAGGCCAAGAGCCTATGAACATAAGACTTTGATGAAGGCTGTCACATGACAGAAGGAAAGGAAAATGCCTAGTCATCATCCTCGGAAAAGTTAACAATGTTACTCGTCAACTCAAAGGAACTTGTGATCTGGCACCACAACCTCACCAAATGATCCGGATGGCTCTCAACTAAGGCCATAAGGTATCCATACCTTCGACCCTCAGTTATCAAGTCATCCATCTTTCATGATCATGCAGCACAAAGTCTATCCATGCCATTGAAGCTTTGGTGGAAGGTAATTGCAAGCTGATTGTGGGGGCATTGTAGTCTGGACTTGCATTTCTTGTGAGAGAGAAAGCATCACAACTGATCATGTTTGCTGGCAAAACAATGGTCAATGATTCCCTCATCCTCAATGATCATTCGTGGCAGCAGGAGGCTGTGTTTGCAGCTGAATTCAGACCTACCCTCATTGTGGCAGCTTCCCTGATGTGATTGATGACTAATATAGCAGAATTGACGTGGTGTATATGCACTTTGAGGCAGCAGACTGTGCATTGTGCTGGTAGCAGAAGGTGACATATTTTCTCCCTGTTCCATGCAGTTTTCTACTGATTTTCTGCACTCTTATTGCTGTCGAGCCCTAGTCTGCATCCAAAATCCTGCACAAGAGCTAGCAGGTAGCTGCATTTTGCAGGTTACAACAGCGACTTTACTTTCTAGCATTAGGCTCCATCCATTCTAGAAGTCATCAATCTTTTGGGCCAATCATCAACATTTCTAGGCAAGCCATCGTCACTTCCTGCTGCATTTTGAATCATGCAACATCATTTGGCAGCAAGAGACAACATCTAGAGCTGCATTTTTGCAGTTTCCTCTGATTTGGTGAGTGTTTTGCAAATTTATCAATCATTGTTGCTGCATATTTTATTTGTCATGGATTCCATGTTTGTTCCTAATATCAAATTGGCCAGAGACAACTATGAAATATTGAAATGGTCCATCAGGCCTATCCCAATGGTCTATCAAGACTAACCTAAAGATGCATTCTTACTAGGAGTTATCAAAAGTATTGCTCCACTCAGATAAAAATAGCATCAGGTGTCCTCAATTCTAGCAAGTTGTCCAACTTTCAAGCTAGTAATCTATATTTCTAGGTGAATAATCATCATTTCTTGCTGCAATTTACATCACACGACATCAATTGGAAGTAGGAGACAACATCCATATTTGTGCTTTTGCACATAGTTGACCGAAATGCCATTTTGGACTCTTGAAATGTAAACGGGGGTATGGAAACATTTTGAGTAGGAAGAAATATGTATTGGGACAGGCATTTCAGTTTAGGGCATTTTCTCCAATTTCAACCATGCATTTTTCATTTTCTGCAATTTTGGTCTGCAGTTTTTGCCCTTCCTATTCAGCTGTGCTGCTGCTACGTAATGCTTTACACATGCCATTTCACCTTCATCCTTTAGCTGTCAACCTTCACCTTTCAGTATCCACACCTTTGCAGCTGGTATTTTCTGTTTCCAGCAGCTACATCCACAGTGAAGGATGCTTTTTGGAGTCACACGCACATTATTAGCAACTATAGAGGTAAGTGGTGGGAAAGCAACTACTGCCACCTCATGCAGATGGGGAGTTTTTACCCTAGTGAAGGATCATCTTGCCTATAGAAGTGGTAAGATATAGATAATTGTCCCAATGTGCCAAATGATGTTTATGCTAGTTTAGAGCAATGCCTTGTGGTTCAAATCAGCAACAAAGTTCATGTCTTGCCACAAACAATAGTGCCCCAAAGAGGTGTAGAGTATTGATAGATGTTGGTTCCATAGATGCGATATAGAAGCAAGCACAAGTACATCTGTGGAGGGTCCAGTTCCTAGAACCCCTTTGCCACATCCCTCAATGGATGGGCATGGCCATATTAGTGTATCAGTAACTGCAGCATCCACTAGATAACAAAGGGATCATTGAAAAGAGCAAGTGTTAGAGCAATGCTTCAAAAGCAACAAAGATAGAGTCTGCTTGTGAGATCATGAGATTATGCATAGAGTGTGCTATCCCTTTTCATATTGCATGCACAAACGAGTGAAAGAGGACAAATTGAGCCATTAGTTGGATTGGATGTGAGTGGGAGGGCTTGTCCTATTGAGTCTCTGCAGAGAAGGGAGCTTGTTAGAGAAATAAGTTATCGAGGTGGGAAACTTGGGCAAAATATGGATGTACTATCTTATGTGATTGATGGATTATTGTCAGGAGAAGGAATGCGTATCATATCTTAGTATCCTCATGCAAAGGCACCATGTTCTTGCATGCCATTGATAGCAACATGGGACATTATTATAGGTGAATACATGTATATGCACATTTAAGCTACCATTTTGGAGATTGCTGTGGAGAATGGAATATAGATTTTCATAGACAATGGTAGTAATTGTATGGGTGTTTTACTCAAGAGAGAGTTCTCTATGACCATGTAGATTTTACACTTCTCATTGCTTGGATCTAGTTATGGAGGACCTTCAAAAGATGCAATGGATAGATGAGGTTTTCAGGAAGAAGTATAGTGAAGTTTGTCACAAAGAGGCTTAGAATACATACCCTATACAAGGCAAATAGTGACTTGGATCTCTTGAAGACATCTATCAAAGCAGTTTCTGATGATATAGTTCCATATTTTGCTCACTTGCCGAGAGACAAAAAGAATCTCATTTTTCCTATGTATTTATAGTTGCGAGGAGGCTCGTGAGTCTATTAGAGCCTTATTTGGACACTCATCTTGACAAAGTGGGCCCCATGGAATAAGAGACCTCAGCCAAAAGCTTTGACATTTGTTGGAAATATGATAGATGAGGAATACTGGGATGATACATATGCATTGGTGAAATTTCTCAATCCTATATATATAGTTTTGAGAATCACTAATATGGAGGGAAACACCTTAGGCCTCTTGTACAAGTATATGTATAAGATCTAAGAGGCTTTGGATAGAAAGATCCGCTTATCTTAGGATATGTAACTTGCTTTTATAAATTATATCAATATTTATTGCTCATTCTCTTTTGTAAATTATATTAGTTATAACTTATATGTTGATTGATCCAAGAGGGCCTTTAGAGTTGTTGGCCATGTGCGTAACTATAAAATATACATGTAAAGGAAGAATGGGTGCACTACCTAGGGGAGTGTCTACCTTACCGTGTAGTACATTGTGCAAGTGGTGGTGGAACTAGGACATGGGTCGACAAGCTTGAGGTATTGTCCCACACTTGAGGTTGGGGGATAGCGTTTCGGGTTTTGTAAAGGGGCGTTTTGGGGTGTTTCTTGCTTCTATGGTCCAACCGTCTTCTATGGTTTGTCTCATTCTTTGAATAGACAATCATGTCGTCAAAGAAAGTGCCCACAAATCCTCTACGTGGCTTGAAACTATAATCCATCATCCAATTAAAAGTGGCAAGAGCATTCGTAAGCCCAAACGGCATGACAAGAAACTCATATAATCCAAAAGATGCCTTGAAAGCTATCTTAGGCATATCCTCTAGTCTAATGCATATCTGATGATACCCACTATTTAAATTTATATGGCTGAAAATGGCTACCCCTACAATCTATCAATAACATCATCGATCCAAGGGATCAAAAACAGATTGTTTATCGTGATCTTATTTAGAGCTTGATAATCAACGTACATACGCCATGAACCATCTGCTTTTTGTACCAAAAGCACTAGAGAATAAAAAGGATATGAGCTAGACTGAATCAGCCCTTTTTCTAACAGCTCATTAACCTAACTCGTCATCTCCTCCTGTTGGGCTGCATTGACTCTGTAGGGCAGCTTACTAGGTGGGCTACTTCTAGGGGATATGATCTATGCCATGATCTTTAGGCCGTTCAAGCAGTATCGGACCTGGAAGTAACTGAGAGAAACAATCAACATACATTTTTTAGAAATGACATGCGATCCTCCTCTAACTTAGACATATTTCCAACATTCTCATTATCATCTTTATCCTTAGTAAAAATGAAGTATGTTGAAAGATGATTTTTCATTACTTTAGAAATGGCAACTACAAATACAACAAGGACAAATTGTCCTTTTAACTTTACATCAAGTGTTGAGTGTCTTTCCCTTATGTTGAATAGCGATCTCTTTTGCATGAGAATCAATCACTGCATGTATATATTGATACGATGGCATTCTAAGCAATAGACCGTTAAGTGGAGCAATGAAGAACTCTTTGATGTCCACATATCCCTGTATATACAACTGAAGCTTTCCAATGAGTGGTGTGATAGGCTCTGCATGACCTTTACATGCCATTCTAACTTCCCCCATGGATCCTATCTCATCCTCTCTAATTCCTAGACGGGCTGCTATGTCTACAAAGATAAAGTTGGCTCGTGCACCATCCCTAATTTTTCCCCATGCTGTAAACAACTCAGTAGCATCATCATTGGGCAGATCACTATAACAACATCAAGCACCAATCCCACTGATGTTTTGGGCTTCTTTCCCTTAGAATCTCCTTGATTTTCTAATTTTCTAGCTTGCTGCCTATTGGGACAGTCCCTTGCAATATGACCCTCCTATTCACAAATGAAACATTTATTTATAGCCATCAATTCCCTACATTGTGACAATGTTTTCGAGCCCTTTCTTTACTGTTTTGGCCTCTTTTTAAGCTAATCTTCAGATCTGTCTCTTTTCTTAGAAAACTTTTTATTTGGCTTCATCCCACTCTCTAGGAAGCTAGAATCCATCCCACATAGCAAAGTATCTACTGTAGTAGTAGTCTCTATGAGCTGAGACATGCTAGAGATGGTGGATTTAATACAAAAATCCCTAATTCCTTTAGGAAGCCCACAAACATATTTTTCCACTTGCTCATGAAGGGGTATGGGGTAATAAGAAGTGATGTGCAGCAATGCATCCCAGAACTTCTTATTGTCTTGCTAAAAAATCTTACTTTCTTTAGCATCCAGCTTATTCCAACAAGCTATCATGATGTCCACCCCAAAGGTACTTGTCAACCAATTCGATGCAAACATTTGCTTGAATTGTACCCATGTTGATGGAGCTTTATCTTGCATCAAAAGAGTGGACCACCACTGCACTGCATTTCTCTTCAAGAAAGTGGCTGCCTTTTGAGTCTTTGAAGACTCTGTGAAGTTCCCCCTTGAATAGGTTGCATCAAACTGTTGAATGAAAGTCAAAGTTCTCAGCCTATCTTGTGCACCACTGAAGGACTCAAAATTCATTGCTTTTCCACCCTCATCATAGTCTTTTGATGCCTCTTTGGGTGTCAAATTGTCATATACTGGCTGCTGCAAAAAGGGTCCATTTGCTGACTTTACATTGAAACCATCACCAAACAGAGTATTTGCGTTACTAGCACTCATTCCTTGAGCCGCATAGTCATTCGGGGATGTAGATGCATTACCAAACGTGCTACTTTGTGCCCCGAGCATCAAGTCAATGCTGCCATACATAGGGTTTCAACATTTCCAACCATACTCGAATACATCGGGCCTTGCACACCATTCATTGGCTATTGCATGCCATAGGGATTTGTATGTGGTCCCTGTCCAACCATAGCATGAAAGATTATTCTTCCACCAAAGTATCCTAGCTGCCCCATCATAACATGCATGCTTGGTTGTCCAAAATCCATTGGATTGGCACTTCCATGATGGCCTTGCATTTGCATTCCTTGCCCCGTACATACCAACTGTTTTACTTCATTAGCATCTTTGGGAGCTTCAAATGAAGGCTTTGGCATTACCTTCGATGCATCTTGCTGTCCCGAAAATGTAAAAGATGACTTCTTCTTCTTACCCTTGCTGTCCTCCTTGGAGTATTCAAAAATCAGGTAAACTGAGGATCCTTTGCCAATTCAGCAAAGAGATTTACTGTTGTCCTCATCCAATTCTTAAATTGGTCATTAAATTCCTCTTCACTTTATTAGTCATCAACCTCATTATGCCTTGAAGGCCCTACATCTTACCCAATAGCAACATTTTCAGCTTGATGTCTGTGGTTGAGAGCCTTGTCCAAAATTAGGCATTGCATTTCTTCCTTCCCCATGTGAATGTCCATTCTGAGAAGCAACATCATTGCTTGATTCCATCTCACTGTATGAAGACATATTGCTGTAATTTCTCAGTTGAGAGGTAAAATCGGCACTAGCACAAAGCTTTTGGCTTACAATCAGGTGCCTCGGGCCCACCAAATCAAGAGATTGAGTGGTATCCTGCCCGCCAATGAAACCATGAAATCAACCTTTCTTCTCAAATAGGGTGGTAAAACCTAATCAAGCACTGAATTACAACAATTAAAAATTGAGCATAGACTAAAATAGACACACTACCTTACCAATCTTGAACAATAGACACCCAGTTGTCCCCAAAACTGGCGCCCCTCTTGGTATTTCTTTAACTTTAATTACTAATGGATTGAGTACAAGTTAAGATTTCACAATCTCCTTTGCTGATCCAAAAGCCCCTTGCTATACATACAGTCAGCAAGCAATTTGGGCCAATGACCCCTTGATTTTCACCCAAGAATTGCACAAATGGAACCACCAACTAGCCAAGTGTTGCCCCAATTCACAATGGATGGCCTGGCATATGAAATCCTTGTTAATTCTATGAATTTCAAGTGTTGATTTCAGCGTGTGATGCCTTCTCCTATTGGCATGGATCCCAAGATGGCTACTAAGTCCTAATTTCTACAAAAATTTAGAGTTTATAATAGAAATCCCTTTGTTGTCTACCAAATTTGACTGAGATCTACTCAAAATGACTGAGAAATTTTGAGATCTCCTAGAATGGGTTGAAGAAAGTGAGAGAAAGCTAAGATGAGAGAGAAATCTGATTATCTTAACGAGAAAACCCTAAAGTCTTCTTGCTGCTCCAGCCCGCATTTAATTCAGTCACTTATTGCCAGGCACCTCCAAAATGCTATCACCTGATCAGTAATGCTGTTGCCAGCCCCTGGAAGATGTCTCCTTGCTATCCCCTGCCTGTTGAGGCCCCCAAATGGCTGTCTTCTGCAATAAATTGTTGTTCTCTGGACTAGCAGCTCTCTCTCCCTCCCAGGTTGTAAATTGACTGAATGGCTGAGACCCAACCCCTAAAAACGTTTCCTTTATTTGCATGGGCATTTTTGCCAAGTAGCAGCCTTCTAAACCCATTTTTCAGCATTATCCAACCATTTAATTAATTTTTAGAATTACATATCCTAAAATTTAATTTCAATTCTTCTGAACCTGACCAAAATTAAATGCTCCCATCCATAATTGAATTGGCTAGGCCATTTGCAACTTGGAGTGATCCCCAACCTCTATTGACCCTTAGACTGACATTAATTAATTAATTAATGCTAGTCCCTAGTGTCACCACTGACATTTATTGGCCATGCAACTATCCTAGGGTCAAAATTGTTACCAACTGACCCCCAAAGCCTAGCTGGCATAACTTATTATAATTTTTGCCTTTGACACCCATTGCACCCTCGGGATTCTTAGCCTGTTACTATGAAATAACTGCCATGTGCATCACATGTGCTAAACAACCTTGCACGTTTGATTAATAACTCAATCAAGTGTTATCAGGAAGATTAAAGCATCTCAAAATTTCACATCTCTGTGATATGTGGGACCACCTTTCAACATCACTACAACCTTTCCCTTCCCTCCTTCCTGATCGACCCTAGCAAGATTGGGACCTTGTAGATAAACTTCATTTGGAAAAGGCTTCAGCTAATCAAGTATACCATCTCATGATTTAAGGACCACCATTGGCTGGTCACTAAAGCCAACACTGTTTGGGGCGTGCACAAACCACAGTATTAGTGGAAAATAACTATTATGGAGGGTTGGTTCAATAAGACGCTGCACAAAAGTAGTCTTCCTTTGGTGTGTCATAGTTGTCTGCCTCTTGGTATTTGATGTGAATGCAACAACGTATCCACCATTATTTCCATTATGGCCATTTAGCCATATCTCCTCCTTTAATAACATGGCACTAAACTCCTAAAAAGTAAAAGCAAGAGTTCTTACCTGAGCTATGACCAGGCCATCACACTTGGGGGGTGTTGAGATGTTGAACTCCACATGAGCTAGTATCCACTACATGCCTTGGTGATGTGTGTCAAGGAAAATGCTTACATCAAAAGCATCCTTGATACAGTTTGGAGGGGTGCTAACCAAGAAGTTTACTCACTAGCACCTTAGGTGAGTGACATGGAGGATATGCTAGTGATTCTACTGCTAGACTACATCCATATAGTTCACTCTTAGTTATGACATATTCATTGTGTCACCTCATGCATCCTTAGTGTGTTCACAGTTAGTGATCACATATACATATATTTTAGTACTCTCATATTAGTCTTTTATCATATTTTAGACCAAGTCCTTTTGTATGGAAGAAGAAGAAAGAAGAAAAAGAAGATTTTGGCCCTTCTCTGTGTACACAAGTCTTCATTGTGGATATACTCATGGTTACTTTATCTCTTTCTCCTCTTGTCTGTTTACATGGTATTTGAGTTGTCCCATGGTTGTGTGGAGCTTGATTGAAAAGGCTGAGGTGAAGGTGACAAAGCACGAAAGCAAGCATGTAAGCATTGGGTAAGAAGCTCTTCCATCTTGTTTGATTTTCCATGGAATATAGCTACAAGAGGCTCCCAAGGCTAGCATGGCTACAGTCTCCAATAGCATGAAGAGTAGTGTATATGTTGTAGATTAGCTCTTTAGGTCTTTTCCACATTGATTTTTACCATCTAAGGTCATTTTGGCCTCCATTTTGGCCCTATAAGTTGGTTGAAAGCAATTTCTAGGTATACTACAATTTCGGTTGTGTTTGCAATTTATAGGTGCAGAGGTTATAGATTCTAAATTTGTAAGGTTTCAAGTGTTTGCTAGGTTACAAACATAAAGGGCATCTACACACAGATTACATATTGCAATTATTATTATGCAATTAGTGAATAAGGTTGCATGTTTTGGCTGTAGTACACTTGGTATTGACTTGGTTGCAAATTGTAGGTTTTGCAAGGTTATTTATCTTACCAAAATGTTTGATAATTTCAACCAAACTATCAATGAGAATCTTAATAAGAACAATTATCATGCATGGAAGTTCAGGATGACGATTTTTTGAATGGCAAAGGCATTTGCATTTACATTGAAGGAGACATGGTAGTGGCACCTAAAGTCCCTCTACGAAATGCTACTGCAGAGCAAATAAAGACTAAAGAGAATTGGTAGATATAGAGTAAAGTAATGTATTGAAGGAGACATGGTAGTGGCACCTAAAGTCCCTCTACGAAATGCTACTGCAGAGCAAATAAAGGCTAAGGAGAATTGGTAGATATAGAGTAAAGTAATGTATTGGCTATCCGTGAGTATAACAGATGGTATGATGGGCTATTTGCAGGAATTTGAAACCCCTGTTATTGCATGGAAAGATCTAGCAAGGCTGCTTGAGGTAAACACAAAGGCCAAAAAGCTACAACTCAAGTCAGAGCTAAATCAAGTTAAAAGAGAGAATCTATCCATAAATGACACGATGATCAAGTCGACATAGGTCATCTCATAACCATCTAGTCTTCAAGGTTAAACCCCTTCAAGTGTCAAAATTGGGAACCCTTCTAATGTCCAGTGTCCATCATGGCTTCTTCTCATTTGGGGGCCTTACAACATTTGGCACTTGGACCATAGGTAGGTGACTGGAGAGGTGGGCATTTAGGTAACTTCCAACATATGCAGCTCCTTATTTCACATTGATTATGTAGTTGGATTTTTGCCTCTTGTCATACGGGTTCCACCTCCATCTACCAAGTTACCATCTCAACTTCTCTTTACCTCTTCATGATGGTCTTCACCAATGCATGTGCCAAAGCTTTTCCATTAGTTGAAGAGGGGGGGTACAATTAGAATGGTGTGATTGTTTGGAGGGTTTTGCTCATCTCCATCATGTACTATACCATCTAGAGGAGGCCCATGAGGAGACATTAGCGGACGGTTGTGCTCAATCTATTTTGATGTTGGGAACTAGTTCCTAGATATCTGCATACTAGTATGAGATATTCATATATTGTACCTTTTAAAGTTTATCTATAATGCAGTTTGTTGATCTCCAAGGATCACACAATGATGGGGAGGTACTGATAGGGTTCTCGATAAGAGAATGGTGTGCGTTTAGTAGGAGAGAGAAGCCTTGTTATAGTGGTTCTATTACAAATGATTGGAGACATATATTGTAGGAGGAGATTTTTCCTATTGTCGGAGATGATTAACCACCTTGTTTTGGGTCATACTTGGGGATCTCTTTCTAGACCTCAGTTGCAGATAGCTGCATATCAATGGATTACTTCTACAGCATGGTATCCAATGGGATTAGCTTCAAATCTTGTCTCCTATTGTTTGGTCCCCATCTCTCTTAGTGTTGTTGCATGATTGTTGTACATTGCTAGTAGGAGATTTCGTCTTTGGAGTTCCAAGCATAGATCTTGAATCCTTGTGCTTTTGGACTAGGAGTTCTCTAAATATCTACAGATTTGAAGCTTTCACTTGGTTTAAGACTAGTTAGCTATTGCTTCTCAATGTTGAATGATTTGTGACTTGCTCTTGTGGTCTATATACACTCGATTGGACTATTCATCTCATCACATGGAGATTATCCCTTTTGATATCTTATGGAGATTCAAAGGGGTACCAAATATAGGTCTCTATCTTGAAGACTTCCAATGTTTTAGAAGCTACTTTCCAAAGCTTCCTTCATGCCTGTTTCCTTTCTAAGATTTGTTGAGAAACATGGATCTAGAGCATGGCTATGGTGGTTCAAAGACGGGAAGAAAACTCATGTAGACATAGACTTAGACACTAACTGTCACACAAGTGAATTAGGTTTCAAGATTGAGACTTGAACTCATAAACACAATCTTGTGTGTGGACAATGACATTGACACTTTACTGAAAAGAAAAGAGTACTATCATTGCATTAAGAAAAGGAAGCAAGTACAATGCTTTATAGGAAAGTAGGAAACTGCAGTAGGCACCACTGTGCATATGGGATACGTAAGCCTGCATGTCCTTGGCCCTGAAGCTCCATACAAAGAGGCTGTCAGTGAGTGTGATTGCTGAATCTCAACACCCCTCCTCAATCACAACTAGAAAGGCACAAAGTGTGTAGAGGCTGTAATGAGAACCATCTGCAAAGTGTGGGCACACCACAAACATGGTAGACACCAGAGGCTGTCGCAGAAAAAGCTAAGTGTGGGCACCAAAACATGATGGATATCTAGAGGCTGTAACAGGGGCCTCACAAAGTGTACAGGGACTGTAGTGCCAAGTTACATGAGGAGTTTACAAAGCTTATGGCAAGAAGCATTAGGGCTAGGAAATACCAGGCTTTTAAAACAGTTTATCAGAGTAATGAGAGTAGAAGGACTAATGAGGCTTGTCCTTCCGATCCTGGTGGTCTTCATCTTCATCTTCATCTTCATCTTTTGGTCCATGGTCTTCTTCTTCTTTCACAGCTGTGCAAGATAGGCCTTTTGGGACCTCTTCCTAGCATGACAGAACTTCTCAGCGTGTCCGGTCCTTTTGCAGAAGTCAGAGAAGAGCGGTTCCTTTTTACCTTTGTATCTGTTGTTTATATATAACATTTGTTCATCCTTTGAAGTGCTAGGCTCTTCTTTGCTTTTAAGTTTCTTTTCTTCCTCTAGCAGAGAGGCTTTAATATCAACAAGTTGAGGATCAAGCATATTGGTTAGAGTGGTTGATACATTATTATAGGCAGGAGGCAGGCTTTTTAACAAGACACCAATACAAACATCTTCATCCATTTTTAGCTTTATCCCTGCAAGCTGGGTTAGGAGACTTTCCATGTAATTTAGATGGGATGCCAGGGATGTATGAGGCTTCATATCAAGTCGGAAAAATTCAATCAATAGACCATACTTAGACGACTTTGAGTGTGCACAACTGTCCCCAAGCTTTTAATAATTTGCGCGTCTCTGGAGTGTGAGTTGTGTTTGCAACTACATCACTGATAGCATTGATTTTCACTGGCGACTTAGGCTTGTTGTCAGAAACCTTGCTTTGTCCCTTGTTTGGACATTGCTTCGCTATGTGGCCTGTTTGTCCACATTTAAAGCACTTTCCTTCTTTCATGAAGCGTTGCTTTTCTTCTTCGGAAAGTTGCTTTGCTTGTGGGTATAGATTGGAGCGAAATTGAGGAGCATTAGGAGGTGCATAGGGCTTCATCTTCTTTTGATTTGATGGCTGCTATTGCCGTTGTTTTTGTCCTTCATTTGGGGCTGAATACTCCTCATCATCAGCTACTCTCTTCTTATCATTCTTTTGGAATGATTTGTTGCCATTGTGCTCCATTTCCCATGTCTCAGCATGGTCAATGAGTTCCCTGAGACTAGAACAATGATAATGATTAAGAGCAGTACGAAGTTTAAAATGCAAACCTCCTTGAAACTTCCTAAGCTTTTCCGAACTGCTGATCTTCTTGAAATGTTGGACCTTCAAAAGTAGCTCCCAAAATCTCTTGGTATAGTCACCAAGTGACTCATTTTTCCTTTGCCAAAGCCGATCCCATTCCATTTTTACATCTCTTTTGAAATGAACAGCCGGAGCAACTCTTGGAACCTGAACAGATTTTGTTTCACAAGGATCAAACCACGAGAAGTGGCCTTGTGACACGAAAATTCTTACTAAAATTCAAGAATCTACCCACAATAGATGCACAGTGGGTAGATGAAAAATTCATGAAGGATTACCCAAACATTCTTCAGCCATATCAAGAAGCTTTTCAGCTGAGGACAGCTGAATAAAAGCCAGAGGGCTATCACAACTCTATAGAAACAGAATTTGTATCCTTTTTCATTAATTTATCTATATAATGATTTATTAAATTTATTTCCTTTGCACTAATTAGATATAAAGAAAAGTGCATTGGCGCTGGCCACTGATGAGTGGTCACAGGTTATGGTGGACCCACGCGGTGGGTTAGAGAAAAGATAGTTCACACTTCCACATATATGGCCCGATTGGGTGTCTGTGACCAGAACTCACGCATATCAGGATTAGACTCGCACACAGAAAAGATTGATGCCTTGAAGTGTGGGCTAGATCCACCAGAACAGACAGTTACAATCAACAAGATGGCATGATCATGAAATGCTTGTATAATGTGCATGTGTGGGCTGAAAGCTTGAAATGCACATTTCTTTGCATAGGAAAGTCACATGAAGATTCTGATACCGTTGTTTCTATTCTTGACAGTATGCGGGCCAAAAAGGAAGGCCATAGAGAAGAGACAAGTGTCAAGACACTTGTCACACAAGTTTCCAAGTGTCCCACCACTTGTCACATCTCATGACATGTGGCTGGACACTTGTCTTGTGCTACTCCACTTTCCCCTTTTGTACTAGCTCTTCCCTCTCCTATAAATAAGAGCTCGTTTTTCTTCATTCAGCATCATTTTTCTTTGCTGTAAACTGATGTACAGCACCCACAGATAGCCAGAAACTGGCCCCATCCATCCCCATCATCATCCCCCACTTCTCCATTATCAAATTCCTCCATATTCCCTCTTCTATCACTGTTGTTTTATAGGACAACAAGCCTGTAAATTCATTACAGCACCTCCTTCTCAAGCTCTTTCTTCCATTTTAGCAACAAGAAGCAAGCCCTATCCATGTATTACTGTTCAACGATGAAGAAAGGCTGATTTTCCCTCTTTCTTCTCTCATACTGTAAAGAAATCAGTTCTTATCATTGCATAATAGATAATGCATGTGTGTTTGTACATCTTTGCAGAGTGAGAATTACTTCTCCTCACTCTCAGGTTGATTGTAACTGAGCTCTTCCCTAAGGGACTTGGGTTGAGCAGAAATAGATTTCTTCGGGGCGGGGGGGGGGGGGGGGGGGGGGGGGGGGTTGCCCATCTTCAACCCTCAATCTTGTCTCCATTACTTTTACATTCTCATGGCTGTAATTTTGTGAGTAATTTTCATTTTCAGCTTTAAGTGTTCATTCTCTTTTATATTAAATCTCGAAAACAAGCGAAATCATAATTGTTAAGTATACTACGTTGTTCGGGGCGTTTACAGATATAAGCGACTCAATCTAATAGGGTGCTGCTGGCTATGGCTGCCATGGAAGCTCAAGTGAAGGTAGAGTTGGGAGATGAAGTCATGGGATGAAACTGAGCTGACTAGAGATTAATATGAGCTGAGAGAGAGCAGAGGAGAGCTAAGCTGAGCTGAGCCATGCCCGACTGGGCTCTGATACCATGTTGAGAAACACGGATCTAGAGCATGGCTATGGTGATTCAAAGACGGGAAGAAAACTCATGTAGACATAGACTTAGACACTGATTGTCACACAAGTGAATTAGGTTTCAAGATTGAGACTTGAACTCATAAACACAATCTTGTGTGTGGACAATGACACTGACACTTTACTGAAAAGAAAAGAGTACTATCATTGCATTAAGAAAAGGAAGCAAGTACAATGCTTTATAGGAAAGTAGGAAACTGTAGTAGGCACCACTGTGCATATGGGATAGGTAAGCCTGCATGTCCTTGGCCCTGAAGCTCCATACAAAGAGGCTGTCAGTGAGTGTGATTGCTGAATCTCAACAAGATTGAGTGTAGGTATCGAGCTCCACTTCTCTACTATTGTGTATTCAAGTGTATTTACTAGGATTTCTCTGGAAATAAGCATATTTGTGAGGATTTCTAGCAACTAGGTGTATTTACCAGGATTTTTGCTTGACTAATAGGAATAGAGATGTTTCTTTGAGCCCTCTAAAATGAGTCCAAGAATTTATAGAGTCAGCCTTCAAGAGTGGAGTGCTTGCCCTTGGTGGATCCCTATTAGAGATGGTGTTCCCAACTTTTGCTCCAATCTAACTTGTTCAGTGCCCTACGCAAGGTTTGAGAGCGGACGTTAGAGGTACATGCATACGTCAAGTCAGTGGGGGAGATTGTGGAGCTTTGATATATTTAGTCTGTTTATGGTTGGTTTGATCATTTTTGTTACATTAATAAGGTAAATTATGGGAAACAGGCGCGAGGGATGACCGTTCGGGGGCCTTGGGCATCCGAACGGGGTCTAGGGGAGCCTAGAGAGTTAGAGAGTCCAAGAATAGTAGGACTCACCTGAAGTGGACGGCTGACAGAGGAAACGAGAAGGGAGGTGCCAGCAACTATCTAGGCGAGGTTGGGAGGTGAAACAAAGGTCTCGTGCCACTGTTTTCAAGATCGTTAGACATTTTCACTAAGTGATTCGGCTCTTCGTCAGTCTAGTTCCACGTTTCATTGGTGTTAGAGCCGCCGGGTCCTGCTTTTGCTTGTTTTCCCACGAAGGCTTTCTCCGGTGCCCACACATCACACGTCACACAGGTCAAGCGAGAAGACGGTGCCCACACGTCATACGTCACACTGGCCCGTATCTTGTCATACACAATTGATTTCGTGAGGCGCAGCGATCGAACGGCAGTATTTCGGGAAGCGCAGCAATCGAACGGCAGTCGCAATCGAACGGTAGTAGCAATCGAACGGTAGTAAAACCCGTCACCAGTCGGACGAAGCCAGTCGGACGAGTCTCACACGTAACAAGGATACAATTGGTTCATGTGACCCGTTTAGGGAGGGGGTGTGTTTAGGCCCTTCCTTATTCGGTGTTTCCACCAATAAGCTTTATTGTCAATGTGACTGGCTCAGTTTGGGAAAGACGAACTATTTCTCACTCTTCGGGTTATTACTAAAAGCCATCAACAGTTGCCCTATCACTATAACCAGGGAAGTACTTCACTTTGTACGCAAATTTCTTATATTTGCTTTCCAATTCCAGTGTATTAATGGAGGGGAAAGGGAGAGAGGGAGTAATTGAGGGTTCTAGTTCTGGGGATCACTCTATGGTAGATCCCCATGAAACGGAGATACAAGAAGAGCAGTGGGAAGAATTTTTTGCCACACGAGAACAATTTGATGATCTAACTGCTCGTGTGTAGGCACAGGGGATTCAAATGGAATTTTTAACTCAAACACTCATCGAAATAAAATCTCAATTAACTTTATTACTAGAAAGGGATAAAAATAGGTTAGAAACCTTGGATATTCCATCTTCATCGAAAGATTTGGATGTGACTATGCAAGAACCTAAAGAGCCTCACCAAAAGTTGAGGGATAATCCAGTATTAAAAGATATGAAACCCCCTCAGTTTCACGGGGAGGAAAAAGATAGAAATAAAGACACTATCTTTAATTTTCTCCAAAAATGGGAGAATTTGCACAAACTTAAAAATACTCCACCACATCTCCAAGCGCTGGAGGCCAGTTTAACTTTGGGACCAAAGGCGTATAAATGGTGGCGAACTTTAAAGGAGGCAAATAAAATACCTAAAACTTGGGCTCAATTTGAATCGGTCTTTTTGAAAGAATTCCTTTCTGAAAATGAAATGGAATGAAATTGGGAAGATTGGGATTATGTTAGACAAAAGGGAAGACCCCTGCTGACATATCTAGAGGAATATCGTGAGATAATCCTCAAATTGGAAGGAATAGATGAATTTCAAAAGACAAGAGAATTCAAGAGGGGACTAGATAAGGCCTGTAAAAAGGAAGTGAAAAGGAGTTCACCTAAGATGCTTGAAGAGGCATTTAAATTTGCATTAATCAATGAAGATAGTGCGCATCCAGGTACACTCACTAGTCTCACTGATATGGAGCCCAAGACTAAAGAATTGGAAACCTCAAAATTTGTAGGCAAATTTAAAAGGAAAATGTCATTTCTTAAGGGCAAGAGACAACCTTTTGAAAAGAAACAATATGTAAGGCCAAATTTAAGTCAAGATGACTTTGATAAGGCCATAAAAGAAAGGTTGTGTTTCAATTGCCTATCCCCTAACCATGTTTCTTGGAATTTCCCTCAAAGGAAAAAGGGGGAAGATAAAGGAAAGGATAAGGACAAGGGCAAGGGAAAAGAAAAACAAATTCATGTAGAGCAGACCCTAGAATTAAAGGGGCATGAAAAGTATAAATCTTTAGAGGTTTTGCACAAGGATGTACAACACAGGTGTTGTATGTCAACTTCTATGTGGCAGCCTACTTTTGGGCCACATGATTTAGTTAGAGTGCATGGATTGATAGCTGGAAAGAGGGTTAGAGTCATGATTGATGACTCCGCTACCCACAATTTCATAAATTATGCACTTGTCAAAAAATTGAAACTTCCCCAACAAAAGAGTGGGCATCAATATGTTGTTCGTATGATGCAAGGTCAGGATAATAAAATATGGGATACAATGGTATCCAATTTGGAAATTGAGATCCAGGGATATAAAGATAAACTTGATTTCCAAATTATGAATATGGAAAGAGCCGATATTGCTTTAGGGAGGGAGTGGCTATGGAGATTGGAACCATCCTTAAAACGTAGTTATCATCATAATACACTGGAATTTGAAAGGGATGGTAATACTTTTGAGATTCAAGGTGAACATGAAGTATCTGATAATCCTTTGTTGTGTTCCACTGAAGTTCAGAAGCTGATAAAGAAGGAAGCTTGTGAGGTATATATGTTATGGCCTCTTCTTGTACAAAACACTTTTACTTTCTGTAATATAAAGCAACAATTTTCTTATGTTTGTGAGTTGAATGTAAGTAATGAATTAAGTGGTTTGTTAGATGAATTTAAAGATGTGTTTCCTTCTGATTTACCAAGTAGCCTTCCACCAGATAGGGGTGATATAAATCATCCAATTGACACAAATAAGGATACACACCTTATTTCTAAACCACCTTATAAGTTAAGTGAAACACAGCACAAAGAAACTGAAAGACAAATTAAGGATTACCTTGATAAAGGGTTTATACAACCCAGCAATTCACCTTGGGCTTCGCCAATTTTATTAGTAAAGAAAAAAGATGATTCTATGCGGCTTTGTGTTGATTATAGAGCACTTAATAAGATAACGGTGAAGAATAAATTTCCTATGCCCAGAATGGAAGATCTTTTTGATCAATTACAAGGGGCAAAATTCTTCACAAAAATAGATTTAAGATCAGGCTATCACCAAGTAAGAATTAAGGCACAAGATATTTCTAAGACAACATTTCGTACTAGATATGGGCATTATGATTTTTTGGTGATGCCTTTTGGCCTCACTAACGCACCAACTACCTTTATGAAGCTGATGAATTGTGTGTTACGGCCCTATTTAGGACACTTTGTAGTAGTCTTCTTGGATGATATCTTGATCTTTAGTAAATCAAGAGAAGAATATTTGGAACACTTACGATTAGTATTCCAATTGTTAAAAATACATTCCCTTTATGCGAAGAAAACTAAATATGAGTTCTTCGCACAAGAGGTCAAATATTTGGAGCATATTATCTCGAAAGAGGGAATCAAAATGGATCCAGAAAAAGTAAGGGCAATTATTGAATGGCCATCTCCAAGGAACCTGGAAGAGCTGCAGATATTCCTAGGATTATCTGGATTTTATCGTAGATTCATTCGAGATTATGCCAAAATAGCTGTTCCAATGACAGACCGAGTTAAAGGGAAAGGGAAGAGTTTTAATTGGGGAACAAACCAAAATGAAAGTTTTCAAAAACTTAAGGTAGCTATTGCTACAGATCCAGTACTATTAATTGTGGATCCCAATAAACCATTTGTGGTTGAAGCTAATGCCAGTGATAAGGCGATAGGCGCGGTCTTATTGCAAGAAGGTCGACGAGTTGCTTTTGAAAGTAAGAAATTAGACCGTGCAAAACGGAATTATTCTGTTTATGAGAGGGAGTTGTATGCAAAGTACATGCAATGAAGAAATGGAGACACTATTTGTATGGTGTCAAACTTTTGATCTTGTTGGATCATGAAAGCATTAAGTGGCTTAATGACCAACCAGATCTACAAGGGTGTAAAGCCAGATGGGCCGAACTCCTCCAAGAGTTCGACTATGAGATAAGGTATAGAAAAGGAAAGTATAATATAGTGGCTGATGCACTACGCAGAATGCCCATCATAAATGAATTGATTTTTACTCAGTTCACTTTCGATTTGCTTGACTCTTTAAAAGGGAAATGCCAGGTTGATCCGGCATATTCCAACATATGGGAAGCAATAGAAAATTGGGATCCAAATGAGGGTCTCCACTGAGGAAGGAATATCTGAGGATGTTTAACAAGGAAATGGAGCATCAGGGGTTGCTCAAATGGGATTCAAGTGGAAGAATTTTACCATTGATAATGGTTTTCTACTCTACAAGGGTAGGGTATGTGTCCCGAAAGATGAAGAAATAAGGCGCCAGATACTCTTTGAGTGTCATGATACCCCTAGCGCGGGACATCCAGGAGTTAATAAGACTTATAGTCTTATTAAAAGGCAGTTCTATTGGCCTGGAATGAGTAAGAACGTCCTTGACTATGTGGTCAAATGTAATAAATGCCAGGTTAATAAAGCTGAAAGATTAAAAATGGGAGGACTTCTCCACCCATTAGAGATTCCTTCGGGAAAATGGGAGAGTATCTCCATGGACTTTATTGTTGCATTACCCAGAACACAGAGGGGGCACGACTTTGTGTGGGTGATTGTGGATAGGTTAACCAAAATGGCTAGGTTTATTCCAACTTCAACTGATGTTAAAACACCAGAATTGGCCAGATTGTTCGTAGAGAACATATACCGATTGTATGGCCTTCCGGCAAATATAGTTTTTGATCAGGATAGAAAATTTGATAGTCAATTTTGGCGTAATGTATTTAGGAAGTTGGATACTAAACTTAGCATGAGTACAGCAGACCACCCGCAAACTGATGGGCAAACTGAAAGGGTTAACCAAATCCTTGAAGATATGCTCAGGGCATATGTAAGTAAAAGGCAAACTAATTGGGAAGAGTATCTACCGATAGTAGAGTTTGCATATAATAGTGCCAAGCACTCTTCCACTGGATATAGTCCATTTATGTTAATGTATGGGTTTCAGCCCAGAGCTCCTCATGCAGTGGGACTGCATAAGGAAAAGGTTCAGGTAGCCAAGGATTTTTTTGAGGATATGAATAATATGTTAAAATTTGCTCAAGAAAATATTAAGAAAGCTCAAAATCGAGCTAGAGCTTATGCAAATCCTCACCGAAGAGACATCTCCTTTGAAGAAGGAGAATTGGTCTATCTTAAGGTGCCTGAATAAACTAAAACCATGAAAACGGGATGATGTCCAAAGCTTTCACCCAGGTATTGTGGTCCTTTCACAATACTTAAAAAGGTGGAAGAACAGGCTTACAAGCTCCAACTACATGCTGGTAGTAAAATACATCCAGTTTTTCATGTAAGTAAGCTAAGGAAGAAGCTGGGTGATTTGGATAATCTAATCTTAAATGATAAACTTGAGGAGCTATTAGATGACCAATCTAATCCACATGAACCAGAAAGAATATTAAATGTTCGTAACAGATGAACAAGGAATACTATTTATCAAGAATGTTTGGTTAAGCGGAAAGATTGTTCAGAAGAAAACTCAACATGGGAGCGAGTAAGTACCCTAAGGAAAAGGTTTCCCAATTTACAGTTGGACCTTCCAAGTATCGTTTTCGAGGACGAAACCGATTCTTAAGGGGAAGGAAATGTTACATTAATAAGGTAAATTATGGGAAACAGGCGTGAGGGATGACCGTCCGGGGGCCTTGGGTACCCGAACGGGGTCTAGGGGAGCCTAGAGAGTTAGAGAGTCCGAGAATAGTAGGACTCACCTGAAGTGGACGGCTGGCAGAGGAAACGAGAAGGGAGGTGCCAGCAACTATCTAGGCGAGGTTGGGAGGTGAAACGAAGGTCTCGTGCCACTGTTTTCAAGATCGTCAGATGTTTTCACTGAGTGATTCGACTCTTTGTCATTCTGGTTCCACATATCAATTTCTGTCTTGGCTAGTTGTGTTTCGGCTAGACACTTTTAGTCTACTTGGACATTTTAAGTCCGCACTCAGGTTTGATATTGGTACTCTCTTTCTTGCTGTTTGGTGTAGACATCAGATGGTTGGTCTACGACCCCTCCCTCTCAATAGCATCCTTAGCGATGCACATCATGAAGTTGATGGGGCCGCTGTCTTGTATTTTGTACCTCCCTTTTGTATCTATGGAGCTCCATGGCTTCTATGTTCATGTCTTCATTCTTGCTTCTGCTGCACACTCTGACAATGTCCAATTCTCTTGCTAGTAGTGTCCTATGCCACCAATTTGAGAGGAGAGTGAATCTCTCAAGCATGAATCATTACGGTTCTGTGAGCATTGAACTTGCACAAAAGGCACAAATATAGAAAAAAGTGATAAATAGTAACGTTTGCAAAAGGCCAAAGTAGCATATGAGACCTGAACATGTAGTACAACTGGGAGGACTCACCTTCTAGCCATAGAGCCAAGCGGGCTTACCCTACAACCTGGGATTGATAGCATAATGGGCCATACTCATGTCCGGAGGATTAACACCCCATACCACAAACCCACACCACCCCAATGTGCAAATATGATGGCATATGGGCCTAGTGTCCAAGTGTGGTGGTCGCAGTAGATGTGGCACAAATGAGCCCTCAAGTCCTTTTTATAGGATGTCTTAAGTCTTTTTTATAGGACACCTTGACGACTTGAGCCTAAGGGCATGTTCACACCTAGCTCTACATGACCCAAGGTCTCACCAATGTTGCAGCAAGTACCCATACTAGATGTACCACAAAGATGTAACCAGATCTCTTTTGGAAATGGTGTTCCTAGCTTCTACTTGATATCTAAGTCTACCACTAGATTGAGATCTTTCCACTGAATGCTTGATAAAATTTTCACATCATGCATGAGCACCATGGATCTTTCTGAATGGTAAACCAGCAATCAGCTCAAAAGCTTGAAGACAAAAGCTCTTGTACTTCCTATAATGAAGCTCAAAGGCTTTAATACCAAACTTAACAAGTTGGTCACCCTCACAACATGATTGAGCGGTGGAAGAAGACCCAATGTGTGCAAAGTGCAAGAGAGAACAGAAGTCCCAAGTTTTTGTCATTCACAACCATAATGTATATGAGGGGGATGGTTACAATGTTTGCTTTAAGGCGTTGTAAGAGACAATACTTGCATGGATTATAGTTGATGGCTATGGAAACAGCAGGAAAGAAGATAGTATCTGGCATCTAGAGACAGATCTAACCCATTGGACAGGGATGATTCTTTTTGTTTTAGAAAATGAGGATAAAGTGGATTAAAAGAGTCAGCATGGGCATGCCTAGCTATTTGTACTAATCTAGACTGGAGAATTGCTGAATTACCCAGTTTGTTCTATTGAGAGAATATCCACATCTAAAAGGCAAAAGTACTTGAGCATAGCATGGACTTTCTTAAGCTTTATTTTGATGTTTATAGCTGTTGGTTAGTCAGAGAGGGGTTTCTTTCAGGCATCATAATGTTTTAAATTACTTATGGGATTTAGAAATCAATCCAATATAATTTTATATAAGGAAAAATATCTAGATCGTTAGTGCCAATTTCCTTTAAAAACAAGATCGGTTTACTATCCTGGCCAACTACAATGTCTTCGAATGGTGTGCTACTAAAACCAACATTATTGGCAAGAGTTGATGTTTCAGGACACACATTCCAGATTCAATGCTAAAAGAGGGATAGGAGCATAATTTAGTGAGTGTCCTTACTAAAAGACAGACAAGCAAAAAAAGAAATCGGAAGTTTTCTAAAGAAAGGAATGCATTAACCAGTGTGTATGAATGGATGTGATGAGAAAAATAAGAGATCAGTAGGACCCCATTGAAACCTTTGAGCTTCCAAGCGGTGGGAGGAGAATCGGATCTTGGACCACGTGCCTGTTGAAGAAGCTGCTGACTTATGACAATGGCTTGGTTAAGGGAATCCATGAGAACCAATAAATTAATTTGATAACCTCAAAAGGTTTGTTTCATAAGTAACGATTTATTCTTTAAAGATTATTTGGAATCCTTGGTTGGTTACTTCTTGTTTCTATTCCCTTTGTTTGAAACCATGAGGATACTGAATGCTTAATAATGCAGAAAAATTGTTCAGTGTAAGAAGTTCTTAGAGGACAAAAAATATCCTCTAATTAAGTGAATGCATAAGAAACATTCCATCTAAAAGAAAAAACCAAAGATTAGAAATACCTTAGTTTCATATTTTAATATTTATTAAAACTATAGCACTGCAAAAAATTCCATACACCTAATGATACGCATGGGCAAGAATATAATTTCTTTACTTAAAAGGCACTAGATTGTGTGATCCAAGCAATGCCATAATTTATATTTACTGGAAGATAGGTTGAAAAAATAGCTAATTGTTCCATCTTGCAATGAGTGATTTATTTTGATAAAAGTAATCAGTTATAGCTGCCTGTCGCACCGTGCCTGTTTCAACCATGGACTGTGTGTCTTAGTTCCCATGCTATTTGATGAGGCATGGTACATGCACCTCCAGGTGGGCCATGGTATCCTAAATGGAAACCCTCAGCATTAATTAACACATGTAATAGTGATATCATTGTGGTTTATCAGATGATGTGGAGAGGTGCAAACACACAGCGAGTCCACTAGGGAATGGAGCAGTTGTCGAGACTACAGATAACTTTATTTTGTTGCTGAAAAGAAGTCAACATGTGGGAGAGTTTCCTGGGCATCTGGTTTTTCCCGGAGGACATTCTGAGGTTGCAACAATTGGTCTAATACTGTCTTTTGTAATGTTCAGAGTCAGGAAACGTCATGCTAATGAGAACAGCTGACTTTAGGGAGTATATGTGAGTTTTTTAAAGTAAATGATTGACAAGTCTGCTCTTTTCAAACATACATATCTCTTTACAGCCTCAGGAAATCGGCATTAATGGGTATGATGGTTCTTCGGCAAACAATCATGAGTCTCTGAATGCAATCATAAGTAAGGAGATGTTTGATGGAATTACAAGGGAGGTTACAGAGGAGACTGGTGTGCCATCTGCTTATTTGGTAAGTGTACCAAAAAAGTTGTACATTTGCAGTGAAAATTATTCTAAAATATCAAAGAAAGAAATGTTAAGTGCATATGCTATACTGCAGAACCATTGGCCTATTTGGGACTTTTAAGTGCATATGCTATACTGCAGAACCACTAACCTATTTGAGAACATTTAATGATTTCCACCCAGCATTCAAAACTAATTGTAAGAATTTGGTCTGCTTCTAGTACTGGAGCGATGTCATAAGTCAAGTAGAGGGTAAATTTTGCCAAAACATTGCAATGTCTGCAAGATTGGCCTGCAAACTATGGGGGAAAGACATGTAACATGTATCTGTAAGCAAGCATTTTTTGATAGTATCTCGTCTTAGTTGTGCACCATAATAAGCTTTTGTTGTCACTTGTCTTGACTTCAGCTGGTGGGAATTGGGTAACATCCATGGGCTGCAAAAAATTATTGGGGAAGAAAGCTATCTTAGTACTCCATGGCATTTTAATGATTTTTTTTCCATCATCAGATTCCTGGTCACCTCCAGAGCATCTACCTTTGTGATCATGAATTTACATCACCTTGTTAATATTTTTGTAGACTTGTTTTGTATCTTTGCTGTTTCTTCCATAGTCACTTCTGCTGCTGGTGACAGAGATCTATAAATATGTGCCATTACAAAATGGGGTTTTGGGTTTAGTGACTGAGTTTCTGATATGTTTAGTCCCCTTAGTTTCTACTAAATAACTATATGCTGGGGGTGAAGACCTAATAGACGATTGATTTTGCAGAGTGATCCTTTATTTCTTGGAATTTCTCGTCGTGTGCTTAATGTTCGTCCAACAGCCTTCTTCTATGTAAAATGCTATATGTCATCATCCGAGATTTTCCAGTACTACAAACATGCCCAGCATGGCTTTGAGTCAGTTGAGTTGGTTTGCATTTCAAAGGTAAGCAATGACCAGTCAGTATCTCTTTTTTTGTTTTGATAACTTACAGAACATATTTTTTCCTTCTCGGAAATGACATCAAACACCTTAATGCTACACCTGTTACTGGTCGGACTTCAAAAACTAAATTATTTCCATTCATTTCTGCACTCTCAGGAGGACTTGATACCTGCAGCAGAACGTATGCCAGGCTGTCATCAGGGGGGTGTAGCACTGTATAAAATTTTTGAAAAGGCAAATCATGGCATGGGTCAAATATATCAAAGGGAGATATAGTTTTCATTTAGGTCATATTGTCAGAGGAGGTCAGTGTGCAGTTACTTAAAGATCAGGACTGCACAGTATTATAATGTGGTCAGTGTGCAGTTACTTCTTACAGATTGGGATTGGTCACTTATAATGAAAATTGGAACAAAAGCTGAGATAGAATGCTCTACACTTAGCAGTAGTAGGACTAGAAGGCTTGGGGGAAAAAACAGAAAAATCAATCCTTTTCATCTAAGAGTGTTCGCTAAACACCTCTCATAATCGTGGAACCAGGTGCATAGTTGACAATACATTGAGCTTATTTCCTCTGTTCTAAGCTCCTGCTTCCCTTGCCTAGTCCCCGGTAGCGAGTTGTAGGTTAGCTCATGCTCTCCAGCCCCACTGCTGCTAAAAACCATGGTATGGTTAGTCGTATTCTTTTCAAGTTCGTTCACTTCTTGTCTTAAAAGCAGATTCCATCCTGCTCTTGCAGTGATCTGCATAGCATGCAACCTGAAGCTCCAACATATACATGATGCAAATGCAAAAGACTTAGTTTGCTGCAGTAGCAGCTGACTGCATTTGGGCAGTTATTAGGGCACAAATGCTATTACTGTGGCAGCTTAAATGAATGGTGTATTTAACTGGAGTTCCGGATCTCCTTTACTTTCATGAATGTATTCAGCTTCATTATACGGTGGAATTTGACAAATTGCCTAATTCTTGTTTCCTTCCATGTTCCTATATGAACTTTGTTCTCCAACCTAGTCTAGATGTCCCTTAATTTTAAGCTAAGGGCTGATAACATTTAAGTTGAACTAAAAAGAGTTCCATGGATCTAATGATAAAGATGCCCCTTAATTTTGACCTAAGGGCTGATAACATTTAAGTTGAAGTCAGAAGAGTTCCATGGATATAATGGTAAATATGTCTCTTTATTTTAACCACAGGACTGATAACATCTAAGTTGAACTAAGAAGAGTTCTCTGGATCTAATGATAAAGCTTGTCTTGTCTCATTGTTCAATCAAGACATGAGAATTCATCCATTGCTTTTACCTATAGAATTGGTGTTCATGGTTTGTAACATTCACAGTGAACCCACTTGATTCTCATATTGGATGACCCTTGAGTTTCATGCATTCCTAGCCTTATATAAAGTTGCAGTATTTTATACTTCCACATTCACACATTTTACATCATTGAGCTCTCTTTATGGTTAGTACTATACTATTGATGTTACTCACGTCTAGACACTTGGTCAATTACTCAGTTACTCTTTTTTCATCATTTTATATCAACGAGAAAAGCTTGAAGCATAGGATGTGCATGCTTTACATTGGGTTGCATACTAGTAACGCACATATTGTTCACATTAGCACTCTCTTCCTGTATCAACTATTCTTCAACGTATATCACATGATGACTAGGCTCTTGATGTTGCTTGGGTGAGATTAGATTAGAGAGGTAAGTGTGTTGTCTTCATCATTATTCATGATCTTTGCTTGTAGATTAATGTGTTCATGTTAGACATGAGCTAAGGCTTGTTTTGTGTAATCTTGTCTTGTTTTGATCAAAATTGTGTATTGTGAAATCTATAATGATTTGGTAGCCACAAGATTGGTCCTAATGGGCACTTTATCTTGTGCTTTTGGTGTATAAAAATAGGTTGAGATTGAACCTTCCATTTTGGTGTTTTTGGCATATGACTGTTGCCTTTTGAGTAGCGATGTCTTTCTTGTTGCCACACTAGTCATTGATGCTACTTGCAAATTCATGGATTGACTAGGTATTCTTTTGATTGTGTGTTTGAAGTCTTTGGAATGGAGTGTTTCTCATCAATCGTGAGTCACTCTTCATTAGAATTGGATCCCATCATAGTTGGCACATGCTCCTAGTCAACCCTTGACGTTGACATCCTACACATGTGGTTCTAGTTTTTTGCATTCTAAGGATCATACTTTGTAAGTGTGAGCATTTCCTAGATTGATTGTGAGTGATGGGTGTTGCAATCAATTATGGAATCTCTTAATAATAAACTTCATAAAAGTCACAATCCTTACTGGCCATTGCCATTGCCATTCATTTCATGGCTCAAAGGTATAGTTGTTCATGAAGAGGAAGAATACGGAATATGTTTGTATGTATGCACGCACACACGCACACAGACTTGCACACATGTGTTACTTTCATGTCCTTGCTTTCTATTTATCTTGATTACAAGGATCTAATTATGGGAATTCATTATGTTGATTATGTTAAGGCTTAATAATCTTAATTTTATTAAGCTAGCCCTCATTCTCTCGCTCTTAGACAAATATTCTCAATTTACTCATTCCGAGCAACAATCCAACTCTCAAATTCTTCATGTTGCCTATTTTACATAATTTTGCATAGCGGAATAATCAAATTCCTTAATCCACTCAAAGTATATATATATATGGTGAAAAGTCCTTATAATCATTATTATACAAATACCCTTCGCTTCCTTTCACATAAATATTTCTTTCCCCCTTCCTAACATTATTTCTCAAACAATTACCCCCCTCGAGCTTGAAAGAGAGAGTAACCAAGGAACATAGACATTAGGGAAGAAAGGAGAAAATATAGGAAAAGATGACAAGGATGGTTCCTCGAACATGCAACTCTCGAATTGCCTTGATTCAAGCAATTGAGTTTAGGTTCCCTTATCAATCATCCAACTTAGCTTCAAAATTGTTAAGACAAATGAAAATGAGAAATGGTGGTTAGGAAGTGTTAATCATGTTTAAAGTTGTTGCTTAAATAGGAAAGGTTGAAAGGAACTCATTTTTTTCAACTATTTTTTGGTTTTGTATGTGAACAATTGAATTGGAAAATGAGAATGAACATTGAATCATGGGGTGATGACCTTGGATTGTAAGGCAAGGAAATTGTGTAAATGATGGGATATAAAATCTTGGACTAAAATAAATATACATTATTGGAGTATAGTGGATGTTGGAGATGGAGTCCCTAGATTGTGGCTAGATGATGCAAGCCTATGATTAATGGGATAATGGAGTCCTTGGACTATGGCAAAAAGTTAGAAAAAAACTCATGGACTTATCTTGATATCCTACTATGTTGTATAGTCGAATTGGGGAGTTAGTCAAGATGAAATAAGTTGGGCAGGATTAATAAATAGGGCCTTGAATGATACAAAAGAATAAGACCCTAAAGGGTAGAGAAAACAAGGTCTTTGTGTGGAAAGGTTAATCCTAGGTCATTGATCTAACACAATGTGTGTTCTATCCATCAATGAAATGTTTGATCAAATGTTTGCATAAGAGATTATTGTAAGGAACTCATCTTAAGGGCCTAAGAAATGAACACAGTTCCTTTTCCCTTTTAGACAATGTGATAGCATAACATGTTTGAACAACTAGAAGTAGCCACATATGTGGGTGGAATGTGAGAGAGAGTGGTCTTTATAGTTACATTCTAAGGACAAGTGACCCAATAGGTGTGTAGCTTTCGAAAGTTTAGAACACAAATACATGACCAAGGTGGGGATTTAAAATCTAGATTTTATCTTGTTTTAGGGGATTGTGGCATTAGTTGTACTCTACTCGAGGGAAAAAGGTTGATGACATCCTTGAACCAGTGTTCATGGGATTGATTCATTGGAAAGGCACTAACTTGCCCAAGGTATATAGCATGAACCCATCGATTGAATTGAGATGTTCAATTGTTACAACTTATGGATGGACTTATAAGGCTAGATTCTAGATTAGAATCTAGGGATTAGATTTGGGAAGGAACTAAATAAAGGAAATCCTAGTTATAAGGATATTGGAAGAACTAGGTTTTGGGAGTGCATAAATCTTATATTGAATGAATGTAACCATAAGTCAATTTGAACAAATGAAAACCTTAAAAGGATAGAATGCATTTTCCACTAACACTACATAAAGTTGAATTAACCAAAATATAGATGAATGTGTGCTACCTTGATAAAATACACTGTAAATGAGGAGACATGACAGACTTGGGATTTTGACTTTTAGGGTCATCAAATTATACGATTAGATGACATCTATATTGAAGCTCAAGAGAAGTTCCTTCTTAAATAGATTTTAGCTTTGAATTTCAGCAAAGGAGCAAAGGTTGATTGTGTGACTAGAGTCCATGGATGACTACTTGGTTATATAAATACCAATGGAGCCAACCAATACATGATTGCATGACTTTGACTTGTTGGTGAAGCAAAGTTGTGCTAGAATTAGTGGTGTTGAGACAATGGTTAACACTAAAGGTTCACACACTTGACAAGGGCTTGAGGCTACAGTGAAGAGAGAGTACATGTCATGTAATGAAGGAGACCTAGGAGAGAGAAGGAGAGAAGGGAGAGACTCCAGAGAGGAGAGAGAAAGAGAGAGAAAGAGGGTGACGAGGAGAGAGAAAAACTAGGAGTAGAGAGAGAAAGGCAAGAAGAGGAGAGAGAAATGGCTGGCAGCCATGGAAGGACAGGGAAGAAGGTGAAAGGACAAATGTGTATTCATCAAAATGGTGCCTATGCAGTGTCCCTTACACCTTTTATACTTAGGTCAACTTGACCTAAGTATTTCCCCTCCATTACAAGCAGATACTCATCAATGATTTCCCAAGCTGTCCTGCTTCTCTCTCTTGAGCAGTGTATTTGATTGCCTTGAGTCGATTGAGCCTGCAAGAACGATGGAAGGAGTAGCAGCAGAAGCAAACAGGAGATGGAAAACTGCCTGATATCTACCCCTGCCAGCAGCCAGCACCCTTTCTTTGAGTTTCTGTTGGGTATCTCACACGCCTTACTTACGCCTACGCTCATATGGGAGTGTGCGGGTGATCACTAGGACACTGGGGCACTTTTTACTCTCGGTAGGAGAGGTTTTTTCCCCCAGATTATGTGTACTATTTTGTATGTGCTTGTGGTGCACACTTACGGGCACTTACTGTGTTCGGGTGTGAACAGCCCCTTATAACCCTAAGGTATAAGGGTTATCGTTTGTACTTTCAGCTAACACTCTATTCAGTACTATTGCATTGGGTGTCGTGCTCAACTCTGTCTCTCACTCTCACACTGTCTACTGCACTTCAGCTGCACCTCGATCCTCTCCCATCTGACATTTGGTATCAGAGCTCAGCTCAGAGCAGTCTTCAGTCTGCAGTCTGCAGCCCCCGCCAGTTCTGCCCCAGCCGCCTGTTCCTGCCCAGTCCTGCCTGCGCCTGTCAGTCCGTCAGCGCGCAGCACCAGACGACTCCTCTGCCCAGCGTGCAGCTCCAACAATCAGTGCGCCACCTGTACCTGCGTGCTGCCACCTCTGCCCAGCGAGTCCTCTGTCCTGTATCTGCCCAGAGTGCCCCTTCGCCTGTCAGTCTGCCTGCGCAGCCTCCCTGCGCTGAGCTAGCCTGTGCCGTCAGCTCCAGCTGCCAGCGCGCCACCTGTCTCCACCAGCCAGTCCTGGGAACCGCCTCCTCTGCCCAGCGCGCGCCCAGTCCTGCCTGCGCGTGTCACTGGACCTGCACGCCTGTACCTGTGCGTCAGTCCGACTGTACCCAGCAGTCATTACCTCGGGAATCGTGCCCGTCGTCAACACGCAGAGGTAACATTCTGCACTTTTCTTTTACACAGGAGTTCGTGCAACAGGTTCAGGTTCAGCATTGGGAAACGTGCTGAACAGCAGGTTCAGTTTTCAGCATTGGGAAACGTGCTGTGTCAGTCTGTGACACATTGAATGCACATTTTGGGGCTTTTGTAACAGACATTTGTGACAGAAATTTTGGGCAGAAAATTTTGGGGCTTTTGATGTTTTAGTGCTGCTGAGCACTAATTGCACCTTGGGAAGCGTGCATCAGTGACAGTTTTTTTTTGACAGAGTACCCCTTGCACATTAATTGCAGACTTGTGTTTGCTGCAATTTCTGGAAATTTGCAGATTTCCAGTCCGTACTGCATTGACATTGCTCTATTACCTTTTGGGAAATAATGGCAAATCAGGGAGGAGATGTATTCACCTATGTGTCCAAGGAAGACCGATTGGATGGGAACAATTATTCCCTTTGGTCTTTCATGATGAAGAATGTATTAGTGGCCAAAAATTTGTGGGATTATGTCAGTGGAGAGGAAGCACGACCGGGAGTTGTGGCTCCCGCTACTCCTCCTCCAGGAGGACGTGCAAGAGGGCAACCTCAGCCCCCTCCACCTCAGCCCGCTCAGCCACTTCCCCCAAGAACTGCAGCTCAGAAAGCTTGGGATACACGGGATGCACAGGCTATGTCGCTGATTGCATTGGCAGTTCAGCGTTCTATCATTCCTCATATTCGTTCAGCAGCTTCTTCACAAGAAGCTTGGTTGACATTGGAGCAGATGTTTGCAGGAAAGAATGAGACTCGCATCTCTTTCTTGAAGAAAGAGCTAGAGACTCTAAAGATGAATGAGGGTGATTCTATGCAGGATCATCTCAACAAAATTCAGGACTTGCGGGAGCAACTCATGAATGTGGATGAGTACTACTCAGATGCGCAGCTGATTTCTACGACATTGAATTCACTGCCTCCCTCTTACTTGGCTTTTCATACTGCCTTGAACCTCACTATGAGGATTTCGAAAGAGCCCATCACTTTCATTCAGCTTGTCAGTTTGCTTCTAGAGGAGGAGCAAACTAGACGGAACAGTGGCGTGGATGGTATAGCCTCTGAGCAGGCTTTTATGTCAAGGCAGAAGGGTAAAAACAGCCAAGGGAAAAATGCTTCGCAGAGTTCTGGTAGTAGTAGCACTTCACAGACAAGTCAGAAACAGGGGGGCACGCAAGCCAAGAAAGGAAAATGCCATTACTGCAAGAAGCCTGGCCACTATATCACTGAGTGCAGGAAGCGCATCGCCAAAGAGAAGAAGAAGGAGTCAGGGATGTCTGTTTCTGCAGCTCCTTCCACTGCTAGCGAGTCCGCGTCCTTTGTTGCAGCCAGGGACTATTGTTTTTACACTTGCAGTTATGATGTCTCTTGGGCTGATAGAGCATTTAGCTCTACAGAGGATGCTGACACTTGGTTCTTTGACAGTGGTGCTTCACGGCATATCACATCTCGTAGAGATTTGTTTGCTTCTCTTGGTGCACCTCCCGTTGGGAAGTCTGTTCAGTGTGCTAATAATGCATCATACCCTGTTCGTGGTATTGGGGAGATTCAGCTTACAGCCATTGATGGCTCTATTCTCCGCCTACAGGATGCTTTGTATGTGCCTGGCATTAAAAAGAATCTGCTTTCCATTTCTTCTATGGCACGTTGTGGTTTGCAGGTCACCTTTGATGATGACCGTTGCATGGTCCGTGACAAGGAACACATGACATTGGTCTTGACAGGTTCTTTGTGTCATGGGTTATATGAGTTGGATGCTCTTTCGGTAGATCAGTCTGCATATTTGACATCCACTCTTACTCCTGCTATGTTAGAGGCAGAGTTATGGCATGCTCGTTTGGGGCATGTAAACTATGGCAGCTTGATGCTATTACAGCGTACTCAGATGTTGGATGGATTACCTCTCTTGGAGAGACCTCCTGAGCATTTATGCGAGGGTTGCATTTTGGGGAAAATGCATCGTTTCTCTTTTCCCCGTGATGTTGCTTTTAGAGCAACAGCCAGATTGCAGCTTGTGCATTCGGATGTTTGTGGGCCCATGCAGACACAGTCATTGGGTGGTTGTTACTATTTTGTAACATTTATTGATGACTTTACACGTTTGTGCTGGGTCTACTGCTTGAAAAAGAAGTCAGAAGTGTATGATGCATTTTTGGCTTTCAGTGCACTTGTGGAAACTCAGTCTGGTTGCAAGATTAAGACTCTCCGTTCGGACCGAGGGGGGGAATACATGTCCTCTATGCTGAATTCTTATTTGCAGCAGAAGGGCATTATCCATCAGTACACTACTGCATATACTCCACAGCAGAATGGGGTAGCAGAGAGGAAAAATCGGTCACTCATGGAGATGGCCAGATGTATGCTGAAGGCAAAGAGTTTGCCTCATAGTTTTTGGATGGAAGCCGTCATGTGCGCTTGCCACATTTTGAACAGATGCCCTACCAAGGCCTTGAAAACCGTCACACCTTTTGAGGCTTGGCACAGCCGCAAACCTTCTGTTGGCCACTTCCGTACTTTTGGGTGTCTTGCATATGCCCATATTCCACAGGTACTTCGAAAGAAGTTGGACAACAAGGCTGTAAAATGCATCTTTATGGGATATAGCAGCGAAAGCAAAGGCTACAGACTCTATGATCCCGTGACCAAGAAGGTTTTTGTCAGCAGGGATGTTGTATTTGATGAAAAATCAGAATTATCCTTGGCTGGTTTTAATACATATCAGGCTGCCCGTGATGTCTTTGAACAGCTGCTGCCCATCACATTTGGTGATTCAGCTGGTACTTCAGCAAATGAACCTAATGTTCAGCCAGCTGCTCCTATGGAACATGCAGTAAATCAGCACATTGCTGAAACTGAAATTCAGCAGGAACTTGTACACAGTCAGGAAGCAAGACAGGTGCCTAGATGGTACACGCAGACTATGAGAGATAGTCATTTGGAAACACCCTTGGCTGGTCGTACTCGAAGGCAAACTCGACTGCATGATTCAGCACATTCCATGGAGTTTGTTATGGCAGCATGTACTCATGATAATGAGGAGCCTGAATGTTTTGAGGATGCACGACATAGTGTGCATTGGATGGCAGCCATGCAAGCTGAATTGGATTCTATTCATAAGAATCATACTTGGGATTTGGTGTCTTTGCCAGTTGGCAAGCGTGCCATTGGTACGAAATGGGTCTACAAATTGAAAAGGAATGCAGATGGATCCATAGATAAGTACAAGCCACGGCTGGTAGCTAAAGGCTACGCACAGAAAAAGGGCATTGACTATGAGGAGACCTTTGCTCCTACCTCCCGTATGACGACCATTCGGTCTATGATTGCCTTGGCTGCACATTTTGGTTGGAAAGTGCATCAGCTGGATATAAAGACTGCATTCTTACATGGGGAACTTCAAGAAGAAGTGTATGTACAGCAGCCCATTGGTTTTGCAGTTGAAGGCTCAGAAAATTTAGTATGCAAGCTGAAAAAAGCTCTATATGGTTTGAAACAAGCTCCACGAGCTTGGTACGCAAAGATAGATGCTTTCTTGCTTAGTCAGGGGTTTGTAAACAGCCCATCTGAGTCTACCCTTTATGTACATAAAGAAGGGGGATCCATGCTGATTTTGTGTCTATATGTAGATGACCTTTTGCTCACTGGAACACATGCTGATCAGATTTCAGCATTCAAAAATAATTTACAGCAAACTTTTGACATGTCTGACTTGGGTATTTTGCACTATTACTTGGGCATCCAGTTTGTACATGATGCTAGAGGCATTGGATTATGTCAGTCAAGGTACATTGGGCAACTTCTTGAGAAGTTTGGCTTACAGGATTGCAAGCCAGTTTGTACACCCATGGAACCTGGGCTCAAACTGTCATTACATGATGACAGTGATTTGTTTGATATCCATACTTATGCTCCAGCAGTGGGATGTCTCATCTATCTATGCCACACTCGGCCAGACATACAGTTTACCGTTTCAGTTTTGAGCAGGTATATGCATCAGCCTCGTATGTCGCATTGGCAAGCTGTGAAGCGTGTGTTTCGTTACTTGCAGGGTACTAGAGCTCTTGGATTGCTTTATGCCAAGGGGGGACCACTGCAGTTACATGCTTACAGTGACTCTGATTGGGCTGGTGATTTTGATACTCGTCACTCCACTAGTGGCAATTGTTTCTTTCTTGGCTCGTCATGCATTTCTTGGCTTAGCAAGAAACAATCCACTGTTGCCACGTCGTCATGTGAAGCTGAGTACAAGGCAGCCTTCACTACTGCAGTTGAGTGCGTATGGCTTAGACGCTTACTTGCTGATTTGGATGTATCTGTTACGGAGCCTACTCCTTTATATACTGACAGTCAGAGTGCCATTGCAGTGGCACGGAACCCTGTGTTTCATGCTCGCACGAAACACATAGAGATTCACTACCACTTTGTCAGAGAGAGGCTACATGCAGGTGATATCAGCCTTGTCTACTGTCCTACCACCAGCAATGTGGCAGACATCTTCACCAAAGCTCTTCCCCGAGACAAATTTGAAGCATTTCGCGATGCTTTGAATTTGACGCCCTTTGGTGGCGGATGATCCTTGTACACTTGATCACTCTTCACTCCAGGGGGGTTTGTTGGGTATCTCACACGCCTTACTTACGCCTACGCTCATATGGGAGTGTGCGGGTGATCACTAGGACACTGGGGCACTTTTTACTCTCGGTAGGAGAGGTTTTTTCCCCCAGATTGTGTGTACTATTTTGTATGTGCTTGTGGTGCACACTTACGGGCACTTACTGTGTTCGGGTGTGAACAGCCCCTTATAACCCTAAGGTATAAGGGTTATCGTTTGTACTTTCAGCTAACACTCTATTCAGTACTATTGCATTGGGTGTCGTGCTCAACTCTGTCTCTCACTCTCACACTGTCTACTGCACTTCAGCTGCACCTCGATCCTCTCCCATCTGACAGTTTCTTCAGTGATGGTAACTTCCGTGGATCCACAGAACTGGCTTGATCCAAACGGAAGTGCTTGTACACCTCTGCAGTTGAACACTCCTCTGGTTTTATGAGGACCATTGGCAAATCTGAAGGTAGACGAGATACATCGTCCACAACCTCCCCTCTCCCAGTACAGTATGCAGCTCCCTTGGAGAAGAAAAAAAGGTATGTCTGATCCAATCTCCCCTGACCATTCTTGAAGTTGCTTTTCCTCTGCAAGCTGCATGCTGCCCCAAAGAGCAGTGAAACAAGAATTCGCCAGACATCATTCATGCTATCGAACCACGCATCATCAGAGAGGGAAAGTTCATGATTCCATCCGGATTGAGAGCTTTTGTGCAAGTCAAGAAAATGAGGGGAGGAATCCCGGTCCTGAATGCTGTTGAGAGGGCGTAAGTGCCTGGGCCTCATCGGATTGTGATGAGCTGAGAAGCTCCAGGAATAGATGACATGCTGCTGGGGAGAGTTCGGAGCTAATGATCTGAAACCAACAAACATCTTCTTC
The DNA here is from genome assembly GCF_053477565.2 of Lygodium microphyllum. NCBI lineage: Eukaryota > Viridiplantae > Streptophyta > Polypodiopsida > Schizaeales > Lygodiaceae > Lygodium > Lygodium microphyllum. The sequence goes on from NC_141161.1 coordinate 52,151,863, forward strand.
CTCCATGCATGTGACAGATCAGTCCTGTACGACAAGACAGGAGCCTCAGGCCTGAGACCATGGGATCTACTCAGTCTTACCTCAATCAACGACAGGGGCGCTAGGTAGTCGATCCAGGCAAAGACGCGTTTGCCATGGCTGCCTGACAGGGGGCCATCCTCCTGAGAGCTGTTCAGAGCGAGAGTGAGCAAGAGTGCGCATACAGCTGGATTCTGGGCCCAACCACTGCTGCTGAGCTGCAAGATTGGCCTGCTACTGTGTGTATGGTGATGGATGAAGTTGTGTCAGGAGTGCTGCTGGAATTAAGGCGGACATGAGAACTTTCTATCAGCCCATGCCCAAGGCAACCAAATGCAACATACTGCAATTCAGCTGGACCTCGTCTGACCCTTGCATGCCCCTTTCTACTCAGCAATCTCACTGCTTTTCGGAAATATGATAGGGTTTCTGATGCTATTGAGCAGCAATCCTCTGATAATTGTCGCTGTCCTTGTTGCTGCTGTGATAGAATGTGCAGTAGGCTGTACGCTTTCTCCAAGCCTGCCATTACAGCATCCTGCACATCTCGATCTTTGTCCAGAATTTTTCAATGGGATGTTTTGCCCAGGACTCATTACAGAAGCCATGGTTGGGCCACTGACTGATGATGGTTTTTGGCTGGACCAGGCCCTGACTTTGAGATGGAAACACTTCCCTTTCCATTCGAAGGACTTTTGATGCAGGTGCAGGGGTTACAGCAGCTTTTGCGACAGATGATGCATTAGAAGTGGGATTAGAAATGGTTCCTGATGGCATTACAGGTGCTGAACTGGAAGGCAGCACCCGAGGAGGTGTAGCTACGGATGGGGGAGTTAGGAGCAACAGTGAGCTTTCATATAAGGTAATGGGAATCAGGCTACTGCTTGGAGTTGTCTCAGACATATCAATTGTCTTGTCTACCCTGCCTGAATCTAGACTTTCAGAAATTTCAATATGTCGTATTCCTTCTCAGTGTCAAACATGACCTTGATACCTATTCCAAGTGTGGATGGTTCAGAATCAGAATCCATATAGTGCACATACCGCTTCCGGAGAGTGCTTCACTGGTGGCTGTTAGAGTGATGGGCTTTCTCTCAAAAGAAATATACAATTTCAGACATACACACAGTGCTGTACAGGAATGAGAAGCAATATATAGTGTCCAGAGGTGGTTGAAAGAAAGATCTGGTGTGCTTTCTCACAGAGCTGGGTGGCTGTTCAAATAGGAGAGAGAGGAGGTACAACAACATTTTCAGTCTTGTGGCACAGTCAATCAGGTTACAACTAACATACAAATTTGGGCAGCCTAAGAGATATGCATATGTATAATTCTTCGAGGTGGAGGCTGTACAAATGCCCTTCTATTGAATGAGTTTGAGCTTCTTCTATTGCCATATTGGATGCCATTCATCTTGGTTGACAGTGGGGATGATCTTGGTACTTGGTAGAGATGAACCAGAAGACAATAACAGAAGTAGAGAAGTCATGCAACTTTGCTGATGCTCATCAAACAAGAATATTCTAAAAAGCAACTTGATTACAATGGCAATGGAGATAAACAGTTGCAGCTCTAGTGAACAAGGTTGGCTTCAAACACCGGCTAATATTGACAAACTTGGAGCTTTGATTGATCGGTATATTGCTCTTATGAAGGCGGACAGAGAAAAAGGAGCAAGACTTGAATCAAATGCTTATGCTTATGGCCAACATGTATATACTGATGGTACACACTATGATCTGCATGCATCTTATGAATATGAACAGCAACAACATGCAAATGAACATGAGCAGTATGCAAGTACATCTGGACAGCATGTTAATGCTTATAAATATGACGTACCATATCATAATGCAGAGTATCATTCCATTGAACCTTGGCAGCAGAATGGCTATTATGGACAACATGCTTATGCTTATGAGCATCCACCTCTTCAGCAACATAGTTATGATTATACTTGTGAAGCTCTCTTAGTTGAGCAGCCCAGTTCTTATGGATGTGACAGTAATGGTTATGCTTATCAGTAGCCTTCTAGCTTTGATCAGCAGCAAGCAAGTGATTATGACGACATCATGCCAATACCTATGCTCATGGACTTGCCAATCATCATACTTATGGACAGCCTAGGATGCAAGGACAATGTTGCAGTCATGTTGGACAGTCATCATGCAATCTTGGGCAGCATGTTTATGGGCAACAATATGACCAAAGTTTTGGTAGTAGTCAACAACAAATAGATGTATTTGGACAGCAGCATGAACATTTTTGTGACATGCATTCTCATAGAGATTATGGACAGCATGAGCATTATGGTCATGAGCATGGACAGCCATCTGTTGTACATGAGCAGCAATATGACTATGAGCAGCATGTCAGAACTATTACTGAACTGACCAATGGTGATGAGCAGGTGTATAAATTGCTATCTAAGAATAAACGCATTAGACACCTTACTAGTGATATGATATGGGAATTGCATGCTGCGGGCTTATGCTATCGATGTGCTAAGCCAATATCTTGTAATCATCAAGCCACATGCAGGGCAAAGACTGCCAAAATACTCTTGGTATTAGAATATTATGATGCAAAGGATGGAGAAGATCTTGTTGAAGACCATTTTGGTATGGGTCTACAACAAGAACCTCAGTTCAAGAAAGCAGATCATGGGCAGCATGTGGATTTGGATGATCATGACCCCATGCAGGAGCCCCGTCAGTCCACAGACCTGCAGTTTAAATGCTTGGACATCACTAAGAATGCAGGGTCCTTTAATATGCAGCACTTGGGGGTTGATGCAGTCTATGTAATGGTGACTTCAGCCTCATATGCTTCAGTCATACAGAGCATGGTGATGCCTGAGAGGCCTATGGAAGAGCTAGAGAATACCACCATGCTGATCATGCTTCTAGCTGTACTTGACTTTGACCTTATGAAAGCTGATCCAATGCATGGCAGCGATACCACTTTCCCTTTTGATCCGGGTGGCTACAGGCTGACCTTGACCCTCTGCATAGACTAGTACTACTCTTGAATATTAGGCAATCTTTTACTGGGTCTATGCCAAGAACCCTCCCCCCCCCTCCTCCCCACTACCTTTTGCCACTTGTAAAGCTGTACAGAGTAGTACTCTGCAGCCCACTACTTGGCTATACCAATAAGTCTGATCTTTGTTTTTGAGGATAAAAACTTCATTTTGAGTGGGGATGGATTGTAATGGAGGGAAAATACTTAGGTCAAGTTGACCTAAGTATAAAAGGTGTAAGGAACACTGCATAGGCACCATTTTGATGAATACACATTTGTCCTTTCACCTTCTTCCCTGTCCTTCCATGGCTGCCAGCCATTTCTCTCTCCTCTTCTTCTCTCTCCTGTCTCCTTCATTACAAGTGGTATTAGAGCACTAGTTCTGATCCATTTAGTTACTTTACATGCTCAGTTACTATCATTTTCAGTTTTAAAATCCAAGAAGCTTCAAGTACACAGTGACAGGCACAAAAATGGAGGAGCACTGAAGAGCTACAGGTCAAGGACCAAGAGGACAGCAGTCAGGAGCATTAATGGAGTCCTTGGACCAAGATTGGAGACTGGAATACCACATTTAGTAGGTCGTGGGTCATTTTGGGCCAAAATTGAAGGTAAAATTTTAGAAACCGTGGTCACAAGAAGTAGGAAAGAGTTAGTTCTGGCTACTTTTCATATGCAGTCTTCTCTCTCCTCATTCTCAAGTTCCTGCCAAGCTTCCATGGAGGAGAAACACCATGAATCCTTCAAACCTCAGCTCCAGTGATCTTCAGCACTTTCATTGAGCCTCACAGGGATCAAAATCACCATCTCAAGTTGTCCAGGGACTGGCTGGACTCTTCTTTTCTCTCCAGGAAGTAGCCTGCAATTTTCGACGCAAATTACGGGCTGCATCCTGGGCAAAACCAGCAGTTGATCAGCCTCCTTCTTCATCCTGGTCTTCTTCTCCATGATTTAACAGATCAACGTACTTGTCCCAAAGGATTGAAATCCATCTATGTACATGACATTCATAAATGAAATAGAAATCTGAAAATATCCTTTATGAAATGATGTATGCATCCTGAAGCATTTGATGTAATCAAGTTAGTCTTATTCCTTCTGTTCATGTATGCTAAGTACAAAGTGAGAAAGCTTGAATTCCTCTTCCGTACCTAAATTCTTTCTAAATCCCAAATCTTATTAAAACCCAATCCGTTTTTCTTTCTGAATCTTGAATCCCAAACTCTTCTTCTGCACTAAAAGCCCCGGTGGTAATTTCATCAAGATTGAAGGCACCATTTCATACTCTTGAGCATCCTTCAGCCTCTGAAACCCTAACAGGTGCAGGCCATGGACAGCCATGGATTCTTCTTCAGCATTCACATTGATTCTTGAGGGCTTTTGCCTTCCTTGGTCCCAAGAACTTATATCTTCAAGAATCATTGAAGAAGCAAGCATTTAGAGGCTTATATTTGAAGATGGAAGCAAGATTGCAAGCAGGACAGCTTGGGAAATAATTGATGAGTATCTGCTTCCATTCGTTGAGCGAGAACGATACAATCTCTCTTTGGCATGTCATTTACATCCAAGCAATGACATATTCAGGGAGCAAGAGTCAAAGAAAGAGCACATTACCTCAAATCAATGGCAGTGCAGATGCTGTAGGAAAGTTTTCCGCTCAGAGAAGTTCCTTGATCAACATCTCAATAATCGGCATTTTGACAAGATAAATTCTAATAGAGATCATTGCCTTGCTGATATGTGTGGGGCTTTGCATTGTGATTACTATGTTGCATTGTGACAATCGAAACACAAAAAAGGAAATGCAACCCTTCTTCAGCGGATAGAAATCTGCATTTGTGTGAGAGTTTGGCAAATACATGTTTTCCTCCTCAAGAAAGCTCTGTGGCAAGAAAACTCAATGATTTTTTCTTGCGACAGTTTTGTGATGCCCATAGTTGCAAGAAGGGTGTAAAGCCATTTAACCGAGGAAAAGGGAGATCTGGAGAGGCAGCTTTGTACATAGCATTAACGTTTTTTATCTCTTTGCTGTTGCTATTGTTCTATGGAGGAATTTATGCTCACGAAAGAGAGCTGCTGCAACTGTTGCGGTTGGGACTGCTGCAACTGTTGCGGTTGGGACTGCTGCAACGGCTGAACACATAAAAAGAGCTGCTGCAACTGTTGCGACTGGGACTGCTGCTACGACTTCAGCCCTTAACCTAGCCCTTGGCCCTTGGTGCAGCTTGCAGATCCTTTGCTTGAGAGAGGCCATGCTGCAGGCAAGACAAAAGAGGGGTGACTCCCCCTTGCCACTAAAGACCCTGAAGGGGTGCACAACCCGGCCCGGGGGGAACTTTGCCCACCTCCCGGTAATCCGGAGCCCAAGTTGCTTGCAGGTGCAGGTACTCACTTGAAGAATTGAGATATTAACTTGGCAATGATGTATGGAAGTATTACTGGCTACAAATGTATGGAAATTCTATTGAGGATGTAATTGCAGACATGGGATTATATATGCAGTCAATGGCAGTGAATGCAATGCTTTGGATGTATGAGAGATGCCTATGCTTGGGAAAATGGAGCTAAGAGATGCTTATGACATTCTCAGTTCTGGAATAAGGCTACAAACAGTGAAACTGGATGATTGAGCAATGCATTATGCCACGTGGGATGACCCTTCAGTCATGCATTGACAAGATAATCCATTGTAACCCGTTTCTTAACCCTCACAGGATGCTGTAAGCAATTTGCTTGCATTTACAGAGGCGTACCTACTCTCAAGAACTGAGGTGCAGGTCTTGCAGAGTGCCCACAGGTCCTACTAAGGGCTTGGATCAGTTTTGGAACTCTATTTGGACTCCACAAAATAGTTACAGGTCAAAACAGGTCTCCTACAGGTGTAGACAGTCTGCTGGACTGCACAGTAGAGCAGTACTTTTCCTATTACAGAATTTTCTGTATAAAATCTGGGAGCGCATGCTTATGCTCAGTTTGAAAAGGGCATCCTTGGCTCCGGTTTGAACAAAAAAGTAGGTCAATCGGAGTTTCCTAGCTCAAGTTACAGCCAAAACAGTGACAGGTGGTCTAGTGGACTGCACCTAACAATGGCAGGGAATAAGAGAAAAACTAAGGCAAATGATGACCTGCAGCAACAAATAAGGGATGCACGCAGCCCGAGGGCTGAAACTAACCCTGAGGTGGAAGAGGAAGATTATTCTCATGGCATGGATAGCCTTAGTGCACTCACTAATACCCTCAGTTCGCATGAGACAAGGCACGCCGAGAGACATAGAGAATTGATGGAAAGCATTGGTCAGATGAAGACCACTATGGACACCCTTGCTGCCCAGATTACTAAGTGGATGGAATTCCAAATGAAAGGGAAGGAACATGAAGATAGATCGGGTATGCATGCTTGACGGTTTCACCAGTGAATGCAGCAAATATGAGCTCTCAAGGCATTTTGGGGAGAATGGGCATTCCTAACAGCACATTTGAACAAGGAGAGCCTTCACATAGACAAGAGGAGCCCATGAACAATGCAATGAGGGGAAATTTTCAGTCATCACAAGGTCCCATGCCATCTATATGAGCTCAACCATCTTTTGGTAGAAACTTCTCTAACAATGGTTCATTTTTGGGTAGCCATATGGATCAGCCTCAGTTTGGATATGTGGGACAGCCGCCTAATCATAAAAGAGAGCTGCTGCAACTGTTGCGGTTGGGACTGCTGCAACGGCTGAACACATAAAGAGAGCTACTGCAATTGTTGCGGTTGGGACTGCTGCTACAACTTCAGCCCTTAACCTAGCCCTTGGCCCTTGGTACAACCTGCAGATCCTTTGCCTGAGAGGAGGCCATGCTGCGCATTTTCGTCTTGAAGGAGGTGTCGGGATCTGCTCGTTCAGAGAATTTTGATGACCAGATGAAAGGGGGTTGAGAGCATCTACAACCCTATCATTGGGATGGGATTTCTGACAGAGACTTCCCTTCTCACCTAGACTGCCTGGGGTTTAAGCGGGCCTCTCTCACTGCGCCAGTTCTTGCTGTTCATTGGACAGAAGGATCTGTAAACTCCAACTTCTGAGAATGCCTTCAATGCAGCCTTTCTTCTCCTTGGGAATGTCACTGGTTAATGCACTACTACATGTAAATCTGTACCCCTAGTACTTATCTGCCATAGATGACCTAATTAAAGCAATAGGAAAAATTAGTTGAAATGTAAGCAAACTGGGATCAAGAAGCCTAGGCGCGGCAAGGTTAAGTATTCATTAATGCTTGCGAAGGTCTATTTAAAAGCCCTGTAAATCATCTCGTCGTCATATTTTTACTAGGAAATTTGCTATATTTTGGACACATCAATGCTAAAAAGTTATTGGAGAGAATCTAAAAATGTGAAGAATAACTTATATCCTCCTAGTCTATCATATTACCCACAAACTCCCAAAAATTGAAATAGAAGGATATCGCATATTCTTCATAAATAGTTTGTGCAATGGTATTGCTTATGATGGATAAGTTAGCCTAAATGAAAAATTCATGTCTTGCTTAACAAAGTTGAAAGATTTGTACTCAACACTTTTTTATGGGAAGGAGAATTCTCATTAGAATGTAAGATTACCTTAGGTTAAGGATCTACCTTGGCCATGTGAAGATGTAAGCTGCACGTTGGTATGATTGTCATTGCATCTTTATATGTTTGAAAGGATTGTTTGTGTTTGCTAGAATCTAGATCTCTAATTAAAAACATTGACAAACAAGATAAAGGAAAGATCGCACTAAGCTACCTCCAAGCTAGCTGCGAGACCTTACTCCAAGGGGGTCATGGTTATCGCTTTGAGAGGCTTAGATCGGCTCCGTAGCGGAAAGGTTTGTCCATAGGGATAGTCTTGAGTAGTAGAAAATGTGAATGCCAGGGGGGCTCTAGTCGTAAATTTCTCATTACTTGTAGAATCTAATGAGCCTCTTTGTGAACCAAGATGGAATCTTGAAACCCTAATACTAGTTATAAGTGAGGAATCTTGGTAGGCAGAATACCCTCATGGTTTGTATATCCTCGGCACAATCGAAAAGATAAAAATTGTAATAAACTTCTAATATAATAAAGTAATTTATTTTACTCAAGGTTTGAATTGTATATGTACTCGTGAGATAAATTACGTGAAGAAACTTCTGATTTAATGGACTAATCAAAGAAGCTGGTTGTATATGTTTCAATAAATGTGTTGTAGGTAATTTGAAAACTACAAATCATGTCTTCATCAAAGAAAAGCGAGTGGATGTGACACCTGAAGGATCCCCGTCCAACGATAGGGTGGTCACAATTAATTGGGAGCTTTTCTAAATCGGTGATAGAAATAGAAAGACGATCAACTTAGTCGCTAGGTATAACCGACTTGCATTGTTTTAGGGGGCAGGAATGGGATTTTGCCTTATGGGCAGGAGGGTTGACGTACCACACTCTCCTTAGTCTCCCATTCTCTTTGAACCAAGTGCAATGGCAAGTCTGCTTTAGTTTAAATAATTCTTTAGGAAGTGGAAACTTAAAATTGTTGACACTAACTGGTTGTTAGGAGACCCGTTTGACTTTAGGAACGTGAAGATTCAGGTCAATCCTAGTGGGTTTGGCTGGAACTCTTCCGTTTGCGATGATGTAGACTCATTAGGATCTAAGTGACAAACCTTGTGATACTACAAGGAAGCATCGGGCGGCGAAATTTGGAAAACCTATTGATACCTCCTCTGCAACTCTACCACCAAGAGTAGTGCATGGGGATCTATTAATTGAATGAACTGTAGTAGTAACCACCTCAACCTAAAGATGATGTGGCAAGCCTATTGTCTGAATAAGCATACTGTAGACTCTTTCTTGAATAGTCTTATTTTGTACTCTACAATACCATTATATATGGGGTGGGCTGTAAGGGGTGGTCAACTGACACTTAATAGCCCTCTCATAAAAAAACTTCTCAAATGGCTTAGAGAGGTATTTACACCTATTGTCAAATCATAGGCATTTTAGCCTATGCCTAGATATATTCTCAACCATAAGAAGAAAGTGCCAAAATATAGACAAAACTAATTTTTGCTTTATGGGATAGGCCTAGACCCTATGTAAATAATCATCAATGAATGTAACGAGATACTTTACACTACCTAAAGACTAACAGAGCATGGGACCACAAACATTTGAATGCAAAAGAGCTAACAGCTCACCCACACACATAAAACTAAACTTTTCATGTGAGTTAAAAGTCTGCCTACCATATAAACAATGATCACATGAATCCAAACATTAGTTAAGAGGTGGTAAATACTACAAACAATTCAAGACTTTCATTTCTTCAACGGACATATGTCCAAGACAACGACACCAAAGAGATACATGTGGAAGATTGGTTACAACCAAAACATCAACAAATCTAGATACAACTAAGGGATGCATGCTGCTAACCTTGGCACCTCCAGCAAAAATGAGGTTGCCACGTGTAATCTTCTATGTAGAATCACCAGAGGATATATAATATCTATCATCATCCAATAGTCCATAAGGCTTTTAGTCAAAGCTGAGACATGATGCACATCGTGCAATAGAACAAATGTATAAGTACCAAACTACAAACTCACATTACATATTACCAACAATATCACAAATACTATCATCACCCAATCTAGCTAAATCTATAATAGTGTGGTAGGTATAAAACCAATGATGGTATGGGGTCACGTAAAAGGAAGCCTTTGAACCAAGAAGCCAACACTGAGAGTAAGCAGATTGAGCATCAATCAACAAAGTAGCATCAAGTGAAGAACTAGCGACTAAGTAATCATTTGAGCTATACTCTAATGCATTTATCTCCTCAATCTTAACAATGGACTTAGTAAAAATGCGATCATTAGCAACTATTATTGTGCATTTTATGGTGTTGTGGCCTTATGTGACCTTGTTGCTCGCAATAATAATAAGTAAGAGAGGACTTAGGACCATGATATTTACTACATGACTATCCATGAGAGTTGTACTTGCCCTTGTTGGACTATGAGCCTCTACCATGGCAGTTATTATTCCCTTTACCATCATGTCTTACAAGTGCATGAGAAGTACAAGCTACATCAAAAGGCTCCCCCTACATTAGAGCATTTAAAGCCATCTTCAAGCAAATTGGCACTCATAGTAATACATGGAAGGTATCCCAAGGCTCAAGTAGTGTGGCAAGCAAGAAGAAAGACTTAATGTCATCCTCAAACTTAATGCCATGTGAGGTAAGGTGGCTGAAAATGGAGTGAAACTCATTCAAATGAGTGGACATAGGAGTGCTCTCCTTCATATGAAGGTCTACAAGCTTCTTTAGCTAATACAATTATGAGGTCAGACTTATCACATACATTTTCCTATAAATCATAAGCACCACATTTAGTTGCAACAATGACATGAAAATGAACCTACTTAAACACAAATAAGATAATGGTCGACTTGCATAGCTCATTCCAATCCTCTCTATACCAATATTCTAGCCATATTCCTTTGGTTTTCTGTTGCCCAACTTCTTTCTTCTATATCAATACATGTCAAATATGGGTCTTTCAATATTGGAAGTTATTGTCATCCAATTTCTCTATGTTAAAGATAGCACTATAATTGGAAGCATTTGAAACACCAGCCATTACGTCTACCAAACAAAGAAAGTATGAGTTGCTATAATAACAATAAATCAGCCCCAAAACTAAGCCAATAAGCATACAATAGGAGGAATACTAAGCCAATACATTGTTGTCCACAAGTAAGAAGCACTAGAGTGTGCAATACAAGTGTCTCTTGTCAAAGAAACTACTCAAAACTAAATTTCAACATGGCTATCTATAAAACTGCAGTAAGTGAGGATACAATTGTAGACAAATTATCAAAATACGAAGCTCCCATTGCCAGGGATATTCAAATAGCAAGTGAGGTATACAATGCAACTAGCAGTGCAAGAAAAAAGGTAGAAACCACCAAGGTACCAAAAGCTATATGACATCCAAAGCTATTAGGTACATAAATGCAACCTCAAGCAAAAGAGTAGCATGTACATAAGCCAACAGTGTGCATAAGAGATCTTCAAAAGCATTAAAGATCTACCAATTTTCAACTAACTCATTGCATATGAGCTATGAAGCTCAAGTACATAACTAATAATGCATCCAAGGTTGACAAATCCATATGACAGGAAGAAATACTATGTGTACAAACCAAAGCTAATAAATTAGCCCACAATCATCAATGTCTATAAGGACAATGTGTATGGAAACCAACTAAGCATGTATATATAGGCAAGAGACTCCCACCACCTATCTCAAATAAACTAAGCTCTGTAATTAAAAATATCAAAGTGCTCCCATGGAAGCAAATCTGGAATGTCCAAGTGCAAAGCTTTTCTCAATACATGTGTCTCATAACATTTGGATATTCGAAGACATGAATCAATACATTCAGGAGCATATACCTACAATAGGCCTTCAAGCTCGTAAATATCACATAAGGATTATTGAAGTAATAGGCATTCAAATACATGCTGCCCAAAGAGTATACAATAGGTCTGTCCTAAATAGTAGGTCAATGGCTGACCCCAACTACCCAAAGTAATGCTCAAATGGAAGCCTTCAATGCCTAGGAGGATGCCAAATAAGTGGTCAATGATCTTGGAGCTCAAGCTCAAAGTGGTGAAGAATGCTAAAGATAGGGACTATTGTAGCAGGCACAAATCATGGTGGTTGCTGCCAATTGTCTGCTACTAAGGCTAAGCTTAAAGCTCACTTGAGAAGACTCCAGTGATCCCTAGGAACACCCTCAGTAAGCTTGAGTAGTGTGAAGAAGGTCTGAAGAGAGATAGGAGTGGTGCATACCTCAACTAGTGGCTCTTATGAAATCTATATGTAAAGCTTTCTTCCTAAGGTGAAGCCCTCTCACTAGACTAAAGTTAATGTGGATGAAGCTCCTCAAATGCACACTCTAATACGAGTTGAAAGGTGGAGCAAAACTGAGAGCACAAGTGGAAGCAAGATGAAGTAAGAGCTATGGAGGTTTAAGCATAGAGAGAGTGGAAACTCCCTAGTCACAATGTATGACCTACCTTCCCTTATTCTATTGTTATAGAAATAATAAATAATAAAGTGATAGCAATGCTGGATGGTCGCCACTTGTAGAGGACAAGTGTGTGGGCACTCTATACAAAGTAAATGTAGGTAGCTAGGCATAGGTGGCCTTTAACCCCTAAGATGTTCTTAACTTCTAACTACATTTTACTCCAGGCCTGCTTTATTTTATAAGAAGGCATCCGTTGGCTTGTTTGACCTTATCTTTGATTCCTTTGACCAACAATTGATTTTTAAATCTTACAAAATTTTCCCACCTTATCCATTTGGGGTTAATATTACCATTCTCTCTAGATAAGTTCTAGTCTCTTAGTATGTCAATCTAAGGTAGCAAGATGTAGCAAGCATAAAAGATGGTAGCACTTAGGATGTGGATGATGAAAAGTCAATGGTGAATGGATGGAGCTATTGAAGGAAGTGGGGTGGATGCCAATGGTTGAAAGTGTTTTTGAGGTATAGATGTGTCAAGCCATGATGCTATAGTTCACTTGTGTATGCATGTCAAGGAATAATGATGGGAATCTCCCCTCATACACTATTGGATTTTTCTTTATAATGAGTATAAGTAACCTCAAGTAGCTACATGTGACCAATAATGTAGGATATAGAAAAAATTTAGATATTTTGACAAAATCACCAAAGGAAGGTACTAAGTCACTAGGTTGAAATAGGTATGTAATCTTGTGGTCCTCAAAATTGATGTTTGGGATCTCCAAAAAGGTGTACATCTTGTGCTTCTTAAGATCAGGACAAGTAAAATATGCTCTCTTTTTTGTATTGGTCTTGCAAAAGCCAAACCAAGCATGGCCATTGGTATAGCAAGAATGGTGCTCCTCCATGCTAGTTGGCCTCAATAGGTCTTCTCAAGTTTCAATGCATATTTTGCACAACAAGCATTGCTACCTTTACAAGCTTAAACCGTACTTGTCTATTTTTTCAAATCATCTTATAGTTATAAATGTGCTTATGGAGATGATTATTGAGAGCAGTTTTTAAAACCCTATGAAGTGCTGAGATGGAGTGGAGTAGTGCAAATTTTAGGTGGGAATTTAAATTTGACGGATGTGGAACTTGAAGATTCGACAGTTTTAGAGACCAGGGAAGACAAAAATGCAAAACTTCGGCCGTTGCGGTGGTTGCAGATCTTTAGTAATTTTTTGATAGCCGAATTGAAGAGGGATGACTTACGGCCTTTCGGAATGACGAGTTGGACATGCATGATTTTTCGGATCAGGATTCGGGCACCGGACAGACAAGATGCATGAAGCCGGACAGTGCTAAGGTTAAAATGGCAAAGTTTAAAATTTTTTTGGCCATGGCCCTTTGGGGGGGCAATAGCCCCCTTTTAAAAAATCGTGATTTGGGGGGGGGGGGAGGGGGGGGGAGGGGGGGGGGTGCATTTTGAAACGGCGTGATTAGGAGCCACCGCCCCCTTGCACCGATTTTGTGGAGAAGGGGGGCTATGGAGGTTACAAGCAACCTACCAATCAGATCAAGGCAATCTTCTCCATTTTTTCGCTTCTTGTCGCCAGTCGCTAATCAAGAAATGGCTTCTTGATGAAGGATTGGCAAATCTAGTCTTTCTCTCTCCTCCATCCTCTCTCCTCTTGATGGTTGTTCACATGCATGAATCTATGGAAGAAAAGGGAAGGAGTTGGATGCGAGATGTTGATGGAATAATTGTATCGGAGCAAAGGAGATCATAGATCAAAGTTTGGAGAGAGTGTCAATGGCCATAAATGAGCGTCAATAGCCTCCCAACCATTAAATACAGGCCTCCAAAATCGAATTTCTATGCGTAAGCAATCATTTTATTCGTTTTATGAAAGCTGTTTGATGAAATTATTTGTAAATGCATTCCTTTGATTGAAAATGCTGAAATTTATCAATAATCCTGAAGAAAACCACAAAATTTAGTCATTTAATAATTTATATAAAAAATACAGTTTTCATGAAAATGATAAAATTTGAGGGTTTTGTTGTGATATTGGGGCTCATACGGATTAGAAATAAATAAAAAATAATCAATGCTCAATAATTCTGATCAACCCCAACCCATAAATCAAAAATATCAAAATTTTTATCTAAATAAATAAAGAAAAATAGTGAAAATTTTGAAATTTTAGTTTTTTGCACTAGAAAATTAAGAAAAAATGTGCTTTATGTCCGTGTGAATGTATGGCATGGTTGTAGCATGAGGAATAAGCCTCACTTTAGCTGTGTCTTCATGTTAAAGTTCGTTTTTACCACTTTTTACAAGAAAAACACATGGAAAAACCACTCTTTACACTTATCAACGATGCACAACCTAAACGATAGGGGGAAGAGGGGTTTTGATGCTAATTAGTTACTGAGAACATTGGAAATTCTAATCTATATGGTTTGTGCATATGTATAGGACGATTATAAAATAAGTTAAAAGGGGTCAAGGAGCACGAGGATGCTCGGTGTTTGCCCCTTAACAACGTAGCGTGACATGTAGGCTGAAATCATTAATATAGACAAATAGCCGTTGATGTTAATTTTCTCAAGAAGCAGTAAAACTTGATAGGGAGTTGACACCTTGAAGAGGGTGGCCCCTCAAGATTTAGCTGTAAGTGGTGTGGTGGCCAACATTTCTCTAGGAATTTTCCAAATGTTAAATGTGACATATGTGGGAAGTCCGGCCATTTAGCTAGTACTTGTTGGAGTAAGATTAGCTCTCTCTAGCAAGGAAGTAAATAGCCAAGTCTAGTTAATCATTGAGTGCAAGGGAATAATCTCTAGCAAGATAAAGGACCGAAGCAAATATTACAAAGTGGGAAAGCTATGGTAGAGGAGCTACCTAGTGGCAATGGAGTTAGCCTTATAGAAGTTGTTTGCATCAATGGCACTGAAGCTTCTAATCTATGGGTTATTACGAGAGGTCAAAAGGGTAAAGAAGTCAACAAAGCCAAGGCAAAACCTGTTGAAGGAAACCCCAAGCAAGATGATAAGGGGACGCAAGTCCTTAATCCCAATATGGAAGATGGATCTCTCAAGGCTGTAGATGGTAAAGCCAACCCCAAGAAAGATAGGAGTCGCCAAAGAAGAAGGAAAAAGCCAAGAAAGAAGCACCAAGGCCAGTTCAAAGACCATAGGAGAGAATGGTTTGGTGAGAAAAGTGAGCTCTTGCTAGCTATCATGAATTTGATTTAGCAAGTTCTCTTTGCAAAGTTAAGCCATATGTAAATCTTCTATAGTTGATTAAGTTGTCTCCAGGAGTGCGTAAGGAATTTAAGAAGATTCTACGCACTAGGTATATCATTGAGTCCTTGGGAATAGTGTGAGTAGGAGATGATTGGTTTGAGCATGTTGAAAAGCATTGTCCAAGGGGATAGCAACATCATGGGGGATTCACTAGTAGTAATAAGGAGACGTCACCTGCGTGCAAAAAACATATGAAAATACCCCTTATCTACCCCCTATTCATGGGACCTTACCTTATAAAATGTACCTTCCTTCCCTTAAATAACCCCCCTCCCTTACACTCACGTGGCACCATACAATAAACCCTAGTGGACCCCTCCGGAGCAACATATGTTGATGGAATATTAGTGGACCATGATATTGTGGACAAAGGATCCTTTGTCAACATTATGAGTTTGGAATTATCTCCCCAAAGGAGTTAAAAGTCTTTATTGATGATTTAAGGGCAACCACCACAAGGAAGCGACAACTGATTATTTTGAGGAAATGTTTTGAGCGTTGTAGAGAGTTCTGCATTGCTCTTAACCCTAGAAAGTGTGTATTTGGAGTGCCCTATGGGTTGTTACTTGGCCATATGGTTAGTACAGTTGGTATTGCAACATTGACCCTGAAAAGATAAAGATTATAGTCTCTATGAGCCTGTCATGTACTTCAAAAGAGGTGCACAGCTTTCTGTCATCAGTGGGATATTATTGAAGATTTATCAATGCACAAGCAGAAAAGAGCATTGCCATTTTGACGAGCCTCCTATCTTTTAATTGTCTGTTTGAGTGGAATGAAGCTTGTCAAGTATCCTTTGAGGATGTGAAGTAGGAATTAGCAAAAGCACTAATCCTAAAAGCACCCATAAGAGGTGAAGTTTCCTATATATTTTCAGTAGCCACAATGCATAGTATCAGCTGCTGTTTAGCTCAAAATTGGGAGGAGAAATGGTAACATCCAATTGCCTTTGCTAGTAGGAAATTGAGGATATCTGAAGTTAATTATGTGTACATGGAGATTTTGTGCCTTGGAATGGTCTTTGCAATGAATAAATTTAGGCATTATATTCTCTATGAGAAGGCAGTATTCTTTACGAAGGCTCAGATTGTTGTTGAACAAGTTGCAACTGCTTGACCGTTTAGCAAAGTGATTAATCACTTTGCAGAAGTTTGATCATGAGATTAGGAGAAAGCCCCCAAAGTTGCAAGGTATTGTAGAATGTCTTGTGGATTTTGGGAAGCCAAAGGAAATTCTGGCTGAGGGAAGTGATATTGAAGGTCTATTTAAAATTGATACAACTTCCATCCCTTCCTAGTATACAGCTATAACACATTATTTATCTATAGGAGGATTTGAGTCTGCTTTATCGAAGTCTAAAAAGAGAAAGATCAAGCAGCAATCATTATGCTTTTCAATTATAACGGGTGTCTTGTATCAGAGAGGAGTAGATGATATCTATTGTCATTGTGTAGTACTCGATGAGATACCATTTATTCTTGAGGAGTGCCATGATTCAGCATGTGGGGGACATTTTGCTGGCCAGCTTACCACCCAAAAAGCTCTCCATGCTGGAAATTGGTGGCCATCGATTTTCCAAGATGCTTTTAGTCATGTCAAGAGTTGTGATGTCTATCAAAGACATGATGCAAGGGAAAAGAAGTAGGAAAGAGGAGAATGAAAGCCCTTCATGATCTTCAGGCTAAGAAGTACAAATTCACGAAAGTTCAGTTAATGTTGTATTATGATGCTCGTCGGGAGCTCTTTCTAGGAAAATTAGAACCCAAATGGGATGGACCATACAAGATTTTATATTTAGGAAAGAATGGCTCTACGGCCCTTCTAGCAGATTTGCAAAGGTTGGAGTTTAAGACTGAAGTAAACTTTAATAAGTTGAAGCCTTACTATGTGTAAGGGCTGACGTTGGGCTTGGTGCCTGTGCAAGTCCTTCGGGATTCATCTTTAATGTGCAGTAGGTACCAAGATGAGCAGATGGGACGCATCATTTCCTATGTGGAGCATACGTATCTTGAGCAACGTTACCACCAAGGTCGAGTGATCTAGTGGAGCAAAGGGTATCAGGTTACTGAGTGGCAAGACGGATCCTTTCCATGGGAAATTAATGTCTATTGCCACCATTGTCAATGACTTCTGGGTAGTATTCCTATCAAGTTCAGCGAAGAAGGAGGGATTCTGCATATTATACATCCTCTTTCTCAGCTTGATTTTGATTATCATAAGTACGAGGGAGCTGATTATTATAGCGTGGCCTATCAGTGAAGCCTGGGTTTATACTCTGTATCTTGACGGAGCTTCCAAAGGGCCTACTAAATATGCGAGTATTGGTGTGGTCATTAAAGGTCCCCGATATTGGGTTGTCATGAAGGTGGGAGTCTATTTAGGACCCTCTTTTACTAATAATATGACAAAATACAAGGCCTTGATCATGGTCTGAATGTAGCTCGATGTGGTGGTATCTACTGATTATTGGTTGAAGGTGACTCGCAGTTAGTAATCAATCAGCTAAATGGGACTTATAGTGTGCATGATCCCATCTTACGAATGTATCGTCGTGCAGCATTGGATGTGTTGCATATCTTTAAGACTGTGACTTGTCAGTTAGTACCTGGACAATGGAATCACTTTGCAGATTCCCTGGCTAACTATGCTTTCATGGAAGATGTCTTTTTCAATTCTGGTCTAGGGGAGCCCTTACAATTACCTCCTACTTAACCCTAGACTACTTTGGGGTCTTCTTACTGATACGTCATATTTTGGTTGTCAATGGTTAGTTTGGGTTATGAGTCAGGTAGCAAGTGAGCACCTTCCTACTCTATCATGGACGCATATGATTGTGTATCAGCATATTCGTTAGACATCCCTTGCTATTTATGCAGGGGGTTATTTAATAACCTAATACACTTAGTGTAGGGCCTTAGAGGCCTTATCCTTGGTTAGTTTTGTGCTTTAGTAGAGTAATGTCATTACCAAGGGATTATTTCAACAGTATGCTATGTTGAATGATAGTAAAATGTTTTATTTCATAAGTCCAAGAGGGTCGTCTCTGTCGAGTTCAAATGTTTTATTTCATTAGGCCAATAGGGCCAGTTCTATTGATTGTGAAATGTTATATCTCTTTAGGCCAAGAGGGTCATATGTTTGTTTGGTGTAGGTACATTTAATGGTTTTCGGTTGTAGTGATTGCATCACACAGGTTGGACAAAGTGCATGGAGTGAGCCTTTGCTGTGCAGGAGCTTTTTGTGGCCATTCCAGGTGGTATCGTTGCCTTTTCGAGTTTTTCCCTTAAGCTAATAGTGTTATATGTTTATGTGGGGTTTATTTTCTTTTCCTTTGTGGGATCAGTAATCAAGGCATGAAGTCCTAGGGGTTTGGTTAGGTATATCTAGGGGAGATTTGAGTAGTTGTCTACCTCCTATTAGGACATCGTCAGGCATTAAAGACGTGATGGAGAGTAGTCCTTGTAGCCCTGTCCTTCCTGCTTGCTAGGCAGCTATCCTAGGAATCCATGTTAGTGTGAGGCAGTTAGAAAAGCTTGCCAAAATAGCAAAGAGGAGCAAGTTCTGAATATATCTAAATATAAAAATTACAAAGTTTTCTTTGTTTTATCGAATTTCATGCGCGCCTCGCCTCACGCGTGAATGCGCGTGTTTTTACTTTTACGCCCCTGTGGCGTCCGAGACTTCCTCGTCATCGTCTTGGCCCTATCTAATCCCGCCACTGTAAATTTTTTTTGCCCCCGCCTCGCATTTATGCGTCGAACGTGGGGCGGTTTCTTTGTTTTTCTTTTTCTCCTTATTCCTCTTTTTTTATTTTTTTTATTAACAAATTTTAAACCCCCCTCTCCTTCCTCCCTCTTCTCTCTCTCTTTCTTCTTCTCTCTCTCTCTCCCATCTTTGCCTACTGCGCCTCCACCGCCTGCTCCTTCTTCTTCTTCTTCTTCTTCTTCTCCTTGCACCATCTCCATCCTCCCCCTTCCTTCCCTCCTTCTCCTTCCACCATCTCCTCCCCTTCCCCTGCTCTTCCTCCCCCCGTCTCCCTTCCTCCCCCACCCTCCCCTATGCCTCCTTCTTT
The DNA here is from genome assembly GCF_053477565.2 of Lygodium microphyllum. Lineage (NCBI taxonomy): Eukaryota > Viridiplantae > Streptophyta > Polypodiopsida > Schizaeales > Lygodiaceae > Lygodium > Lygodium microphyllum. The sequence goes on from NC_141161.1 coordinate 52,171,317, forward strand.
CTCTCGCCATCTTCCTCCATCCTCCCCCCTCCTCCACCTCCTTCTCTTCCTCGTCCTCTCTTCCTCTCCCACCCGTCGCCTCCCTCTTCTCCTTCCCTTCCCCTCTCATCCTCCCTAACCGCCTACTACCCCACTCGGGTCTTCCTTGGCCACCGCCAACTCGCATGCGGCCATCCTGTTAGTCACTGCCGCCGATGCCTCCGCCCGCGCCCATGTCCTCGTTGCCTGTCGTTGCCCCATTCGCCGCCCGCCGCCTCCTTGAGCTACCGCTTGCCCTACCCCTCCCTCCCTTTCCCCGCCCACCAGCCCGTTCCCTGCCCTACCCCTCCCTGCCCACCTCCCCGCCCATTCCCTTCCCTACCCCCCCCCCCCCCCCTCTGCCCCATCAGTCCTACACACTACCCCTCCCATTCCCTTAGCCCCCCCTTCCCACTAGCCTACTTCCCTTAACCTAAACCCCCCCCCCCCCCCAGCCCCCCTTCCCACTAGCCGACTTCCCTTAACCTACCCCCCACCCCACCAAATCCTAATTCCCCCCAACCCCCAACCCCCATTCCCCTAATCCCACCCCTCATTACATTAACCCCCCACCCCTTAACCTCATCTCATCCCACCCCCCTACCCTTCCCCTTAAGCCCCCTTTCCCACCACCCCACCCCCCCTCAAACCTACACCCCTCTTAGCCCCCGTTCTCCCGCAGAAACCTGTTGACAATCGCTGCTCCCCGCTTTCGACACCACCACCATTTTTGTGCAACAACGAGTCCACACCACCACCTCATTTTTATTCCTGCGATGGTGCGTGCCATCCGAGCATAAGCTGCTATTCACATATAGCCTGAGTACCTCCTTTTTATTTTTTAGCAACCTATTAATACCCAAAAAAGACACCTAACACCTTTAAAAAAATCATTTAAAATTTTCATAAAACTTCAATTAAAAAACAAAAAATAGCTGAATTTTCCTTACCACATTGGAAATTTTTTTGGTTTATTTTGCGGGCTACCATGCACAGAATTAATTGCAAAAAATTAATAGTTCTTAAAATCCTTCAAAATTCATTGAAATTTGAGAAAAATCACTAAAAATCAGAATTAAATTCAAAAAAATCACAAAAAGTTCCATCAATACATTTGACAACTTTTGGAATATTTTATAAGCTGAAAAGGCCTTGACACATGATCACTCTATTATTTTAAGGCCCAAATGCTAAAACTTTTACTTAAATTTATAGAAATTTCATTTTAAATTCCAAAATAGGCTGAAAAAAATACTGAAAAATACAAATCCGTTGTTGAAACCTGATGGTTCAGTTCTCACTCAGGGTTGATAATAGAGAGCTAGTTATTAAATTTGTTTTTAAAAAACAAACACTAGTTTTTTTATTTAAAAAACAACGAAATAAAACACATAAAAACAATAAAAATAATAACAACACCCAAACACTAATCAAAATTAACTAAACCAAATGTGACCCCACTAACCTCGCCTTGATATTTTCTTTAAAAATAAGGTGTTTCATTTTTTTCAGTAGTGGCTTTTAATTTTTCTTGTTGGATTCATTGCATCTTGGGACCCATCCGTGCGCCCTCACTTTCTTGCATACACACCCCTGCTAGGTATTTATATTTTCTGTTTTATTTATTTTGGTCACCCTAAAATCACGGTTAATTGTTAAAATAAACTTTAATCACCCACTTTTCCACACGCACTCGCGCCAAATACACATTTTTCTAAACGAATAAAATGAACCAACCGTTCACTTAGCACGCACTTCGTGCGCTACGGGCATATCTAAGTTTGTTTAAAAATGAACCCGCCGTCACAAGTGCACGCACTATATAAAAAGTCCTAAACACACACTTAATTTTTAATCAATAAATATGCATTTAGAGACTTGAGTCTAGGTATCGAAGTCCAGGATCTATTAAAAGCACCATTTCACCCTAATAATTTGTAATTAATATTTTAAGAAGGAACCGCTATTTTCTTATTAAGGTTTACAGCCTAATAAAATTTCACCCATTTTTAATAATTTATTAAAACTAACCCTCTACTAAAATCATTCCCCTCACTACACTTTTTCTCCTTTTTAATAAATGCACTGTGTGGGATGGGCACATGCAGTCTTTCGAGCTATCATTGCTTATAGAAGTCTGGTTATGTCCTGAGTGGATTATTGATGTATTATGGTTTGATTGTATGATACGATTACAGGTGTGGTCTGTAGTTATTGATATGACTCTTTCCCTACTGTTAGACAACTGTTCTCGAATGAGGATATCCTTAAATTGTTGCAAAAGCAGACCCATGATGTGTTGGATCCCAAGAAGGTTCTTACCACTTCTGCTATCAGAGTCTCCATGATCTGCAATCCTGTGTGGAAGTAGCTATGCCGGTTCCTTTAGGATAGGTTTATGCCTACGAAGACACCCTCTAATTACCTTTCAAAGGAGTTGTTTACAACTTCTAGAATCGTGTTAAAAGGCATATCGATTGATTGGAGTTCCTACCTTCTATCCAAAATGGATCAACACTTTGTCAAAGCTACCAAGGGTAATGCAACTAATGTTATATTTGGTTCCTACGTTTCTGTCTTTTTGGCATATGTCGCCCCTTCAAAGGAAGTTCCTACCTTGATAGTTCATCCACCAGATGCTCCTCCCCCTACTGAACACTCTGATGTTCTCATTGAGGATCTTGATCATATCCCTCCTATGGTAGTTCAGAGGAAACGCTTAAAACGAGTGGCTGAATCAGCCCCAACTCCTCCTCTAGTCTCCGTTCCTGATCAATCTAGCAGTCACCTACCACTTTTTCCTCACATTCAAAGCACATCGTGAGGGTACTTTGGAGATTTCCATCCCTTCGATGCAACACTTGGTAGCTGGAGATGCAATTCCCTTCCTATGTCAAGATGTTTAGCGTTCTATTGAGCTCTCAGTGTGACTGCATGTATCCAGTAGCTCTATTCCTCTTGCTATGATGAAGTCCAACAGACCAAAAAAGAGCTCACAAAAGCAAATGCAGAGCTAGCTTCTTCTCATGAACGCTTTTTTTTATCTTTGTACCCAAATGGAGACACAGACTAAGATCATTGGTGCTTAGAAAATGGAAATTTCTAGTCTGCACACTCAGTTGGCTGACACTAACACCCAAGTGGTTAATGTAACTGAGGAACGAGATAGATTGTTGAAGGAATCTCACGAGTTTCAGGCTTTGCTAGCTGCCCAGAGAGAGGAGCTTAAGATAGCCAATACCACCTTAGACCAGAGCAGAAACCAAATTCAACACCTTAATGAGCAACTGGTCGAGTCATGTTTTTCTTCACAGAGCCCTATTGTGGAACCAGTTGTTTCTTTGACCCCTGCAGACTTGGCAGTTCTTCGGAGACAGGCCACATTATATCCGTTGTTTCAAGCTAAATTGGAAAGATTGCAGTTCAGGATGGATATATTATGGTCTATATTTGAGCAATTTCAGGAGTATGTTCCTCCCGACCATTTCTTTTTTGTCCACTATCAGTTGCAGAAGTTGGCCTTCTATATTAAGCTCTCAATGATGGATCTATCTCTTCCAAAAGATAGTTGGAGTGGAGCCTGGTCTTCTGATTTGCTGACAAAATTTGTGCATATGGTTTTTGAAGATTCTCTAACGTTGGATACAATGTTGATGTCTTATATGTATCTACGAGGTAATATGTTAATTCCAAATGATGTAGATCTAGCTTGGTATGTAGGGGATGTTGTCTTACAAGCTGACTTATATGTCAACCATTTGGAGTTGAGGATAGATGAAATGTTCCAGTGATATTCTTCTAAAGTGGATGCTTGCCCTGATACTTTATGGCATACAATGATTGATTTTGTAGTCGTGAACCAATGACAAAGTAAAGCCTCTACTCGTGCAGAACACTAACCAACTGAGGGTGGATCTTTTAGCTTATCTTTCCAAGAACCATCCATTTGATTCATCCTTCTTTGATGCCTACCATCGATGATCTGTTTTAGGTCCCTCTGTTTCTAGCTTATTTTATTATCAACAAATGGCCCATCGCTATGATGCTTATTTTTCGCTTTATCAATCCAACTTAGCAGCCATCTTATCTCTCCTTTTCCAACCTCAGGGTGCTCCTCAAATTCCAATCTATACCTATTGTTCTTTCATTGAAGATTGAGTCTTTTCCCCTTCTTCGCCTTGTCATTCCCTATCTATCCATATACCTTCCATTTTTCCTGCTTATCAATTAACACCTTTCTTAACTGATTAGCCTAAATTTTCAGCTAATCCTTCTTTAGCTTATTCCTCATTTTATGATTTTGCCTACCCATTTCTTCATCCTCTTTTACTCATTCCTCTTTCATCTCCTACTACTTCTGTTTCTCAACCCCCTCAGTTGGTTAGTGGGTATGAAGGATTTGATCAGTAGACTCCAAGAAGAAGAGGATGGAGCTCAACTGATTCTCTTACGAGACCACAGATTAATTGGCCATTAATTCCAGGGGACTGACAACTGCTAGTCAAGCGTATCAAAATTATCTCCATTTTGCCCAACAATATTCACAATCTCTAGATCCTTCAGTGAGATTGACAACCCATTTTGCTTGTTACCTAGCATATATGTATAGGCATTCCCATAACGAATCAAAAGGCCATTCCAAAGTTATGTACGAATATCAATGTGAACATTGACTCCCAACAACTAGATGTCCTATATTTTCATGCCCTTTGTCTACTTAGCCGATACCTTGTTTTGCTAGAAAGGATGTGCTTCTTCAATTCTTTTAGAATCCTCCAAAATCTTTTGTAGATGAATCCTTATCCATGGATCGCTTTCGTAATCATCAAGCTTCATTGATACCCCTGGATGTATCTTTTATGCTTCTTAATTATATATCTCTCTTTTGGAGGTGCCATTCAAATGGTCGTTTTGTGTTTGTGTTGTATTAATTTTTATGTGATGAGTTCGTGTTGGTTGAATAATGGATTTGTTTGAGAGCTCTCTTTTCCATTATTGACAATGATAGTGATGGTGGATGGAAAGCCTACGATGCAACGCTGAAGAACCTCTTATATCCTTTACAAATTTTTCATGACTTTTTATTATTTATAAGATGTGTTACTGGATAACGGCGTTTTTCTTTAGTTGTATTCTTTCTTAGATACAGCTGATATGTAGTTTTTAAGACCTGAATGGTTGGATTTTGATGAATTTTGAGTGACGATTGGTTGTTTTGGAAGTGTTTGAAAGTGCTTTGGATGATATTCATTATGTTTTGGAAGCTCATGATGATTCTCAATAGAAATATGAGGCTCTGTGATGTTCTGATATGTTCTGTTGAGGTTTTGATTGGTTCTGATACCTTCTGTTTAGCTTCTATTTTGTTCTGGTTTTCTTCTGTATGAAGCATGGATTGATTATTGATGAAGGTTGAGGTCTCTTGAAAGCTTATTGAATAGTCTTTGATAGTTTGGGATGGTTTTAGTATGAGTTATGAGGTTCTAATGTTCTCTAATGACCTTCTGTTAACCCTCTATAGACCTTCTGTAGAGCCTATGTTCCTCCTCTGTTCTGTTCTGTTCTATTATGTAGATCTTCTATAAGTGTTCTGTGGAATGTATGTGTGACTTTGGGAAAGTTTTTTAACTTTTGGAAAGGATGAATCTAAGTTCAAAAGAGCTAAAACAAATGGAAGAAGTAGTTGCTGAAGACTGAAAAGAGGACCGAAGTGAAGTGACAGTAGTGAGCTATGAAGAGACACTGTAGTGGCTCTGGTGCCCTTTCATACCTCCCATACCTCTTGGGAGGTGCATCCACGACCTAAGAAGGATTATTGAGAGTGATTATTGAGTATTGTAGTGAGGAGATGATGTATTATTGATTTTGAGAGAGAGAGAGAGAGAGAGAGTCAAAGATAGCCAATTGTATCAAAACAATGTATATATCTATGAGAGATTGAGAGAGAGAACTATGAAGACAATGAAGATGAATACTATGTGATTATTTCCATTCAAAATTGGTGTCTTTCTTTTGTGTTTCTTGTTCTATTGATGGATTATATGAAGATGTATTGAAGATTATGATTGATTCTATCAAATCCGTGGGAGATATCTATTATAATGCTACATGAAGATTTGTTCTTTTCTTTGTTGTGGTTCTCTAAAGAATGAAACAAAAGCTTGTTGATGTTACAAGATAGATTTTCTTGTGGTAGAAACCCCTTTTCCTTGGTGTCTCTCTTGGGGCTCCAGCACTTGGCTGAACTAACCCTTCTTGCTCATAGTATATCACCCCTACATGGTCTAGCCAAGTGCAATAATCATATTCGGTTTTGAAAACTCCTCTTTTGATTCTAAATGCATGGGCACTTTGTGGATTTGAGTCTACCCTGATATGCTCTATTACCCGACCATCTGTGTCGTATTCTATTATGCCGACCTCCTTTTCATTGTCTTCATTCATGGGATAGCAGTCTTTGTACTCATAATCTAAACTGTCCTTATCCGATTGCTTGTCATCTCCTAGGTCTCAATACTTCGTTTCATTCTCTTTGGTGTTTGACTAAGGCCCAATTGAGGGGTTTGAGATTAGTGGTTGGGTTTCCAACTAGCTTGTCTGTCATGATCTTGTGGAGCTCTCACTTGTTGTTCATGATATGGAGTGTAATAGGGGTGGGCTATCTACTCGGGCTTCTGGCCATTATGCATAATGGCATTGAGGGTTTGTCCTTGGGCTCACCGATTGCGTTTGGTAGCTTGTTTGTATTCCTCATTGTCCAAGAATGGCAGATCGATCGCAGCTAGCATGTGCATCCAATCACACTCATCCTCAAGGCAAGGGATATACTTCATTAGCGGCCCGTAAGATTTTCTAACTTGAGTATCACCCTTCAGCATAACTGAGATGGTGTTGAAGTCAGCTGGCGTAGTCTTCCACACATCCATCTCTACCCTCACCACTTCCAGGTGTCCATCTCTAACCTGAGTATCACCCTTCAGCATAGTTGGGATGGTGTCGAAGTCGGCTGGCGTAGTCTTCCAGGTGTCCATCTCTACCCTCATTGCTTCTGTTTGATTTCCCAAGAAGATTAGATTATTGCCCCAGTCTTCTATGACTTGTGCATTTTGCCTCCAGGGCTGACCCAATAGGATATTGTAGTCAACTCCCTTCATGACGATGAAGTCTACCGAGAATTGGACTCTTGCGATCTTCAATGGCCAAATTTTCAACACTTCTTATGGTTTGACCTTCATCCCATTGGCCAGTGTGACATTAAACCTACCATTCTCAACAAGCGGGTTACCCCAGGCCTAGAGCACTGCATGGCTAAGCACACTGACTCCTGCCCTCATGTCTTTGATTCATTTCCTTGTTAGTGTCTCCTAGTGCTATGACTGGCAAGACTACATGCATCTCTGTGCCTTCCTAGAAAGTGTTGACATGTAAGGACTTGGGCACTGAGTGCAACGTCAAGCTCATTATCTGCATCATTGTGTCGTGGTCATGCAAGTCAACTGCCCCTTGAGGAAGTGGTCCTTTCACCCATTGTCTCAACTCTTGCCACAGGGTCGGATGCTACCTAAGCAGGTCTCCTAACCTCAAAGTCATTGCGGTGGTTACTAGTGTCATAAAAAGATTGCTAGTTGCTTGCTTATCTCCTGATTCTGCACTCGATGGCCTTGGCTAGCTTGCTGGCCCATGGCATTCAAGCTTTGTCTATTCAGCACTATTTGAGGTGTAGTGACATCTCTTAACTTTGGTCGCATAGGTGAAACCGGTGTGCTCATTCTAGAGAGATCATCAATTTTATCATCCGAGAAGGGTCAACGTCCTTTAAGTGTTCTTGGGCTTCTCTTACACACTCCTTGACCTTATCTATGGCTTCGAGTTGGCGCTTCGGATTGGGGTACTCCCTGACCTTAACACTCCCTTTTTCTGCAGTCTTCGAAGCGGATGTTTTTGCCACTGCATCCGTGACTTTCTTCCATATGGGTAGTGTCGTGGTACTCCCAATTTTGAGCATGATCTTTGCTTCGCTTTTCTTCTTCCTTCGCCTATAGCTCTTCTTTCCTATTGAGGCTACATCTAGGTTGCTAGGCCCTGGTAGTGATATGTAGGCCTGCTTCATCTGTGCTTGGGTCATAACATACAACGAGATGGGCATAGCCTCTCTATCCTGTGTTTCAACTCTGAACAACCCCAATGGTACTGATGTTTCAACTCTGAACGAGATGGACATAGCCTCTCTATCCTGTGTTTCAACTCTGAACAACCCCAATGGTACTGATGTCATGATTGCCAAACTAGAGGATGGTTTCCGTCTAGGGCAATTAGTGTTGAAAGATAAGCATAGGAACTCTCCTTACACTAGAGAGGATAAGGGTAGCTAGGTGTAAAAGGACTGAAGGACAGGGGAAACCCTAACCCTAACTCCTCCAGTGGCTATATAAACAGCCTAAAGTACACACTCAATGTAGAGGAGAGTGTACTAGTTGTACTTTGAGCAACTGACTAAACAAGATCTTGTTCTTGTACTTGAGCTCTCTCTCTCTCCCTCTTGTGCACACTCTCTCATGCCTTCAACTATGATTTTCAACATGGTATCAGAGCCATCTCTGATCCTTCAGTTTCCCTCAGCCTCTTTACACATCTAAGTGCACAAGAAGTACTTTTTCCATCTCAATTACCTTCCTCTCCACCATAGCTAACCAGACCCCTGACCTTGGAGGAGCTGGTGTGTGCAATAGAAGCAGTTTCAGCTTCTGATTTCTTTTAGATATCTTCTCCTTAGCTCAGGGCGACTCAACCTGGCACATCAAAGACTGGGATTAGTCGACGTGGTCGGCAGCATTGTCTAAAACACAGATTCGGCGCAATTTTTGCAGGCAGCCTGAAGCACGACCGATGCAGGGCACAATCATGGTGGCTATCTTAGGGCTATTGTAGCCCCTATAGTGGACCATCCTCACCTAAGAGGGTTTGTCCTAATTCATCTCCTACAACCTATTGTGATCAAAACCCTAGATGTGGGTCTCCTGGCAGCCATAGCCAGGAAGCTTCAAGCTTCTTCCATCTTCAAAATTTTCAATGTTTGGTCATTAACAATGATAATCACTGAGTCAACTCTTCCAAAGTCGGTTACATCTAGAAACTTCATTTTAGAGGCTCTTTTACTCAAAAGGTCATCATCAAGCTCATCAAGTCTGACATCTACCATCTCTAGCAACATAAGCTACAGATCAGTGCTTGTAAGGACTAAGGCACATTGCTTAATCATTATTGATGCTGGTACTTACACAATCTGAATGTTTTCATCAGAAAATTAAAACAATTGAGTGCTTTACTTCACATTCTAAGACTATGTGTACATCTATAAACACATAGACCATCCTACCCTAAACTTGTATTGCATATCTTGTGTGACTTTTTTCAAGTACACTGGTCAATGAAATCAGAGGGATGAGTGTCATTGTACTCTCCTCGGAATCATCAGCAACAAGCATTGAAATCATAGATCGTACTTGTCCACAACTCAAGGTTCATCCACTAAGCCATACCACAAGGAGGAGCCTGAAGTCCAGTCTAGGTTCACATCATTAAAGTCTAAAAAGACCATTAAACCTCAAAAGAAGATTGCACATAAGAAAGGACCACCAAAGTGACATTTTGAAATATTACATATGTATGATTTTCAGCCTTTCTCCTCATTACGACTTTGATATCAATTGTTTGATTTGCTTCCGCATTAAGTGGCAAGGTTGTAAGGGACTAGACACTGCCCTTGTTCTAACAAGTGGTAAGACCTTCCCAATGGCCACAACATATGCTGATGTCCATCCTCAAATTTGGAAATTTAATGGAAAATATTTTCATCCTTGGCAAGTTTTGATCAAATACAAAATGATGGAAAGAGGATATTGGCTCTTCATAAAAGGGACCAAAGTAATTGACCCATCCAATCCCCTTGATGTAGAAGATGATGAACAGGCTCATGCCATCATCATGCTTCATTTAGATGAATCCTTAATTCATCACATTGACCAACTCACAACTACAAAAGAAAAGTGGGATGAGCTCGAAAGACTCTATGTGCTACATGGAAGAACTCCAAGATATTTCTCAAGATTGAGTTTTTTAGCTTGGAATACAAACAGGGAGAAGATCTAAGCAAATTCATTTCACACATGAAGGGGCTAATGGCATAGCTTGCCTCCATTCAAGCCCCTATCTATGATGAAGATGCCATTGCCATCCTGCTAGTCTGTGAAGAAGGTCTTTCCAACCCTTGTGACTACCCTAACTAATATCCCAAACCCAAATCTAGCAAGTACCATTCAATCATGCCTGGATGAAGAGAAGAGAAACCATACTGAAGGGTCTTCAACATTTACTTCCTATGAGCAAGTGTTAGTCCATACAACTTCTACTAAGTGCTCCTTTTGTCACAAAAAGAGGCATATTATGAGCAATTGCTAGAAGAAATATCCTGACAAAATGAAATGCAATAAATGCAAAAAGACTGGGCATATCACCAATAAATGTCCCAGTGTTCTTGAAGTACCTAAGGAATTGGAGGTCAACTTTGCCTCCCCATCCACATGTGACCGACTCTTTTGAGTCTTGTAACACTCTCTACCTATAACCTTTTCTTGTAGCCTGATTTATAAAGGCATCTCATTGAGAACTAAGGGGAGGCATCCTATTATGTTTTTATCCAATGCCACCTAGCATTGAGGGGGGGTGTTGAAAGATAAGCATAGGAACTCTCCTTACACGAGAGAGGATAAGGGTAGCTAGGTGTAAAAGGGCCAGAGGATAGGGGAAACCCTAACCCTAACTCCTCCAGTGGCTATATAAATAGCCTAAAGTACACACTCAATGTAGAGGAGAGTGTGCCAGTCGTACTTTGAGCAACTGACTAAACAAGATCTTGTTCTTGTACTTGAGCTCTCTCTCCCTCTTGTGCACACTCTCTCATGCCTTCAACTCTAATTTTCAACAATCAGCAAATAGGTGGGTGATTCTACACTTTGCGCATTTGAGGTTAGCCTTTTCTTGGTTGGCTTGCTTCCTCTCGGGGCAGTGTGAGGAAATATGCCCTAGATGACTGCAAGTCCAACAAGTGATCGGTTCTTGGGTATGCCCTCCTAAGCCTCTACATCTACCTCTACCTCTACCTAACATCATCATCGGCACTGGTCAATAGTCCATATATATTGGATTTCCCTCTTCATTGTATGAGATGTAAGGGTTCACATATGCCTCTTTTTCATTTGGCTCCTCCACGTAGTGGATTGGAGCATCGTTCGGTGGGTAGGTTACAAAAGGTCTAGGTGGCCTAGGTATGCATATGGGGTTAATTTCCATCCTAGGGATGGCTGGTTTCACATCATTAGGTGTGCTAGAAGAGCCAATGGGGATCCCCTCCCAAAGAAATTCGATGGCCTATTCCCTAGGTATGGTTGGTTGAAAGGCTGAGAGTATGGAAGTCTACAATGCATGGCATCATGACTGATCCTACCATAATTGGTGCAAGGTCGAGACCGAGGGTCTTGACACTCTATTGGGAGGTGGTTTTCATTGCAATACACACATTTTACATGTGGATGCATAGGTCTCCTTACCATTTCTTGCAGTCTAGCTAGCTCCATCTTCATTTTTTATGGCTCTTGATTGGTTAACACTTTTCCCTTTATCTTGGGCACTTGGGATTAACCTTTCTCTAGATGTTGTGGCCCTTTCTGAGAATCTAAAATTAGCTCAATCTCCATTAGAGCTTCTGAAGCTTCTCTCCTTGAGTTGGTCATCCACTCATATAGCCTCTTCAAAGACCGTAGCTAGTGCATCTCTTCGCAAGCTCAAGTTTCCTACCAAGACCTTGTAGAGTTCCTCACTGTGTAGTCCATTGATAAATACCGTGGAGACTGCTCTCTCGGTAGGTCATTCATGGTGTGTAAATCGGATGTCGGATGCATACGTAGCAAGCACCGGAAGGTCCCCACGAACAAAAGAACTCTGCTTAAGCTCAAAAAGCAAGAAGATAGATTTGCACGACATGAAGAAAAGAGACAAATTGGGTACAATCTCCCCCCATGCCTTGTGTGAGCACTTCACAAGGCATGCCTTTATAAATTTATTCATCTCAAAGCTAAAAAATAGACCAATTTTACAATTAGCATACTTTGGCTTTTGTGTTTGCTTTTGTCCAAATAAAGAATAAAGCGATTGGGCGGCCCAAAAGTCGAACTGTGTCCAAATACAATGTCCAATAATGAAATATTTAAACCAAATGCCCATGCGTATACAAAATAATAAATATTTGTCAAGCGCTTCAATAAATAAGTGACATAAATAAATACCACGCCTTTAATGATAAGATGTGCACCCATCAAAAATGATAATTTCTTCTATGTAATTTGAATACACGCTATCGCCCCTAGTGCTTCCCAACGCCACCGTTGCCTGCTCTACACATCACAACTGAAGCATTCACAATTATTAGAAAATAATAAAATTAAACTGACAAAAGTGAATACCTAGCAGTCTTTAGCTACAAAATAAATAAATAGGTTGAAACTCTGTCCTAACCTTAATTTAATACGAGTGTACTCTAAACTCACAAACGTCTATGAATTTAAATATGTATTTTGCGGAATCACCCGCCATGGAATCACCCACGTGCCAATTAAATTAACATGATGCCCGAAAAGGACAGGCGTCCCCGTCAACTTCTTGCACAAGGAATCCACCTTGTGTACGAGTCCCGGCAAATAAATATAGTTTTACGGAATCCACCGCAAAACCTCACGGAATCCATCGTGGAATATGCATTAGTTCATTAGTTGGGATTCTCTTATAGAGACTCTGCATGTGGGTAACATAGTCCCTAATGTCTTCTTTGTCCTTTTGCTTGACATTTATTAGTCGAACTATGAGATTATCAGAGTACCCAACCGTAGAGAATCTCTTAATGAAGAGATTCTTGAGATTGTTGAAGTCGTCGTATTCTAGAGCATCTAAGCTCGTGTACGATGTCCTACCCTTATTGCCTAGGCATAGGCTGAAAGCTTGCAAGCACTAAGCAAGATCAATGAGGCTATTAGCCTCGTAGACCTGCTCAAATTACTCTTCGAAACTATACGGGTCATTACTCGGCTGGTATTTGTTTAGCTACTTTGAGACTACATGGATCTCGATTGGCTCTTGGAGCCCTAGGTGACTCCTAATCCTGCAAGCAATGAGGTTGCTAAGGCTGCCACGCTCTACTTTGCTGACAAATTGTCAATGAGCCCCTTCATAAGAAGCTCGCTCAGCATTAAGTTTGTCTTTACTGCTGTCGTGATGCTATGCAAACACAGTGTGAAAAAGCATGGAATGCATCGTCATCATTTAACTTCTTTATTGATCTAGAGAGTCAATGCGATCGGAGTCATTAGTACTAGTGTGAGTTGCATGGATTATCCAAAAATACTAGATTTTTGGATAATTTTAGCCTATTTTTATATTATTTATTGTAAAAATCCGAAAAAGTTAGAAAAGCTTCTAGATTAGGATAGCATGCAAAAAGCAAGTTGCTTTTTTAGCAAGTTATGAGATTTTTCACAAAAAAAGACAGATTGGCAAAATCGTGCGCGTCGCGATCGCTGTAAACAGGCTGAAAACTGAAGTTTGAACTGGAAGAGGAAGGAGTGATCTAGGAGATCCGCGAGTAGGTGTCCTGGTGTCCTGAATTTTACCCCCCTTTCGCACAATCAAATCCCAACATTCCTAAACTTCCTGCCATTACCAATAATGTATCCAAAGCAAAACCCATAGTTTGTTATAAATGTCATCCACCTGGACATCTAGCAGCCAATTGTCAATCTAAAAAGCCATTCGTCCATATCAATTATCTGGGAGCAATAGAAGATGAAGAACGTGAGGAAATGCCAGACTTTAGGGAAGACGATGATGACATTGGTACTACTTCTGACACTTTGCCAGGTATGCCAACTCCCCATTCTTTATTAATAATGAAATGTTTTATGCATGGTACATGGCATGTTAACATTAAGCATTCTAATTGAGATAGGACTCATATAATTACTCAATGAACAAGCCATATTATGTGAATCAAGGTAAGAAGAGGGTGGCTCAAGGGTCATGATCAAGGTTTTTGGGATGCAAGCTAGAATCGTGTAATTAAACATAGTCACAAATCTCAATTTGGCCCCAACAAGTATCTTGATGTTGAAGCTATATAGATGATCATGTAGGCTCACATTGGATAATATAGTATGAGCTCTATATATATCAATTATACTTGTCCCAACAAAGTAAAGTAAACTAGTGAGGCCAATAATAGAGAAAGCTAGAGGAGATTACTCGAGGATGCTTTATGACTCACCAAACTCATACTTGTGTAGTTTATTCATGTTTGGGCATTATCTAATGCTAATTTATGGATGCTATATGGCCTTGGCATGTGTACAAATCTCAATAAGCTAGGTATCTATTTCTAGTTTGGGCATTATTTAATGCCAATTTATGGATGCTATATGGCCTTGGCAACTATTCTCAATAAGCTAGGTATCGATTTCTAGTTTGAAGGAGCCTTCCATTGAGTACCTTTGGTTCTCTTGCTTGATGTGTACGGGATTGATCTCAAATTTTGAGTTGGATATTCAATTTTAGGTATATGGAATTCATTGTTAGACGTGGTTATGATTTTGAAAGGAGATTTGAGATAATAGTCATGGATGATTTGAGGGGTGGATGCATGAGAGTGTGTGACTTCTTTGGCCACCCTGTAGTATGGTTACTCGTGCCCTAGCAAATCCTAAATCCATCCTAGGTTTACCTACAAAATAGGTAAGGTTTTAAAAACTTTAGTCTCTCACATAGACTAGACCTTAGTATTTTAGACATTGGTCTTTTACGAACAAGAAGTTCACTATTCTAGGTGACATCAACAAAGAGCCTTACATTAGCCTAATGAGCACGTTTGCCACTTTTGCAATAATAATGTTTCATTTCATGAGTTTTGGACTATTACTCTATGTACCTTTACCATGCATTGGTATGCATGCTTATGGACTATGGTATTTAGGCCTTATGGATAACATGATCCTTAAACTCTTCATCACAATCTCTACCTTTGATATTGACGATGGGGACATTCCTCGGACATTCATGCTTTGCATAAATGCTAATCATGAAGGTATGGAGGTACAACATTGGGCCAAAATGGTTAATATTTATTGCACCATACCGCAAGCTCTATTGGATTTTTAGGTTGGTCATCCATGTTTGCAAGGAAATTGTGACAAAGGTAGGATATTGAAGATAAGAAGAAATGCTTCTTGAATTTTATGCTTATTGACATGCTTTGAAGAAACAAGACATGTCATTACCATGTGATGAAAAGGAGGATCGAAGCATGGCTTTTTGACTATAAGGATACGCCACAATGCCATTAATGTCTTTCTTGCATACAAGGAATTGCCACAACACATTAAAACGTTTCTTAATGCTTTCCAACTTACAAGGAAATACCACAAAACCACTAAAGTGTTTCCCTTTTTGTTTTATGTAATGCAAATTTTTTGCAAAAGGCGAGTTGCGAAAGCAGTAGAGCGCATGCATGAAGGGCTAAGAGTATAGCCCCATGCAGGATACTAGCTGTAAACAAAGCAGAGCTACCATGCATAGGCATAAGAACGATGGGATCCCACATGGCAAGTCATAAAAAGAGATGGAGGAGGGAGAATGCACCTTCCTAACCTATGTAGTCCTGCCACATAAGCAAGATGCCAAGAAGCAAACATAGTACCCTCATTTTTGAGGATACTAAATTGCCTTTAAGAAGTTTCTTTTTTACGGAAATCAAGTTAAGTAAACCGATCACATGTTTAAAACTTTTACTCTTGTGACGTGTGAAAGTCGACTTTATTTTGGTGTGACTCAACTCTAAGTTCGATCCGAGGGTCAATTTGCCTGATCATCAAAGTGTTTTTTAACGGCTTGACAAACCTACAAGGAATGCCACAACACCACTTAAGCGTCTCTTAATGGGGGGGTATTAATGGGACAAATGTAAACATTTTGGTTGATGAGGAAGGGAAAGTTGTTATCGAGAACTGAAGACGGGGCCTGATGAAGCAAAACCGATCGTTATTGTATCGATGAGATGCAGATTGCGTTCTGATGCAGATTGCGTTCTTTGATACTTCCATGGCGGGTGAGCTCAATGTGCCAGGTGCAAGAACGGCTTGAATTTCAAGAATCCAATTCCGAATCTGAGTACGCCAGACGCCTCATCTGTGCTTGAAGCAGAATTTCGATAGTGCCCGGACCCCGAGTCTTCCAGTTCCTGAGTGGCAGGGCACACGATCTTGCCCTCTTACCATGATAATGCGCACAGCAAGGGCCGTAGCCCCCATCTCTCTCCTCAACATGAAGAACGGCTAGAAGAGGCCGTCCCTCACACGAAGCGATCATGCAAGACAGTGTGGGAATGCTCCAATTGCTGCTGAGTCCTTGGTTCTGAGCATGGCCAGCAACAGTTCTTTTGCAGAGTGATAGGACACAGGCTGCAGCAGGTGCAACCTCTATTTGTTTCATAATGTTGCGAATTGCGGTTGTGGAGTAGACAGGAGAGGCTGTTAACTTGTAAAGTACAGCACCCTTAGTTCAAAGTCCCCATCACATTAGGGGCATTCGTCCAACATTCCATAATGGATGCTTGATGTACATAAGCGCCATACCACACATGAACAGTGCATTGAGATAGTCAATGGAAAGACCAAGCGGATACTTCCGTAATGATTCTCAAAAGGACAGCACCTCTATTCACCCTCCTCATGTGAAACTTACCACTGATCGCCAAGTTTACCGGCCTGGAGATGCCATTCTTGCAACAATTGAAGTCATATATAATGAACAGTCATTAAGTGAATATGTGCTCTTGGAAAATTTGATTGTAGAGCTGAAAGGGCTTGAGAAATTGGATCCACAATGGCTTCTCACTCCTGAACCTGCACGTGGCTCCAAGCGGCGCCGAGGTGTGTTTTTTAAGCTAATAATTAAAAAGCTTCTATTCAACATTGGAACTTCTCTTTACATCTGCAAAACTCAAGCCAGTGTATGCCGGATCCAAGTATTACTAGTCGTCTATCCATAGCTAATGCAAAAGCTCGTTTCACTAAGTAACATCCAATTTAGAATGGTTTTAAGCAACCTTTCGAATTGTATAATTCTTTGGAATAAAGTACACAAGGAGGCGTGCTCATCTTCTCCATTTGTACTTTTTACTCTCATTGTAATAGTAGCTACTCTATATAATGCAAGCAAAAGTATCTTTATATTCAAGTCTTTTCATATTGTGCTAACTTGTTTGAAAAGTTTTGGAGAGTTGCAATGTAGCAGTTCTTGATTGCAGTTGGTTTTTACTTTTGCAATCAAATGACTATAGTAAGGTATCAACTTAAACATATGTAGTTTTTTGAGCTCTTATTTGTATTTGGCATAGGTGAGCGTATCATTTTGGAGTCGTCTCCAACCTCAATAATCTCAGATGTTCCCTTCGAGCAAGGTGCCAAAAAAACATGTAAGCATTCAGAACTCCATCTATCTTTCAACTAATACTAAAGGTTAAAAGCCCATGCTTGTTTGATATGAGCGCAACAAACACATGATTGCAAGAGAAGAATCCGAAGTGATGGTATTTGATGTTTTTTCAATTATATAAGAGAAAAAATGTGCAACTCTTCTTGCATCACAAATATTTTGCTTTGTATAATCAAGGTCATTGTCTTTAACACAAGAGTAGAGAAAAATAAAGCAATAAGAAAAGAAAGTTAGCTATAGACACAAGATTTGGTGATGCGAGAAGCGGTGTGAATGATGATGAAGATGCATTAAATTTATTTTGATTAAAAGATGGAAATTGAAATGATGATGATGATGTGAAATGTATAGAAGAAGAAACACCATACTCATTGTGACTTTGAGAAGCAAAATTCAAAGAAGGATATAGTCACTGCTTCTTGTATTAACATACATGAGTGGATCTTCAATGGGACTTTTACCATAATCAATATATGGCACACTCTAGCTTCATCTTGATCTTTACCGTAGTGCTTTACCGTAGTGCTGCAAAGGCAGTGAAGTGAAAGAAGAAGGAACAAAAGAAGAGGGGGCCCATCCTTGATGGAGGTCTTGATAGCCCTGCAACATCATTTGATTTTTGTGCAACATTTGATGAGAAAGAATCAATTATACCTTCTTCTAGTATAACAAAGGCTATTCTTTGAGCTCTTCAGACTTCTTGGTGTTAGCATTATAGTTAGCTCATGAGTGAGTCTAGGCATGTGTGTTAGTGGGCTAGGCATTTTAGTGTTATTTAGGTATGTTTTTATTGTCATTATGATAATCATTTTGGCATTTATTCTTGGCCAACCAGTGTTAAATGCTGGCCGATCTAGTCACATTTATGGCATTATTTTGTGCTATATATTTGGGCTTCTTCTAGATTATAGTACAAGGTTTTGGTGGAGAGAGAGAGCCGGTGCCAGTGCCCATGCAGCCAATGACTTGCTGTTGTATGTGATTGTCCTGTGTATGGTATATGGATTCCATTTCCTGAGCATATCTCTGAGTTTTCCTTTGTGGTGTTCTTGTGTTTTCTTTTTTCTCTCTCTTCAGTCTTGTGTTCAACAGCTTATTTCAACATTCTTCTATGCTTTCATTGCTGCATCCACTTCTGACATGGTATCAAATTTCAAGATGTATGCTCCTGTTGCTATTTTTTGTTGCTTATTGATCATCTGTCTGCTCTGCAGCTGAGTGATCAGTTTTGGGCCTTTTCCGCCATCAGGTATTTGCATTTTGCTGCTGCGATTCTCTTCCAGCCATCATTGACTACATCTAATATTGTTGCTGGTTGCTTTTACTGCTTGTCTGCATTATTTTAATGCTCACAACAGCATTTAATGCTTCTTTGTCTGCATTTACTCCCTGCAACATTTGTATATGCAACCTCTTGAACTCTTGAAGGCTGGGTGACAGGGTTTTCAGCCTCTATTCGTCTTATCTTGGCTGATTCTTCCCATTTTTTGCAAATCTCCCTCTCTCTCTCTCTCTCTCTCTTTTCTCTTTCTAATCTCTTCTTTGCCTTATCTTCTCTTCCTTTCCTATCCAGATGGCTCTCCCTTGCTGTTCTATTGATGACAAACTCATGGCCCTTGATTACCTAATGGAACGCTGTGCTGGCAGCTTCATCCTTATCGTCAATAGCTTCTCTCTCAGAGATTATAAGCTGGTGCAGGAGCTCGTCGTCAATAGCTTCTCTCTCAGAGATTATAAGCTGGTGCAGGAGCTGCAGAGGTGCATCCAAGATCACGATTAACATCCGACAAGACTAGAGATGATCAATGGATCACATAATCTAGAGATTGCGAATTGTTGCACAATCCGCCACATGATCACTCGGCCCGCCCTGCGAATAAATAAGCCAGCCTCCCCAAGATCTTTGGAGCGGCGAGAACATTTGCAGGGCAGATATGCACGCGACATGGAAAGAGAAGCTTACGATCGAACGTGGGTCGTGCATATCTTGTCGCATGATAATGGTGAAGTTGGTATGAGACTCCTTCTCAAGTGCAATGGCTCTAATGATGTGTCAAGGTGTAGGGAGTTTCTTTCACTAAGCTTTTAACCATGAAATATCCTCTTGCATGACTACGGTCTCTCTTTGTTTTTCTCTACCCCCTCGTATTTTCTCATTCATTCTCCTCTCTCCCTCCCTCCCTCCCTCCCTCTCTTTCTCTCTTTCTTTATTATGTTTCATGTTTATTCCCTCTGTCTCACGTTCTTTCTTCCTTTTCTTTTCTTCTTCTCCCTCTCTCATTTTCTCTCTTTTTCCCTCAATGCACATCTTTCTCAACAAAAATAAACAAAAGAAAAGGAGAAAGAACAAGAACAAAGCAAGAGGGAGCAATGTACTCACTGCAAAGGCTCAAAGATGGATTCTTTGTCTCCTCTTCGCGACGGCTCCTCTTCACCCTTCGTATATTTCCTCTTCTTCTTCGCGAATGGCGGTGTGGCAATGGCGACGACGAAGGGGAGAAGCTCTCATTCCTTCTCTTTCTCTCTCTCTTCCTCTCCCTCCCTCTTTTGCTTGCTCTTTCGCAAACTCTTTCGTAAAATGGCGCGCTTGGGTTTCGGCCATGTTTTTTTTGTCTGAGTACCATCGCTATTTGTGTCACATTTGCAATGTAAATAGCGATGCCGCTAGTTTGCATCGGAACTTGGCATCGTTGTTCTCCCCTTCCCCTTGTAGTGATTGCTTTGGTAAGATGGAGAATGGCCTTGTTAGTTATAACAATAAGGAAGATTCATATATGAGCATGGATAGATAGCATGGCTCGAACACCCCATTAATAAGCTCTATGCATGCAGTTATTCAATATGGCATGTCTCTTGTGATAGTCCAATAAATTTATAGTTCTCATTATGTCATATCTAAATTTGAGCTAATGAGTATTGGTTTTGTAAAATTATTTTAAGGAGTCATTGTGTTGTCATGACCTTCTAGATGCTGAGCAACTAGAGAGATCTTCTCACCCCCTTGAGTCTCCTGCCAGCGCCCCCCCTGAGATGGATATTTGGAATTTCGCTACTTGAAACATCCCTGTCTTTTGCCCCTTCTGCTCTATCTTATCCCCTCCACTATGTAAGATCTCTTATGGATACGCCTTTGTTTATTTTTGTGACACCAATGACGATGTCTATTATTATATTCATTATATGCATCAAAATGGCACATGCAATTAATGGTGGATATGTATATATTTTGCAAAATTGAATAGAAATTCATTTGTTTTTATTCAACTCTTTGCAATCCATTCTTCTTTTGTGGGGATAACATGGCATCACTATAAGAGGCAGGATCTCCACAAATATTGAGACTATTCTTAAGAATATCAGCATCATAAACATGACAAGTACCATGCTCATTATCAATTGGAAGATCAACATAAAGATCAATGCCAAGGTCATCATCAATAATAATAGGTGTAAGTTGTGAATCTTGATTTGAAGAGTCAATATTATCTTGTGAAGGAGATTCGTCATCATATAGAAAAGGAAAAGAAGCGAGTAATGACTTTGTATCATCGATGTCCTCTAATGACCGCATTTGCCTAGCATCCCCCTGAGACCATGTACTGCCTATAAGTTGGTAATTGAAAATAGCATCATGACTTATGATTACCTTCTCGAAAGATGGATCACAAAACCTATATCCCTTAGAAAAATTTAAATATCCAAGGAAAATAACTTTGAAACTGGGAGGATCAAGTTTTTTGCAACTCTCTTTGGGTGCATGAATAGGGGTGACAAGAAGAAGAAGTTGAAGGCCTAGTGTTATCACAGTGGTAAGAGGAGACAATTATGCAAGGATTATAAACAGTTAGTGGCTTCATGAAAGAAGAAGAAGGAAAAAAAGAAGAAGCAGGATATAGACTCCTCTGCTGAGTCATCTATCTCCTTTGACTTTGACTCGGATCCTCTTGTGAGAGTGCGCTGCGGAAGAGGGAATACGAACACTGAGGGAGAGAGAGAGAGAAAGCAGAAAATAAGGAAGAGAAATCTGCACTGACTGAAATGAATGCTGAATACAAATGGGAAGGCGGAAGGAGACTGATCAGTCCCTGCACGCAGCGCACAACGTCAATGAGGGCACTAGATCAGGCTGGTGATGATGGCAGCACCACCACGGGGGAGAAGGAGTGTCGGAATCTGCAAGAAGACAAGTGATCAAGTGGGGAGGGGGGCTGCCTATAAATAGGCAAAAGGACAAACCCTAACCCTAACCCTAAAATGGGCGCAAACCCTAAAAATGCCCTAAAATGGGTGCTCCACAACAGTGACAAAAAAGTAGCTGGGCAGCTAGTGGCTGCCCACTAAAAGAGGCCAAAAAGAAATACACATCCTAAGACAGCCAATCGAGAGTGACTAGCCTCCCCCATCATAACACATGATAGACATGTCAGAGCTCCTAATTTCCTCGTCTGACTCAGACTGAGGCTTACAGGCAGGAGATGACAAGGCATGACAAACATGACTGCTAACACCCCCTCTCAGATCCTGGATGTGGCTGAAGACCGAAGAAGAAATAGATCCTGGGGTGGCAAGAGGAATGCCAATGTCGATGAAGTCCGTCGATGTAGACTGCCACTAAAGGAACTCCTCACGATCCTGGGAAGCCCCCTCTAAAACACTTGGGGCCAGGGAATCCACAGCCGCATCACCGAGATCGTCCCCTGCTAAAAGGGATGGGGGGTACGAGGGAACCACCGGAGGAGAAGGTGGGGGATGGGAAGGAACCTGTGGAATAGAAGGTGCACAAGCGGGAACGGGTGTAGCAATAGACTGCCGCGGAGGACCCTGCATCAAAGAAGGGGAATGGAGCCTGTAAAGCCTGCTCTCCTGCTAACCTGTAGATAAGACAGCCCCTGTAAAAGAATCCTCAATAACAACGGCATGCTCGGTGAAGATCACTCGTGTGCCAAGCCTCGTAAGGCCTTAAACGGAGAGGAGGGGAAGGCCCAAATCTGGAACATGTAGGGCCTGTGAAAAGGAGCTCGAAGGTCGGTCAATAAACAAAGGCAATGCGCCAATACCACTAATAGACACCGATAAAATGTCACCGACTGACTGAACCCTCTGATGGACGGAGATCCTGTAACAAATCACCTCGAGGAGTCATATGACTTGAAGCACCACTGTCCACTAACGAAGGCTGCGCAGAAGACACTGCACCCACGGAAGAAGGATCCTCCTCCAAAGCATGGATATGAAGGAACACTGACTCATGGGTAACAGCTGGTGTAGAGGTAGAAGAAGGCTCTGATGTAGATCCACCCTTCACTCGCGGACGAAGGTGAGGGTACTTCTTCCAGCATTTCTCCTCGGGATGTGTCCCTTTCCCACAGTGTGGGCACTTCGGTCTCTCTGAATCTGAGTCAGAGCCTGAAGAACGGTCCTTCTTCTTAGCCTTTGACTTCTTCTTCTTCTTCTGTCCTCCCGAACCGGCAACAAAGGCTCTAGTGGAGTCGGATCCACTAGCACTGACCTCTCTGAGTCGCTCGTCATGCTCCAAGACAAGCGAGGATAGCTCCTCCCATAGAAGATGGGTCCTCGAAGTAAGAAGGCTGGTGTAGAAGACATCAAACCGAGGCGATGGCAGCTGAGTCAAAAGATGTTGTAGTGCGCGGGTAGCGGAAGTGTAAAGATTTGCAGCAGAGGAAGTGAGCAGGTGAGTGAGAGTAAGAGTGACGAACTGATTTGGGTGTACCAACAATATGTTGGTACACAAAGAATAAAATGTATTTATACTTGGGGCCCGTAAGGGTGCATTCACATGTACAACATAACAATACACGTGTAAAATACACGGAGGTGAATAAAGGACCTTTACATCCCAACAACCTCCCACTTAAAGGTCCAGAGTGAACCTTTAACCAACTCCCACTAGTCGTATGCAATGCTCATGCTGAGCCTTGCCTAGACTTTTAGTGAGAACATCTGCAGGGTTGTCCTGTGTTTTGATCTTGGTCAATGTGATTAAACCATCTTCCAGAATCTGTCTGATAAAGTGATATTGCACATCAATATGCTTTGTGCGTGAATGATACATGGCATTCTTAGCCAGATACACAGCACTCTGGCTATCACATCCCAACACTGGAGTACTCATAGACATGCCGAGATCCTCTGCGAGCCTACTCAACCATATCGCTTCCTTAGACGCTTCAGTAGCTGATATGTATTCAGCTTCAGTAGTACTCAGTGCTACGATGTTCTGCAACCTCGAGCACCAAGAGACGGCCCCTCCAGCAACTGTAAAGACATACCCGCTAGTGGACCTGCGAGTGTCTAAGTCACCTGCCATGTCTGCATCACAATAACCCTGCAGATTAAGTGCACCCTGTCCATAGTAAATACACTTTCTTTGTGTACCCTTCAGATATCTAAGAATACACTTGACAGCCTCCCAATGTGGTTTGCCAGGATTTGACATAAACCTGTTGACAACTCCCACTGCATGAGCAATGTCTGGACGAGTAGCCACCATAGCATACATAAGAGAGCCACAAGCTGATGCATAAGGGACTCCCTTCATAGCATTGGCTTCCATGTCATCTTTTGGGCTGTTGGCTTTACTAAGCTTAAGGTATGGAGGTAAGGGTACTCCAAGAGGCTTAGCGTCAGCCATGTTAAATCTGTCTAGTACCTTTTCAATGTACTTTTCTTGAGATAAGAACAGCAATTTCTGCGTTCTATCCCTACGAATCCTCATGCCCAATATATGCTCTGCATTCCCTAAATCTTTCATGGAAGAAGCTGATTTCAGCTGATCTTTGAGGGCATCCAAGCTAGTCTTTCTCTTCCCAGCTAGCAACATATCATCCACATATAAAACAAGTATGATAGGGCTGCCATCTGTATCCTTTTTCATATACAAACAATGATCTGCATGGCTGCGTGTAAACCTATGAGAGAGCATAAAAGTGTCAAACTTTTTGTACCAGTGCCGTGGTGCTTGTTTCAGCCCATATAAGCTGCGTTTTAGTTTACATACCAACTGCTCTTTTCCAGGAACTACAAAACCCTCGGGCTGTTTCATGTAGATCTCCTCATCAATGTCACCATGTAGAAAAGCTGTTTTCACATCCATTTGGTACAGCTCTAAATCCAATACAACAGTGAGAGCAAAAAGCACACGTAGTGTGGTCATCTTCACGACAGGTGAGAAGACCTCCTGGAAGTCAATCCCTTCCTTTTGTGCATACCCTTTGGCAACCAATCTTGCCTTGTACTTGGGTTTCCCATCAACTGTCTTTACTTTGTAAACCCATTTGTTTGGAAGAGGCTTTCTTTCTTTGGGCAACGACACAAGATCCCAAGTATCATTAGCATACAGAGATTTAATTTCTTCCTGCATAGCTAGCTCCCACTTATTGCTGAATTTGCATGACTTAGCCTCTTTATATGTCAGAGGCTCACCCTCATCAGTAAGCATCACATAATGCAAAGAGGGGTTATACCTATGTGGTTGCCTTCTTAGGCGTGTAGACCTGCGTACCCAATGATCTACATTCTCAGGAATCGGATCTACATCTGGAGGCATGTTATTTTCAGCATTTATTGGCTGCTGTAAGCCATTTTCAGCATGCTGTTCATGCTGTACAGCACCTTCATTTTCATTTCCAACACCTGCATTTTCATAATCAGCAAGTCTATCTTGCTGTCCATGACCTCCCTGTGCTTCTATTTGCTGTCCATCATCATCTGGCTCAAAGATAACCGGCTGATCATCAGTTTCAGCCTGTGGTACAACACCATGAGGCTCATCATTTGAAGTAATAGGTGGCTGCGAATTCTGAAATTTGACATTTTTCATGTCTTCATCAGAGGCTAAAGTACTTTTCAGCAACTTTGCCTCATTAAACACAACATTACGGCTGCGAACAATTTTCTTGGACTGAGGTAGCCACACTCTATAGCCAAATTCACCCTCATCACCATAGCCCATGAAAATGCCTTTGGTGGATTTCGGGTCAAGTTTATTCCTCAGCTCATCTCTAACATGCACCAAAGCATCACAGCTAAATATTCGTAAATGGTCATATGAGGCCGGTTTGCTAGACCAAACCTCCTCAGGGATGCCATTATTTAAGGACCTGTTTGGAGAGCGGTTGCAAATGTGAACCGCGGTTTTAAGTGCCTCTCCCCAAAATTCATGAGGGAGATTAGCAGTGGATAGCATGCACCGCACTCTCTCACATAGGGTCCTATTGTATCTTTCAGCCACACCATTTGAAGAAGGGCTGTAAGGGGCTGTAAGCTCCCTCTTGATCCCATGCAAGTCACAAAAGGACTTAAATTCATTAGATGTGAACTCACCCCCATTATCAGTTCTCAAGCATTTCAACTTTCTACCTGTCTGAGTGGTCACGAATGCATGAAAAGTTTTAAAAACAGCAAACACTTCACTTTTCTTTTTCAATAAATAAACCCAAATCTTCCTGGAATAATCATCAATAAAAGAGGCAAAGTATGCAGCACCACCCAACGATTTCAAAGGCATGCTACATACATCAGAATGCACTAAGTCCAAGACATTTGACTTACGGGAGACACCAAAGTAAAAGGAATTTTTCATTTGCTTTCCAAACTGACAGTCATTACAAAAATTAAGTTTAGAGCCTTTTCCATCAACCCTCTTCAAAGAGGTAAGGACATCAA
This sequence comes from Lygodium microphyllum, assembly GCF_053477565.2. Classification (NCBI taxonomy): domain Eukaryota; kingdom Viridiplantae; phylum Streptophyta; class Polypodiopsida; order Schizaeales; family Lygodiaceae; genus Lygodium; species Lygodium microphyllum. Next base: position 52,197,609 of record NC_141161.1, read on the forward strand.
ATCCTTTCTGGCTCATATGGCCTAATCTCTTATGCCATAACTCCAAATGACAGCCAATTTCAGCAACTACAAGAAACTTGCCATTCAAAGCTTTACAGTGCAGATAATACAAAGTGCCATTCTTGGTTCCTTTAGCAATCAGCATGGAACCCCTTTTTAATTTCCACAAACCACCACCAAACAGTGTGGTGTAACCATGCAAGTCAAGCTGTCCAACAGATAGTAAACTCTTCTTGATGCCAGGCATATATCTGACATCTTTCAACACAAGTTCTTGCCCATTATCCAAAGACAAGTGTATGGTGCCAATCCCATCAATGCTGCAAGCATGATTATTTCCAAGGTAAACCTTGCCATAACAGCCTGCATCAAAAGTAGCAAAGCACTCCAAGCATGGAGTCACATGGAAAGAGGCACCAGAGTCTACAATCCAAGTCCGAGTGACACCATCATCAACTGACAAAAGTGTATCAATCACATCAGCCTTGGTGATCTGCATATTCTGCATGTGACATACAAGGGCATCATAATCCACTGCACATAATACATCAGCCTCTGCATCCGAGAGCTCCTCTATGACAACACTGGAGGCCACATTGGCCTTTTCCTTGCCTTTGCCTGCCTCAGATGCATCTGTCTTTTCCTCTTTCTTCTTTTTGTCTCCTGCATTCTTCTTTCTCTCTTGTTCCTTCTTGTAGTACCTGCAATCAGGCTTCTTGTGGCCCTTCCGACCACACTGATAGCATGTAACATCACTCTTTTCTTTTCCTTTGCTCTTGCTCTTGCTTCTCTGTCCAGCATTTGCATTTTTCTTTTCAGCCCTGCCTCTAACATTATAAGCTGAGTTGCTGCCTTCTCCACTAGACTTACATCTAATTTCTTCATTCAAGATTGAACCCCTCACACCATCATATGTGAGATTGGGGTTATTACTGAGAGAAACAACCAAAGTCTCCCAAGAGTCAGGCAATGTCATGATAAAAAAGATCGCCCTCAACTTATCATCAAAATCCAAACTTGCATCCTTGAGCCGATTTAAAATGCCAGTAAATGCACTCAAGTGCTCAGCTGCAGGCTTGGACTCATCCAGCCGCATATTCACCAACTTGCGCATTAAATGCACCTGATTAACAGGTGTGGTGATCTCATAGGTAGTTTTCAACTTCTCCCATATTTCATGACCAGTGTCTAAACCCTTAATGTTTGTCAAAATGTCATCAGTGACACCCATCTTTATATAAGCCACAGCCTTTTTATTGACTTTGGCCCAATCCGCCTCAGACATTTGTGCGGGTTTATCCTTTTGCAAAGCATCCTCACAATCCTTTAAGAACAGTATGCCCTGCATACGATCTTTCCAAAGATCAAAGCCCTGACCATCAAATTGCTTGATTTCCATAAAACTTTTAATGTCAGAACTGGAAGAAGTTGCAGCCATTTTTATCACAAGTATAAGTGTAAATGCACTGAACTGCAAGAGCACAAGCTAAATCAGCAAATACACTACTGTTCTTGCATAACCAGCAATAATCCTCTGCTGTTTTTACATAAACCAGCCATTGCACAGGCAAATAATGCAGAAATTTATCAAATTCTGCATAAAATCCCAAAATTTCAGGTCCAAATGTGCGCAAATGTCAGCCAAACTGACTCAGCTGAGCAAAATTACATCAATACATGAAAAGCCCCAATTTTTCTTGGTCCAACCAATGCCAATAAATTTTACTCGGATGAGCAAAATTTCAACAAATTTGGAAAAATCCCCAATTTAATTGAGGTCAATGCGCACAATGTGTGCAATTTCTGACATAGATGTCACTGTCAAGCATAAATAGCATCAAATCTGGGAAAAGCCCCAAATTTCCAGGCTCAAATTTGCACAAATCTGAAAACTGTGCTTCTACGCGCGAACCCCTGTCAGTAAGGGGCTGCTTGCAGGAAATTAAAAAAAAATGAAGAAAAAATGCCTGAAAAAAGTGACGAATCTGCTGCCATTGACCAGCCGCCTATTGTCGTGACTTGAAACTGCCGCCTGATGCCACGGAAACTATCGCTAGCCTGTCGCCTGCTGTCGCCTGATCAAACACGATCTGTCCTGCTGCCGCCTGATGAAAAACGACCTATCCTACTGCCGCCTGATCAAAAAACGACCTGTCCCTGCCTGCCAGGTTAAAAACGACCTGTTGCCTGACTGAATCTACGGTCACGTGTCAAAAACGACCTGTCCTGCTGCCGCCAGGTCAAAAAACGACCTGTCCTTGCCTGCCAGGTCAAAAACGACCTGTCGCCTGACTGAATCTGCTGTCGCCTGTCAAAAACGACCTGTTAATTTCGCGCGAGCGAAACACTGGAGATGTCTCACCTGGATTCCGAGGAGCGCGAGCACCTTAATCGAAGCTCTGATACCAGTTGTTGGAGTGCGCGGGTAGCGGAAGCGTGAAGATTTGCAGGAGAGGAAGTGATTAAGTGAGTGAGAGTAAGAGTGACGAACTAATTTGGGTGTACCAACAATGTGTTGGTACACAAAGAATAAAATGTATTTATACTTAGGGCCCGTAAAGGTGCATTCACATGTACAACATAACAATACACGTGTAAAATACACGGAGGTGAATAAAGGACCTTTACATCCCAACAAAAGAATCATAGCCATGTCTTCAGAAGATATTGTTTGACCGAGGGATGCAAGCTCATCCCTCATATCTTGTAATCTGTTGATGTGGTCCTTCATGGAAGGACTATCATCAATAGCGAGCATCCGCAACTTCTTTTCGAGAGAGATCCGGTGGGCAAACGTCTTCTGTTGATAGAGAGACGCGAGCTTTCTCCACACATCTGCTGCAGTCTTCAACCTGTGAGCATGAACAAGGACAGAATCCTGCAAACTCAGAAAGAGGAAAGATCTGGCTCTAGAATTGAGCCGATCCCATAAGGCTGCACGATCCATAGATGTCCCATCTGCGGGATCCACCTTAGGCCGGGGAATAGGAACAGAAACAAGCTCCCAAAGATCGAAGGAGTCCAAGATACATTCCACCTTGCAGGACCATAGAGAAAAGTTGGAGCCATCCAACTGGTCCTCTTTGGGCAGCCGAGGAAGTACGGGTACCTGTACAGGGGGTACCAAAGGCTGCATCTTCGGCCCACTGGAAGGGGCTCGCCGAGATACATGAATAGAAGGGGGATGGGAAAGAGGAATAGACTCCGGACGACGGTCCTCGTGATAGAAACCACGCCTCCGTTCAGATGAGTGTCGAGACAAAAGCTCGTCATTTGAGTCATCAAAGCCCGTAAACTGATGAGAAGACATCTTCCAATCTGCAAAACACCAAACACCCAAGAAAACTTTGCCGATGCCGAAGAATGACTAGCAGTATGGTCACCAATCACCAAAACGCAGGCTGGGGAGGCCTACAGACACCTGGAGCTGCAAAACGCAAGGTCGTCTGATGAATAGCACCAAGACAGAAGCCGTCAGCACCAAAACGCAGCCTGGGAGTTTGTCGCTAGCAGGAGAAGAGCCGCCTGGAGATGGAACGACAGCCAGATCAACAAAACGCAAACTGGAGGAATGTCGCTCAGCTGTAGGAGTGGCCGCTCTGATTGAAAACGCAAGCAGGAAGTGGTGGTTGATGACGTGGCAGCCTCTGGAGGGGGCGCCTGCAGCAAACGCAAGGATGGTGACCTCCTGGAAGGGCCGCCTTGGCTGTTGGGGATGAGGCCAGGAGCAAACGCAAAGATTTTGGGTGATTTCCCACGTAAATCTCAGCTCCGTGTACTCTCCTTCGGCTCTGATACCATGTGAGAGTGCGCTGCGGAAGAGGGAATATGAACACGGAGGGAGAGAGAGAGAAAGCAAAAAATAAGGAAGAGAAATCTGCATTGACTGAAATGAATGCTGAATACAAACGGGAAGGCAGAAGGAGACTGATCAGTCCCTGCACGCAGCCCACAGCGTCAGTGAGGGCACCAGATCAGGCTGATGATGATGGCAGCACCACCACGGGGGAGAAGGAGTGTCGGAATCTGCAAGAAGACAAGTGATCAAGTGGGGAGGGGGGCTGCCTATAAATAGGCAAAAGGACAAACCCTAACCATAACCCTAAAATGGGCGCAAACCCTAAAAATGCCCTAAAATGGGCGCCCCACAATAGTGACCAAAAAGTGGCCGGGCAGCCAGTGGCTGCCCACTAAAAGAGGCCAAAAAGAAATACACATCCTAAGACAACCAGTCGAGAGTGACAAGCCTCCCCCATCATAACACATGACAGACATGTCAGAGCTCCTAATGTCCTTGTCTGACTCAGACTGAGGCTCACAGGCAGGAGATATCAAGGCATGACAAACATGACTGCTAACACCTCTGGCCTAGGCCAAGACCAAGGCACATAAAGGGTCATCTATTTTAGATCAAGGGAAGGGCTTGGTAGCCCCTCCTTCTACTACTTTCTAGTACAAATGATGTGGTCATCCCTCATGACTCTCTAGTGCTAGAGAAGGAGTGAGAGAGTGAAGAGGTGGGGCAGATGGACCTCATCTATACAGGTATATAGGTGCACAGGTTCCAGAGAGGGACTTCCTTGATGCATTAACCAAAGTTTTGTATGTCTTGAAATCGTGGAGTTGGGATTGTCTTTCAGGTTCATGATGGGTTGCTACTTGACAAAGAGCGGGTTTGGCTCCTAGTTCGAGCTCACATGAGGGGATACTTGAATAGTCTTGGCCAAAGGTTGGGGAATTTGTGTTCACATAATTTAGGGTCCTTTTTGACAAGATGGTCATATCCACTACCATGCGGCATTGTTGACAGACCCAGAGAGTTGCTATGATTCTTCTCTATTTTTAAGTTTTGGTACAATCAGCATTGATAATCAGGTTCTCTCCAAGGTGCCTTGGTGGTGGCTTGATCACCCACTACTTGGGTATTCGTGGTTCTATTTTGGTGGTCTTTGTTGCATGGACTATGATGAGTCATTATCATTGTATCATTATATTGTATCAGATCACCCATGATCTGAGAGAAGGTGTTAGCAATATAGTTACCTCATAAGTGAGTTTAGATATGTGTGCTAGTGGGCTGGGCATTTTAGTGTTATTTAGGTATTTTTAAATTGTCATTATCATGATTCTTTTGACATTTATTGCTGGCCGACCAGTATTAAATACTGGCTGACCTGGTCATATTTATGGCATTATTTTGTGCTATATATTGGGGCTCCTCCTCCATAGCTCATTCATTCACCACTTGTAGATTCCAGTGTAAGGTTTTGTTGAAGAGAGGGAGCCGTTACCAGTACCCATGCAGCCAGTGACTCAGGAAGGAGTCGAGCAGCCACTCTCTCTTGAAGGAGTAGACTGACGAGGAGACGGTATCAAACAATCACTGTCTCTCGATGGAGCGGATTGCAGATTTGTAGGTTGTGGAAGCCTTTGTACCTGAAAATAAGTGGGAGAAGACTGCCGCTGGCATTGCGACGATCTCTAGGAGGTCGTAGCGCCAATTGATCCTCCATGTGCTCAAAAGGACTTAGTGCGCATTGGATGCGTCTTATTGCCTTGAGCATAGTACTCTGATAGCCGATAAAGAACGATCTCAGTGGCCCAGAAAGGAGAGGTGGCACAAGGAGTGCCTGGTGGAAGACGCATATACTTCGGGGGGGTGGGGAGCAAAGGTCGAAGTCGGCAAGCATCGGTGGTGTGTCTAGTGATGCCATAGTAGGAGGTAGTGTGTCTAGTGATGCCATAGTAGAAGCATCCAGTAGTCTGGTCATCTATTGGTAAAGAAACCATGGATACCAGTGTGCCTTGTTGAAGAAGGAAGAGGTCAACCACCATGAACCACGAACCGCAATGTCCGCCGCAAGGGGTGTGAGGGCCATGTGAAGCATGAACCACAATGTCCGTTTCAAGGGGTGGGAGGGTAGTGGAAGGGTTGGAAGTGAGTTGCTAGTGTCAGAGTGCAGCGGTGCGGAAGCGTAGGACTGAGAGAGAGAGAACGCAGAGAGAGAGAAGAGAGAAAGAGACAGTAGAAGATGAAGATCTGCTGTATAAAGTGTGCTGTATACAAAGATATGTAGATATATACACGGGTGCAGTGCGCTGGACTGCGTGTCTCCACCTCGACGATGCAACCTGCTGTTCACCTCGAAGTCCGCTGCAGTCTGCACTGTCTCGTGTCTGAAATCTGCGAACAGAGACGGAATCTACGCAAGCCACCAGCCTGTAATCTGCGAGCAGAAGAATGTGGGCAGAAGACTGAAAACTCGACTATAAATAGCAAAAAATCTGGGCGCCAGAAAATGCAGGTCAGCTGCATTAAATGCAGCCGACTGTACTGCAGCAAGTCGGACTGCCATGTGGCAGTCCGACTGTACAGTCCGACTGGACTGTGCAGTCCGACCAGGCAATGATCTCTAACACCCCCTCTCAGAGCCTGGGCGGGGCAGAAGCCTGAAGGATCTGGAATGTCTCCGAAGTAGAGTCTGGGGAAGTGCCTTCGTAAACAAATCTGCAAGATTATCCTCCGTCTTGCAGTACTCCACGGTGATGGTCTCATCCAGAAGCTTCTCTCTGATGAAGTGGTACTGGATCTCTATGTGCTTCGTCCGGGTATGAAAAACAGGATTCTGTGCCAAGGCAATGCAACTCTCATTGTCGCATTGCAGCAAAGTAGGAGGAGTCTGGGGGCAGCCAAGCTCCTCCAACAATCTCCGAAGCCACACAGCCTCACATGTGGTGGAAGATGTGGCCCAATACTCCGCCTCAGTAGACGAAAGGGCTACCATGGGCTACTTCTTGCTACTCCATGAGATAACACCTGCACTCAAGGTAAAACAGTAACCTGTAGTAGACCGCGTGTGGTCCACATCACCGGCCCAATCGGAATCGCTCCAACCTGCAAGAACAAGATCTGAACCACCTGTGCCTGCGGGATAATGAATCCCTAAATCAGACGTCCCCCTCAAATACCGAAGTATCCTCTGAGCAGCCTGCCAATGCACTGTCTGAGGTTCACTCATAAACCCTGCCAAGAGCCCAACAGCAAAACAAAGATCAACACGAGTGTTGAGGAGCCAAATCAATGATCCAATCAACTGACGATAGCGGGAAGCATCCGCCATGGGAGAAGCTGAATGGGAAGTGGCCTTCTAGTTCGGATCCATAGGAGTAGAAAGGGTCCGACAATCCTCCATCGTAAAAGAAACCAAGAGCTCCTGTACATATCTCTACTGAGAGATGAAGATCCCTCTCTGAGACTGATAAATCTCATGGCCCAAAAAGAAATGGAGTAGACCCAAGTCCATCATCTCGAACGTCCGATGTAAAGCTGCCTTCGTCTCTTGGACCTTCTGTGCAGGATCACCTGTGACAATCAAATCATCAACATACAACACAAAAAGCACACAACCATCCTCGGAAGTGTGTACATAAAGCTGCGGATCGGCCTTAGAACGCTGATATCCCAACTGAGACTGAAGGAATGAATCAATCTTCTCGTTCCATGCACGCGGAGCCTGCTTGAGGCCATACAAGGCCTTCTTCAACCTGTAGACTTTCTCATCTGAAGATCCAAATCCAGGAGGCTGCTCTACGTAGATCTCCTCCTTCAGATCACCATTGAGGAAGGCCGACTTCACGTCCAATTGATAGACAGGCCATCTCCTATGGCCAGCCAAGGCAAGAACAGCTCGAATAGTCGCCATACGAGCAGTGGGGGCAAAAGTATCATGACAATCAATCCCCTGGGCGTTGTGCAAAACCTTTAGCAACAAGGCGAGCCTTGTGCTTGTCCAAAGAACCATCGCTAAGGTACTTGGTCTTGAAGACCCATTTGACGCCAATCATCTTCTTATTCGGGGGGCGTGGCACAAGTGACCAAGTGCCATTTCTCTCAATAGCCTCCAACTCGGCTTCCATAGCTTTCCTCCATGGTGCGGATTGTAAAGCCTCCTTCACGGAGGTGGGCTCTGGATCCTGCATAACACGGGTCATCAAACAATAGTTAGAGCAAACAAGCTCCGTAGAATGTGCCTGGTGCCTCCGTGACCGCCGCGGACCATCCTGTGGTCCCACTCCTTAGGAACCCCCTCGATCCCTGAATCACGGAGTGTGTCACGGGCCCAACAAGGAGGAGGCCGGACCTCTCCTCGTCTCTTTCTATCAGCTGAAGACTCTGGGATATCCACCAGTGGTAACTCCTTGGGGGTGACCGGTGGAACAGTAGACTCTGTGTCAGAAACAAAATCTGAATCAAAAGACGCGGGCTCCAAAGGAACTATTGCGGGAGCCCAACTCTCCCCTGGATCTCCAAGAACGGGATGCTCCTCACCCGCTGGTATGGCCGGAACCTCCACAAACCGAACATCTCGACTGGTGTACACATCCCGCTTGACGGGATCATACAAACGATAGCCTTGGGACTGGGAGCTGTAGCCAACAAATACCTATCTTCGGGAAGCTGCTTTAAATTTATCACGATGAGCCTTGGGAATGTGAACATAGGCATCACACCCAAAGACCCTAAAATAAGAAACATCAGGCTTAGTCCAAAAGTAAGCCTCAAAAGGTGTCATCCCATCAACGGCCGAAGTAGGGGATCGGTTAAGGATGTGGATTGCAGTAGCCACAGCCTCGGCCCACAGAAACTGAGGTGTCTGTCGATGCTCCATCATGGTGCGCGCCATCTCGATCACACTTTGGTTCTTCCGTTCAAGAATGCCATTTTCTTGAGGAGTGTTGGTATTAGCAAACTCCTGGAGAATACCTTTATCTGCACAAAAACGAGCAAACTCATTAGAAACAAATCCACCACCCTTGTCGGATCGCAAGGTCTTCAATCTCCGGCCTGATCGGTTCTCCTCAAAGAGAAGCCAATCCTTGAAGTGGGAGAAAGCTTCTGAATTCAATACCAAAAAATAGGCCCATGTCATCCTGCTGTAGTCATCTACGATCAACATGAAGTACGAGCTCCCTCGCAAGGACTCGTTCCTCATAGGGCCACAAAGATCCGTAGATACAAGCTTCATCGGTGAAGTAGACCGCTGTGAAGCTTTGTGGGGAATGGCATCCCTATGCTGCTTCCCACGAATGCAGGAGACACATGGCTCCTGGCTCACCACTATGTTCGGCAACCCTCGAACAAGCTGTCCACATGACGCCCTCCGAAGATAATCATAATTAAGGTGACCAAACCGAGCATGCCAAAGCTCTAACTGTGTCTGAGAGGTAAGAAGAAGAGTAGAGAGAGCGGTAGAAGACTTCAATTTGTAGATGCCGTTCTCCCCATATCCTGATGAGAGAACCTTCCTTGACCCACGATCAAGGACTCGCACCAAATCATTGTCAAACTCCGCCAAAAGTCCAAGGGAACAAATCTTACGAGCTGACAGAAGATGATATCCTAAACTTGGAACATGCAAGACCTCTGAGGTATGGGTACCACCACGTCCATCTGGAATAAGCTGCATCTCACCCCGTCCTGCAATAGATACTGAAGAGCTATCTCCAATGAGAATCTGCCCACGCGAAGGTTGCAACTGGGCAACACCATCTGATAAAGGAGTCATGTGCCGGGAGGCACCACTGTCAACGATCCACTCTCGAGCCTGGGGAGCCGTCATTGCAGCATCAGAAGCATTCAGTATAGAGTCCTCAATGACAGCTAGATGAAGAAATGCAGCTGATGAGGGTGCAACCACCGCTCTAGAATCCATCGTGTCCTTCTTGTTGGTGTCATTCTTGTCTTTGTCAGGGCAATCCTTCTTCCAATGGCCAGTCTTTCCACAAATATGGCATGTGGACTCTTTGTCCTTGTCCTTGTCCTTCTTTGACTTGTTATCCCCCTTCTCCTTCTTTTGGTCCTTCTCCTTCTTCTGAGAGGCTTGACCTGTCAGTATCTCTGACTTGGAAGCATTCTGTCCCTTTAGTTGTTCCTCTTGGTCCAAGACCATAGGAACCAACTCTTCCCACCGAAGAGTGGACTCCCGCCCCGAAGCAATGAGGGCGGAGTAGAAAGCACCGAATCGTGGCGGCAACTGGGACAAGAGTGTGATCGCCATGTCTTCGGAGGAAATCGGCTTCCCCGCATTCTGAACCTGCATTTGAAGTTGTCTAAGCTTGTTGATGTGCTCCCGCAACGAAAAAGACTTGTTCACGGACAAGGTCCGTATCTGTATCTCCAAAGAAACCCGCTTCATAAGGGTCATCCGGTTATACATCTGATCAAGCTCCAACCATATCTCCCGAGCCACCATCAAGTGCTCGATGTGAGCTATCACGGCTGTAGTACAAGACAGAAAAAGAAAGGAACGTATCCTGGCATTTAGTTTGTACCAGTGAGACTGTGCCTTGGCTAACTTCGCACGAGCATCGGAAGAGAGTTTGGACTCATCTCTCACTGAGGACCGGTCAATCTCCTCCTATACAAGCTCCGCCAAATCATAGGACTGAAGGATAGCCAACATCATCACACGCTAGATGCGGTAGTTGTCGCCATCGAGCTTCTGATCTGCGGGAAGAGCTGGTAAGACAGGCACCTTCTGGTCCATAATCGTCTGGAACTCCAAGTCAATCTCGGTAGACATCTTTACCTGTAATGCCTTCACAAACGCAAAAGCAGCCCCCTCTGATTGTGAAAACGCAGCCTGCTAGGGCTCTTCCGCGTCCCAAAAACTTCTTTACCCGCCGGAGGCGATGAAAAAGCAAAACCTGCACTTGAAAGCTGAAAACTCAAACTTCCTCCTCGTCAAACAGTAGTAAACAGTAGCAAATCCACCACCTAGACTCCTTTCCTGCGCGCCCACGCTCGCTTCAGCCTTGTTCCAAGGCGCAACCCTCCTGCCTGCCCTCAAACGTTGAAAACGCAGCCTTGTGTCGCGATAGAATCTCCTCTTCAGGTTGGTTCTACACTCAGTCAGCCCTTTAACACTGCTCTGATACCATGTCAGAGTGCAGCGGTGCGGAAGCGTAGGACTGAGAGAGAGAGAACGCAGAGAGAGAGAAGAGAGAGAAAGAGACAGTAGAAGATGAAGATCTGCTGTATAAAGTGTGCTCTATACAAAGATATGCATATATATACACGGGCGCAGTGCGTTGGACTGCGTGTCTCCACCTCGACGATGCAACCTATTGTTCACCTCGAAGTCCGCTGCAGTCTGCACTGTCTCGTGTCTGAAATCTGCGAACAGAGACGGAATCTGCGCAAGCCACCAGCCTGTAATGTGCGAGCAGAAGAATGTGGCAGAAGACTGAAAACTCGGCTATAAATAGCAAAAAATCTGGGCTCCAGAAAATGCAGGTCGGCTGCATTAAATGCAGCCGACTGTATTGTAGCAAGTCGGACTGCCACGTGGCACTCCGACTGTACAGTCCGACTGGACTGTGCAGTCCGACCAGACAATGATCTCTAACAGCTAGTGGAAGGAGGATGTGACCAGCAGTAAGAGGTTGCAACCAGTAGAAAAACGTAGGTGAGGAGAGAGAAAGACTAAAAACGTAGGCTGCAGAAGAGAGAATGATTAAAAACGCAGGAAAAAACAGTAGGAGCAGCCAATATGCTGAAATCAACTCCGAACAGTGTGTGATAGGTTGGAAACAGGTGCCAAACTGTTGTAGACAGCAATGGCCAGCTTGGACCGTGATGTCCTCCATGGCCGGGGTGTGGGTAGCAAGCTGAAATACCTGAAATTTGCAAAAACAAGATTGTTTTTTGAATGGAGAGTGATCAGCAACAGTCGCTTTGCTGTAAACAGCTGCAAACTACGGGTGGAAGGCTAGAAACAGGCGCTAGATTGTAGATGACATCAAGGGACAGTTGAGGCTACGATGTCCTCCGCGAAAGGGGTGTGGGAAGCAAGTTGAAAACACCTGAAACCTGCAAAAATGAGATTTTGATGCAACGGAAGAAGAAGAAAAGTGGATGCTGAACCTGCCATTGGTCTTTGCCTTCACTGGAGTGGAGGATCTTTGCCACTATTTGAGCAGAACCGGCTCTGATATCATGTTAAAAGATGACGTACCAGCAAGACAGTAGGGTTGGTGGGGAGGAACACGGAGTGAACTCAGCAAACATGGAGAAGAGAAGAGAAGAGTGAAGAAACTCTGATGAATGAAATGATGAAGATTTGAACCATGGAGTGAATGTGATACAAGGGAACAAGGGTGCCGTAGCACAAGGAAGATGATGAAGATAGCCACGAACCACGAACCGCAATGCCCTTCTGAAGGGGTGTGAGGATAGTGGAGAGGCTGGAGAGGAGGTGACGGACGGAATGAATCAGCCGTGAGGAGGAATGAATGAGAGAGTGGCCTATAAATAGGCATAGTCAGTCTAGGATAACGTTCATTTTTGGGGCTGAAAACCCTAAATGCAAAACGCAGAAATGCAAAAACGCAAACTGCAGGTGAAGGGTTTCTCAGCAGTGGTGACGGATAGTCCGGGCGCTGAATGTGACGATAGGGAACCAAGTGTGAAGGCTACAGGGCAATGCGACGTGACCAATGTCACCAGGTGGTGATACTTTTTGCAGTTGCTTTCCCTATTTACTTATATAAATATTTTTTCTTTTCTTTTCTTTAGTTGCTGTTGCTTTTTACCCCTCGAGTTATCTTGGATTAAGCAGGGATCTTTGCATGGCCAGAAGAGGCAGCCATTGGGACAAATTGGACTAATGGTTTGTTTGAGCCTTGGGACCGGTTCCATATTGAATGGGCACTGAAGAATAGAATGCCAATGGTTTGGGATTGTGTGCTTAGTCACTGGAGATGGTGCAGGACAATGAGCTTGGCCAAGACAGAAGATGCACATGTGAGAATGCTCATGGAATAAAAGTCACCGTAATTGAGCCACATTACACTTTTGATGTGGTTGCAATGATAAAAGTTGCTTAGAGCAACTTGAGGAATGCAGGGGTCACCATTCTTAAAATTTAGGGAGTTACTATTTTTAGACCCCGAAATCTGTTCGCGTCATTATCTTCGCTTTTGCATGAGGATTAATTCTCTGGTCTGTGTCGAGGTCAAATTTTGCACCGATCATGGAGAATTTTAGACCAGAAGGTTTAAATGGGAAAATTGTTACATTTATGCCATGTGTCACAATTTGGGCACAAATTCCCAAAAGAGAGAGAGAGAGCATTAAAAAAAAAACATAATTGGCAAGAGGGGTAGTTCTGAGCGTGAAGTCTTGAGAGGCTGAGGGCAGATTGTTGCAAGTACATAAGCTACGGAGAGTACTTCGTCTTTGACTCATGTATGGAGGTAGAGCTTGCTCCCTCTGGTCAACTCTCTCTATTCTCAGAGGAAATGCTTTGCATGATGGGCTGATTCCATCGAATGTACAGTTCTTTGTTTTCTTTGCACTTCTGCTGAGGCAAGAGCCTCACTGTCCAGGTTCAGGAGCAGCTGATTGCTTCTCCATTGCAGGAGCTAAAGAAAGTGATGACCATGCCACATGGAAACAGGGTTTTCAGCTCTGATTTAGTGCTATTTGCGGGACTGTTTTACTGCTGGAATGATGCCAGGGTCAAAGGGTTTGTAGTCCAATTGGTATGGAACAGATCTGGAATGGAATAAGGTAGAGAATATGCCAAGAAACAGGTGAAAAACAGTAAATACAGAGTTCTGGAGATTGCAAGTCTGCACTTATTGAGTTATGCTCACAGAAAGTGTTTTCCTACTTGGGATGTTGTTTTGGATATGTTTTATTGTCCTTATGCAGCTGAAATTTACTCAGAAAGGAATGTTGTTCTAGATATGCTGTATTGTCCTTATGTAGCTGAAATTTACTCAGAAAATATGAAAGCCAACTGTTCACAGGTTTTGTACTTTGGAACATTTCATTTTTTGTAACTTTTCATCTTTTAATTGATAAAGAAATACCGAAAGGGGCACCGGTCTTCGGGGCTAATCTGGTGTTGAGGGAGGGAGTGAGGTCTCTATTTGTGTGTGTGTGTGAAAAGACCAAGTATTAATTGAAGGGACTACCGCTTTATGTGAGTCATAGACCGGTTTCAACTAGTCAGGCATAGGCGAAGAAGCGGGTAGATGGGCACCAGGCGGCAGGTCCAGTGTGTCGGTAGTGGACTAGTCGACGGGCGACTACCTATAACAAGCTTTATGGGACTGCACGGGAGCAACGGAGCTGGTGACGGGGACCAGGCACGAGAGGTGACCAGGTGCCAATAGGCGCCACATGATCCGCCTGACAGACAGGTTAACGGACTTGTCATTTCGTGGTTTTTTCTTTTTTATCAAAAACCATTATTTTCTTCAAAATCTTTTTTTGAAACTCCCTCTAACCGGAGTTCATGCGCTGGAGGCACAAATCTCAGATTTGTGCAAATTCGAGCCCGGAAATTTGGGGCTTTTTTTGGATTTGATCTTGTCCATGCCTGGCAGTGACATTTAGGTCAGAATTTGCAAACTTTGCATGTGGTGGCCTTAATTAAATTGGGGATTTGACCAAATTTGTCAGAATTTTGCTCTTTTGAGTAAAATTTCTTGACATTAGATCCCAGAAAATTGGGACTTTTCATGTATTGATAAAATTTTGCTTAGTTGGGTAAGATTGGCTGACATTTATGCAATTTTGGACCTGAAATTTTGGGGGGTTTGTGCAGAATTTGGTAAATTTCTGCATTTTTGCTCATATGGTGGTTGGTTCATGTACAAACAGCAGATATTTATTTTTGTTGAGGAAGAACAGCAGTGTGTGCTGGTTCAGCTTGTGCTTTTGCATTTCAAGGGCATTTACTCTTGTATTCGTGATAAAATGATTGCAACTTCTTCCAGTTCAGACATCAAAAGTTTGATGGAAATCAAACGTTTTTATGCTTATGGCTTTGACCTTTGGAAAGACCATATGCAAGGCGTATTGTTTCTAAAGGATTGTGAGGATGCTTTGCAGGAAGATAAACCCGTACTAATGTTTGATGTAGATTGGGCCAGAGCCAACAAAAAAGCTGTGGTTTACATTAAGGTGGGTGTCACTGATGACATCTTGACAGACATTAAGGGTTTAGATACAGGTTATGCAATATGGGAGAAGCTGAAAACTACCTATGAGATCGCCACACTTGTTAATCAGGTGCATTTAATGCGCAAGTTGGTGAACATGCAACTGGATGAGTCAAAGGTTGCAGAGCTGAGCACTTGAGTGCATTTACAACCATTTTAAATCAGCTCAAGGATGCAAATTTGGACTTTGATGATAAGTTGAGGGCGATTTTTTGATTATGACACTGCTTGCTTCTTGGGAGACCTTGGTGGTTTCTTTTAGCAATAACCCCAATGTCTCATATGATGGGGTGAGGGGTTCAATCTTTAACTAAGAAATTAGACGTATGTCTAGTGGAGAAGGCAGTAACTCAGCTTATAATGTAAGAGGCAAGGCTGAAAAGAAAAATGCAAATGTAAGATAGAGAAAAAGGAGCAAGAGCAAAGGAAAGGAAAAGAGTGACATTACTTGCTATCATTGTGGTCGGAAGGGCCACAAGAAACTTGATTGCAGGTATTACAAGAAGGAACTAGAGAGAAAGAAGAATGCAGGAGATAAAAAGGAGGAGGATAAGACAGATGCATCTGAGGCAGCCGAAGGCAAGGAAAAGGCCAATGTGGCCTCTAGTGTGGTCATTCAGGAGCTTTTGGATACAGAGGCTGATGTATTATGTGCAGTTGATTATGATGCCCTTGTATGCCACATGCTGGATATGCAAATTACCAAGGCTGATGTAATTGATTCACTTTTGTCAGTTGATGATGGTGTCACTCAGACTTGGATTGTAGACTCTGGTGCCTCTTTCCATGTAACTCCTTGCTTGGAGTGTTTAATGCAGGCAGTTATGGAAAGGTGTATCTTGGAAATAACCATGCTTGCAACATCGATGGGATTGGCACTGTACACTTGTCTTTAGACAATGGGCAAGAGCTTGTGTTGAAAGATGGCAGATATGTACCTGGCATTAAAAAGAGTTTACTATGGTGTTGGTTAGCTTGACTTGCATGGCTACACTACACTGTTTGGTGGTGGTTTGTGGAAAGTGAAAAAGGGTTCCATGCTGATTGCAAAAGGAACCAAGAAGGGCACTTTGTATTGTTTGCATTATAAAGCCTTGAATGGCAAGTTTCTTGCAGTTGTTGAAATTTGCAGTCACTTGGAGTTATGGCATAAGAGATTAGGTCATATGAGCTAGAAAGGATTTGATGCCCTTACCTCTCTGAAGAGGGTTGATGGAAAAGGCTCTTAACTTGACTTTTATAATGAGTGTCAGTTTGGAAAGCAAATAAAAAATTCATTTCTCTAGTGTCTCTCGTAAGTCCAATGCCTTGGACTTAGTGCATTCTGATGTATGTATTATGCTCGTGAAATCGTTGGGTGATATTGCATATTTTATCTCCTTTATAGATGATTGTTCCAAAAAGATTTGGGTATACCTATTGAAAAAGAAAAGTGAAATGTTTGCTATTTTTAAAACTTTTCATGCATTTGTGACCACTCAGACAAGTAGAAAGATAAAGTGCTTGAGAACTGATAATGGGGGTGAGTTCACATCAACTGAATTCAAGCTCTTTTGTGACTTGCATGGAATTAAGAGGGAGCTTACAGCCCCTTACAACCCTTCTTCAAATGGGGTGGTTGAAAGATATAATAGGACTTTATGTGAAAGAGTGCGGTGCTTGCTGTCCACTGTTAATCTCCCTCATGAATTTCGGGGAGAGGCACTCAAAACCGCGGTTCACATTTGCAACTGCTCTCCAAACAGGTCCTTAAATAATGGCATCCCTGAGGAGGTTTGGTCTGGCAAATCTGCCTCATATGACCATTTACGCATATTTGGCTGTGATGCTTTTGTTCATGTTAGAGGTAAGTTGAGGAACAAACTTGACCCAAAATCCACCAAAGGCATTTTCATGGGCTATGGTGATGAGGGTGAATTTGGCTACAGAGTGTGGTTGCCTTAGTCCAAGAAAATTATTCGTAGTTGTGATGTTGTGTTCAATGAGGCAAAATTGCTGAAAGGTACTTTAGCCTCTAATGAAGATATGAAAAAGGTCAAATTTCAGAGTTTATAGCCACCTGTTACTTCAGAAAATGAGCCTCATGGTACTGTACCACAGGCTGAAACTGATGATCAGCCGGTTATTTTTGAGCCAGATGATGATGGACAGCAAATAGGAACACAAGGAGGTCATGGACAGCAAAATGGACTCGCTGATTATGAAAATGCAGGTGCTGGTAATGAAAATAAAGGTGCTGTACAGCATGAACAGCATGCTGAAAAAAGCTTACAATAGCCAATAAATGCTGAAAATAATATACCTCTAGATGTAGACCGAATTCCTGAAAATGTTGATCGTAGGTCTACACGTGTCAGAAGGCAACCACATAGGTTTGACCCCTCCTTGCATTATGTGATGCTAATAGATGAGGGTGAGCCTCTTACATACAAAGAGGCCAAGTCATGCGAATTCAGCAGTAAGTGGGAGCTAGCTATGTAGGAATAGATAAAATCTCTATATACAAATGATTCTCGGGATCTTGTGTCGTTGCCTAAGGGAACCTAAGGGAAGGAAGGCTCTTCCAAACAAATGGGTGTACAAAGTAAAGACAGTTGATGGGAAACCCAAGCACAAGGCAAGATTGGTTGCCAAAGGGTATGCACAAAAGGAAGGGATTGACTTCCAAGAGGTCTTCTCACTTGTTGTGAAGATAACCACTCTACGATGAGGAAATTTACATGAAATAGCCCGAGGGTTTGGTAGTTTCTGGAAAAGAACAGATGGTGTGTAAACTAAAATGCAGCCTGCATGGGTTGAAGCAAGCACCACAGTAGTGGTACAAAAAGTTTGACACTTTTATGCTATCTCATGGGTTTACACGCAGCCATACAAATCATTGCTTGTACATGAAAAAGGATACGGATGGCAGCCCAATCATACTTGTTTTGTATGTGGATGATATATTGCTAGCTGGGAAAAGAAAGTCTGGTTTGGATGCTCTCAAAATTCAGTTGAAATAAGCTTTCTCCATGAAAGATTTGGGAAATGCAGAGTATATTTTGGGCATGAAGATTCGCAGAGATAAAATGCAAAAATTGTTGTTTTTATCTCAAGAAAAGTACATTGAAAAGGTATTGGACAGATTTAACATGGCTGAAGCTAAGCCTTTTGGGGTACCCTTACCTCCTTGTCTTGTGGCTCTCTTATGAAGGGAGTCAACAGCCCAAAAGATGACGTGGAAGAAAATGCTATGAAAGGAGTCCCTTATGCATCAGCTTGTGGCTCTCTTATGTATGCTATGGTTGCTACTCGTCCAGACATTGCTCATGCAGTGGGAGTTGTTAGCAGGTTTATGTCCAATCCTGGCAAAACACATTGGGAGGTAGCCAAGTGTATTCTTTGATACCTCAGGGGTACACAAAGAAAGTGTATTTGCTATGGGTAGGGTGCACTTAGTTTGCAGGGTTATTGTGATGCAGACATGGTAGGTGACTTGGACACTCGTAGATCCACCAGCGGGTATGTCTTTATAGTTGCTGGTGGGCTGTTTCTTGGTGTTCCAGGTTGCAGAACATCATCACACTGAGTATCATTGAAGCTGAATACATATTAGCTACTGAAGCTTCTAAGAAAGCTATATGGTAGAGTAGATGTGTAGAGGATCTCGGCATGTCTATGGGTATTGCAGTTTTGGGATGTGATAGCCAGAGCACTGTGTATCTGGCTAAGAATGCCATGTATCATTCACGCACAAAGCATATAGATGTGCGATATCACTTCATCAGACAGATTCAGAAAGATGGTCTAATCACATTGACCAAGATCAAAACACAGGATAACCTTGTAGATGTTCTCACTAAAAGTTTAAGCAAAGCTTAGCATGAGCATTGCATACGACTAGTGGGAGTTGGTTAGAGATTCACTTCAGACCTTTAAGTGGGAGGTTGCTGGGATAAAGGCCCGGCTTAACCTTCGTGCATAGTACACGCATATTATTTAGCTGTACATGTGAATGCACCCTTACGTGCCCTAAGTATAAATACATTTTATTCTTTGTGTACCAACACATTGTTGGTACACTCCATATCCAATCGTACTTTCACTCTTCCTGTCTATCTCACCAGCCTTCACACTCTCACGCTCGATGACTCCTCGAAGTTCTACACATCCACAGCTGAGCTCCAACATCTAACATGTAGGTTCACATTGGTCCTTCCTAGGCTGGAGACATGGAGTGTACACCTTTTCTTTCATGGTTTCATTATCTTAGGAGATTTGCTCTTCTACTAGCATGGAGGCCTCTCCTCCCAAGGTGGATCGTGCAATATCTCTCTTGGTGCTATCATGGTGGCGACTTCTATCTTGCTCTTCTAGTCGAGATGCTTTATCCTCATTGTCATCTTCATGGTTCTCAGCACCATAGGAAGATTGATATTAGGCTCCTCTTCCTCCTTTAGCATCGATATCCAGGGTTGAGAGGGGGTTTCTACCCTTTCATGGAATTCTATAGGATACAGTATTTGTCTTTAATATGAGCTTTCTCCCCCCTGTTGTATCTTCTCCTTTGCATTGCATGATTTCATCATTTTTGTAAAAGGTGTTTAGACAATTAAACAAATTTTCCACGAGGGACACTATCCAAGTAGCATCTATTGCATGCACATTCTCATCATGTAGTACACTCCTCTATGCATCTCATTGTGTAGAGCACTCCTAGACCGATCTTGAGCTGTCTCCACTAGTAGTTATTTACCATCTTACCACTTTCGTCACTCTTTTCCTTGTCATTGATACCCTCGAGTGGTTGGGGGCTAGCTTGTTTGCTTTGTAATATGTTAGATCTAACCATCCCTTTTCATTCTCTCCATGGTGCACAATTACTTGAAAGGCTGTAAACCATATTTACTCTAAAAAAAAAAGATCAATGTGGTTCCATCTACCTTTATAGGACTTGGCAAGCCATTGGGCAGCTGATAAGCACTCTTTTTCCAATGTCTTGTCCTCTTTGGGGTGACTACTTGGACTCCCTTGGTAAGATAACCATCGCCTCTGTAGCTGACACGTGCCCTTTGTCTGATGTCTTAGCTACTTTGGGTGGGACGCCTTGGGGTAAAAATAGGCTTGACCTTTTCTTCCAGTCCCTTATTGGTTCCAGTTTTGGGCCTAAGAAGGGGTGTTGGGCTAAAAATTCATTATCCACCAATTAGCTCTTTAAAATATCCCTAAAATAGTAAATTACCAGAAGTTTCATTAAATGGGGGGTGGTTCTAGAAAGTTTCTGTATACCACATGCAAAACCCTAATTTGGCAGGATCCTTACACATCTATAAATAGACAAGCTACCCACCATCGAGTCTTATCCTTGTCTTGCATGTTTCAGCCAATCAGCCCTCTTTCCACTAGTTGTCTAGCCCTTAGTGACCGCTACTACATGGTCTACAACTGCCATCTAGTCTTCCACTGTTGTTGGTTATCATCTTTCATCATCTACATCAGGTCTTTTTTGTGTTTTCAGCACTTTTCTTCATCAGCCTTTGCTCTAATTGGTGATTGTTGCATTTGGGATGCTCTTGTGGATGACACATCAACATCTCCCTCACCCTACTCCCACAAGAGTAATTGACTGTTTGACAGCTTTGCCCTTGAGCATTCTGTACATTCTCTCATTCATTTACAACATTGATTCATTTACTTCGGAGTTCTCTTTCTTCTTTGTTTGTGTTTGTGTTTTTGGGTTTTGTGTTTAGGGTTTGAGTTTTGCACATCATTGTTTGAGTCTTTGTGTTTTAGTCGTGATCGTACTTTCTGTGTTCCCTTAGTGCAAACTTGAGCATATCTTCACTCCCTGTACATGCTGAGAATCTTGGGTGTCTTGGAGGAAAAATTAACCATGCTACATGTAGTGGAGAAAATATGATCCACTCAAGTAAGTTTTGCTGCATCCTCAATCATGAGGCCTAGGTTATGTGTAGAACAAGGTGTCCAAACAATGGTAGAGAACTCTTCTTTGAGCATCTTTTCCATGGCCACACAATTTGATCCATTATTTGTAATCACTTGCACAATATTTCTTGGACCTATATCAATGCTTATTGGAGATGAGACCATATGTATATATCTCTAATGAGCATACCTGTAGTTGATGTATCTATGGCATGTAGAAACATAGTGTCTTTGCAAAAAGAAACCAATATGTTGTAGACATTTCTCATCCGCATACAAGACCATTAGTCATGAAGCACTATGCATCCATACTTCTGCCATGTTGCCTTGCTCCAGTTCTCTGGGCAAGGCTTCTTTCTCATAGCAAAGCTCGTTGGTGTGCAATATCTCATACTTTAGACCCTTCCATTTGCACCCAATGTGAGAGATGGTATGAATTGTTGACTTCCATGGAGGAGTCCAAAGAATACGAAAGGATAAACCACATTATATGAGTAGCTTTGTGATATCTCTAGTAGCTTCCTTAGTCCTTGCCTTCTGCAATGATGCATTCATGTCTTCTTGCTTGTATATGGGTGGTGCAATTCTCTTAGCTGAGGGCATGATTTGCATGGAGGAGAACCTATGGCTTGTGACCCCTCTATAGAGTCAGTCTCACTGTCCACATCAAGAGAGGTCCTTTGAGATGTTGGAATTATTGAGAGGTTTGATCAATGGGAATGCCCAACATTTAGGCTTTCCATGACTTGAGATTTTTGTATACATTTTTGGGCGCCCTTGAACAAGGGCTAATCCCAAAGCCCTTTGTTCATGAGAAATGAGCTTTCAATCTTTGCGATAGACCATGGTGACACTACACTACACACAAAACTTGCACACCCATTTTGTTGTCCCACTTCCACCATATCTTGAAGCATCGACAATGACATTACTCCAAAAAGGAGTGCCCTTCCTCGGCATGATGATCTAAGTTGTTTAATAGATAGAAACATAGCTAATAAACCATCATCCATGGATGTTAGAAATTGGCATCATGGACCATGGTTGTGTCCAATCTCCAAACCAATAGAAGAGGAAGGAAGAGAGAATAGGAAAAGAAGAATGTGAATAGGAGAATATTGTCAGAGTGCAGCGGTGCGGAAGCGTAGGACTGAGAGAGAGAGAACGCAGAGAGAGAAGAGAGAGAAAGAGACAGTGGACGATGAAGATCTGCTGTATAAAGAATGCTGAATACAAAGATATGCAGATATATACACGGGTGCAGTGCGCTGGACTGCGTGTCTCCACCTCGACGATGCAACCTGCTGTTCACCTCGAAGTCCGCTGCAGTCTGCACTGTCTGCTGTCTGAAATCTGGGAACAGAGACAGAATCTGCGCGTGTCACCGGTCTGTAATCTGCGAGCAGAGAAGTGTACCAGACTGCTGAAAGTGCCAGGTATAAATAGCCGAGAAACGGGGCAAAAGAGGGCACCAGAAATAGCCAGGCGGCTGCATTAAATGCAGCCGACCGGCTGCTGCATGTCGGACTGCCACGTGGCAGTCCGACTGTGCAGTCCGACTGCACTAGGCCTGCCCTGCTGCCCTGATCTGATCTCTAACACCCCCTCTCAGAGCCTGGGCAGGGCAGAAGCCTGAGGGATCTGGAATGTCTCCGAAGTAGAGCCTGAGGAAGCGCCTTCGTAAACAAATCTGTAAGATTGTCCTCCGTCTTGCAGTACTCCACAGTGATGGTCTCATCCAGAAGCTTTTCTCGGATGAAGTGGTACTCGATCTCTATGTGCTTCGTCCGGGCATGGAAAACAGGGTTCCTTGCCAAGGCAATGCAACTCTCATTGTCACATCGCAGCAATGTAGGACGAGTCTGGGAGCACCCACGCTCCTCCAATAATCTTTGAAGCCACACAACCTTGCATGTGGTGGAAGACGCGGCCCGATACTCCGCATCAGTAGATGAAAGGGCTACCGTGGGCTGCTTCTTGCTACTCCATGAAATAACACCTGCACCCAAAGTAAAACAGTAACTTGTAGTAGACCGCCTGTGGTCCACATCACCGGCCCAATCCGAGTCGCTCCAACCTGCAAGTACAAGATCTGACCCATCTGTCCCTGCCGGGTAATGAATCCCTAAATCAGACGTCCCCCTCAGATACGGAAGTATCCTCTGAGCAGCCTGCCAATGCACCGTCTTAGGTTCACTCATGAACCCGGCCAAGAGCCCAACAGCAAAACATAGATCAACCCTGGTGTTGAGAAGCCAAATCAAAGACCCAATCAACTGTCGATAGCGGGACGCATCCGCCAAAGGAGAAGCTGAATGGGAAGTGGCCTTCCAATTCGGATCCATAGGAGTAGATAGGGCCCTATAATCCTCCATCTCAAAAGACACCAAGAGCTCATGTACATATCTCTGTTGAGAGATAAAGATCCCCCTCTGAGACTGATAAATCTCATGGCCCAAAAAGAAATGGAGTAGACCCAGGTCCGTCATCTCGAACGTCCGATGTAAAGCTGACTTTGTCTCTTGGACCTGTTGTGCATCATCACCTGTGACAATCAAATCATCAACATATAAGACAAACAACACACAACCATCCTCGGAAGTGTGAACATACAGCTGCGGATCGGCCTTGGACCGCTGATATCCCAACTGAGACTGGAGGAACGAATCAATCTTCTCGTTCCATGCACGCGGAGCCTGCTTGAGGCCATACAAGGCCTTCTTCAACCTATAGATTTTCCCATCTGAAGAACCAAAGCTAGGAGGCTGCTCAACATAGATCTCCTCCTTCAAATCACCATTGAGGAAGGCCGACTTCACATCCAACTGATAAACAGGCCATCTCCTATGGCCAGCCAAAGCAAGAACAGCTCTAATGGTCGCCATATGAGCTGTGGGGGCAAAAGTATCATGACAGTCAATACCTGGGCGCTGTGCAAAACCTTTAGCAACAAGGCGAGCCTTGTGCTTATCCAAAGTACCATCGCTTAGGTATTTGGTCTTGAAGACCCACTTGACTCCAATCACCTTCTTCTTCGGGGGGCGGGGCACGAGTAACCAAGTGCCATTCCTATCAATAGCCTCCAACTCAGCTTCCATAGCTTTCTTCCATGGGGCGGACTGTAAAGCCTCCTTCACGGAGGTGGGCTCTCGATCCTGCATAACACGGGTCATCAAACAATAGTTGGAGCAAACAAGCTCCGTAGAATGTGCCTGGTGCCTTTGTGACCGCTGCGGACCATCCTGCGGTCCCCACTCCTCAGGAACCCCCTCGACCCCTGAATCATGGAGTGTGTCAGGGGCCCAGCGAGGAGGAGGCCGAACCTCCCCTCGACGTTCTCCATCAGCAGAAGACTCTGGAATATCCACCGGCGGTAACTCCTCAGAGATGTCCGGTGGAACAGTAGACTCTGTGTCAGAAACAGAATCATAATCAAAAGGCACGGGCTCCAGTGGAACTGTAGAAGGAGCCCAACTCTCCCTTGGATCTCCAAGAACGGGATGCTCCTCACCCGTTGAAGTAGCCGGAACCTCCACAAACCGCACATCAGGGCTAGTGTACACATTCCGCTTGACGGGATCATACAGTCGGTAGCCTTGGGACTGAGAGCTGTAGCCAACAAATACCTGTTTTCAGGAAGCTGCTTCAAATTTATCACGGTGAGCCTTGGGAATGTGAACATAGGCATCACACCCAAAGACTCGAAAGTAAGAAACATTTGGCTTCGTCCCAAAATAAGCCTCAAATGGGGTCATCCCTTCCACGGCCGAAGTAGGGGATCGATTAAGGATGTGGACTGCAGTAGCCACAACCTCGGCCCACAGAACCTGAGGGATCTGTTGGTGCTCCATCATGGTGCGCGCCATCTCGATTACACTGCGGTTCTTCCGTTCAAGAATACCATTTTCTTGAGGAGTGTTGGTATTGGCAAACTCCTGGTGAATTCCTCTATTTGCACAAAACCGAGCAAACTCATTAGAAACAAATTCACCTCCCTTGTCGGATCGCAAGGTCTTCAACTTCCGGCCCGATCGGTTCTCCTCAAAGAGAAGCCAATCCTTGGAAGTGCGAGAAAGCTTCTGACTTTAATGCCAAAAAATAGGCCCATGTCATCCTGCTGTAGTCATCTACGATCAGCATGAAGTACGAGCTCCCACGCAATGACTCATTCCTCATAGGGCCACATAGATCCGTAGATACTAGCTCCATTGGTGAAGTAAACCGCCGCGAAGCTGTGTGGGGAATGGCATCCCTATGCTGCTTCCCCGTATGCAGGAGACACATGGTTGCTGGCTCACCACTATATCCGGCAACCCTCGAACAAGCTGTCCACGTGACGCCCTCCGAAGATAGTCATAGTTCAGGTGACCAAACCGAGCATGCCATAACTCTGACTGTGACCGTGAGGTAAGAAGAAGAGTAGAGAGGGCGGTGGAAGACTTCAGTTTGTAAATGCCATTCTCCTCATATCCGGATGAGAGAACCTTCCTTGATCCACGATCAAGGACTCGCACCGTAGTACTGTCAAACTCCACCAAAAGGCCAAGGGAGCAAATCTTATGAACTGAAAGGAGATGGTACCCTAATCCAGGTACATGCAAAACCTTTGAGGTATGGGCACCACCTCGTCCATCCGGAATAAGTTGCATCTTATCCCGACCTACAATAGAAACTGAAGAGCTGTCTCCAATGAGAATCTGCCCACGCGAGGGTCGCAGCTGGGCAACACCATCTGATGAAGGAGTCATATGCCGTGAGGCACCACTATCAACGATCCACTCTCGAACCTGGGGAGCCGTCATCGCAGCATCAGAAGCATTCGGTGAAGCGTCCTCAATGACAGCTAGATGAAGAATTGCAGCTGATGAGGGAGCAGCCACCGCTCCAGAATCCTTGGTGTCCTTCGTGTCTTTGTCAGGGCAATCCTTCTTCCAATGGCCAGTCTTTCCACAAATATGGCATGTGGAGTCTTTGTCCTTGTCCTTCTCCTTGTCTTTCTTGGACTTGTTATCCCCCTTCTTCTTCTTTTGGTCCTTCCCCTTCTTCTGAGAGGCTTGACCTGTCAACGCCTCCGACTTGGAAGCATTCTGTCCCTTTAACTGTTCCTCTTGGTCCAAAACCATAGGAACCAACTCTTCCCACCGAAGAGTAGACTCTCGCCCCGAAGCTATAAGGGCAGAGTAAAATGTACCGAATCGTGGCGACAACCGGGACAAGAGTGTGATCGCTATGTCTTCGGAGGAAATCGGCTTCCCCGCATTCTGAACCTGCATCTGAAGCTGCCTTAGCTTGTTAATGTGCTCCCGGAGCGAAGAAGACTTATTTACGGACAAGGTCCGCATCTGTACCTCCAAAGAAACCCGTTTCATTAGGGTCATCCGATTGTACATTTGATCAAGCTCCAGCCATATCTCTCGAGCCACTGTCAAGTGCTCGATGTGAGCGATCATGGCTGTAGTGCATGATAGAAAGAGAAAGGATCGAATCCTGGCATTGAGTTTGTCCCAATGAGACTGGGCCTTGGCCAACTCCGCACGAGCATTGGAAGAGAGTTTGGACTCATCTCTTACCGAGGGCCGGTCAATCTCCTCCTGTACCAACTCCGCCAAATCATAGGACTCAAGGATGGCCAACATCATGACGCGCCAAATGCGGTAGTTGTCGCCGTCGAGCCTCTGATCTGCAGGAAGAGCCGATAAGACAGGCACCTTCCGGTCCATAATCGCCTGGAACTCCAAGTCAATCTCTGTAGACATCTTCACCTGCAATGCCTTCACAAACGCAAAAGCAGCCCCCTCTGACTGGGAAAACTCAGCCTGCTAAGGCTCTTCCGCGTCCTGAACCTTCTTCACCCACCGGAGGCGATGAAAAAGCAAAACCTGCACTTGTAGGCTGAAAACTCAAACTTCCTCCGCGTCAAACAGCAGTAAATCCACCACCTGTACTCCTTTCCTGTGCGCCCACACTCGTTTCAGCCTTGTTCCAAGGCGCAGTCCTCTTGTCTGCCTTTAAACGCAAAAAACACAAATTTGTGTCGCGATGGAAACTCCTCTTCAGGTTGATTCTGCGCTCAGTCAGCCCTCAAACACTGCTCTGATACCATGTCAGAGTGCAGCGGTGCGGAAGCGTAGGACTGAGAGAGAGAGAACGCAGAGAGAGAAGAGAGAGAAAGAGACAGTGGACGATGAAGATCTGCTGTATAAAGAACGCTGAATACAAAGATATGCAGATATATACACGGGCGCAGTGCGGTGGACTGCGTGTCTCCACCTCGACGATGCAACCTGCTGTTCACCTCGAAGTCCACTGCAGTCTGCACTGTCTACTGTCTGAAATCTGCGAATAGAGACGGAATCCGCGCGTCACCGGTCTGTAATCTGGGAGCAGAGAAGTGTACCAGACTGCTGAAAGTGCCAGGTATAAGTAGCCGAGAAACGGGGCAAAAGAGGGCGCCAGAAATAGCCAGGCGGCTGCATTAAATGCAGCCGACTAGCTGCTGCAGGTCGGACTGCCACGTGGCAGTCTGACTGTGCAGTCCGACTGCACCAGGCCTGCCCTGCTGCCCTGATCTGATCTCTAACAAATATAAGGTAGATAATCCTTGAATCCTTACTATATCTTTAAGGTTCTCACTGTCGGGTTTTGGGAGTTGTCGTGGTTCGTGGACAGCAGTTACACAATTGCTTTTTGCAAAGAATATGGGAAGAAGAAAGTGTAATTAGTCATGAGTCATGACTTAACACATGTTAGAGCAGGCCAAATAGCAAATGCATGTAGGAGCAAGTCACGATTGGACTTAAGGGCAGTCACGATTGACAAACGCAGCTACCAAGATTCCCTATGAATGAAATGGTCAATTTGTCCAGTCTAGGATTGATAGCAACTTGGTGGCAAGGCTTTAAATAGGCTAGAAATCATACTTTGGTTGGACCATAAAAAAGTGTTAATTAAAAAAAAAAAACGAATTGAAAAAAAAATGGACGAATTGAATGTTTGGAGGCTGAAAGATGAATTTAGCTATTTCTAATATTTTAGACATGGGCTGATGTTTCCAATGATTTCTACAGCTAGGAAATGTATTTCTTGGCTACTATGGGGTGGTTTTTTCTTGGTGTAGAAGGCTGCTAGTGCTATGGCAGCATCTTTGCTATGCCTTTCATCATCCAAAAGAATGACGACCATCTTCTCATATTTCATCTCTTGAGCCGCCTTGAGAGCTGTCACAGTTTCATTGAATTGTGCTTCTTACCTTCTCCAATCCATTCTTAGGAGATCTTTGCATTTCTCAGCCATTTTGAGTAGATCTTAGCCAAATTTGGTGGACAACAAAGAAATCTCTAATGTAAACCCTAAAATTTTGCAAAAATTAGGGCGCTCAATCCCTTGATTTGGTGGGGTCTTTATATAGTGAGATGCAATCAAGAAGTGATGATGTCTCTTAGTATGAACATTCACATAAGAATGAAGAAAATATAATGCTTGATCTTGGACAAGGCTCAGACCATGGACAAGAAGTTGAAAATGTTGTTGTTGGGCAAGATGCATGGCCTTCCAGGCACAATAAGGTTGATGAGCAGCAAAGTGAAGAAGTTGATGACTAGTTTAGGAATCGGATGAGGACAGCAACAAATCTCTTTGTTGAATTGGCAAGGGATCCTTAGTTTACCCAAATCTTGAATGCTCCGAAGAAGAATAACAAAGGCAAGAAGAAGAAGACATCTTCTACACCTTCGGGACAACAAGGTGTATCGTAGGTAATACCAAAGTCTTCATTTGAAGCTCCCAAAGATGCTAATGAAACCAAACAGTTGGCACTGATGGGGCAAGGAATGTAAATGCAAGGCCATCATGGAAGTGCCAATCCAATGGATTTTGGACAGCTGGGCATGCATGCTATGACGGGGCAGCTGGGATACTTTGGTGGAAGCATGATTTTTCATGCTATGGTTGGATAGGGACTGCATACAGGAATGTATGGCACAAATCCCTACGGTATGCAGCAGCCAATGCATGGTGAGCAAGGCCCAATGTATTCGGGTAAGACTGAAAATGTGCAAAACCCTATGTATGGCAGCATTGGTTTGATGCCTGGGGCACAAAGTAGCATGTTTGGTAATGCATATGCACCCTTGAATGCTTGTGGGGCTCAAGGAATGAGTGTTGGTCATGTAAATGGTTCATTTGGTGTTGGGTTTGATGTAAATTCAGAGAATGCACCCTTTTTGTAGCAGCCAGTGTATGACAACTTGACACCCAAAGGGGCAGCAAAAGATTGATGATAGTGAAAAAGCAATGAAATTTGAGTCCTTCAGTGGTGCTGTCACGGGGACATGAAATTTTGAGATGCTTTAATCTTGCTAGTAACATTTGATTAAGTTACTAATCAAATGTGCAAGGTTGTTTAGCACATGTGATGCACATGGCAGTTATTTCATGGGAACGGGCCAGGGACCACGAGGATGCAGTGGGTGTTAAAGGCAAAAGTTGTGTTAAGTTATGCCAACGGCCGAGGGTCATTCCAGCATTTAGAGGTTGAGGGAGGAAGGAGCCACCCCCAAATGAGCTTTGAGAGAGGCGACAACAAATCGTGCAGCACAATAGGACAGGGGTAGTAGGTCTCCCTCTGCCTAGTGAGAGGTGGCAATAGAAGAGGAGGGCTCGGTGGTTGCACTGGAGTTTAATCGCCCTTGTGAAGCTGTTGGCGCCATTAGAATTTCCATTAGAGCTATTGCTCAAGATAGATTCCTTTCAGCTGATTTTTCTCTTATCCTCTGACATTTCCTTTTCAATTCTCAGCATATTCCAGCCATTGGTGAAGAGAAATTGAAGAAATTCAGGAACCCTAATTTGTAGCAGCCATTATTCTTCAGCCACCTTCAGATCCGTGCTCGATTACTAAAGACCCAGTTGCTTGGTGTAGCAGCTGAAGGCACAGCTGATCTGAGGGGTAGCGCATTCTCAAATTATTGTGGCTTGCATGCAAGAGATTGATGACCCAAACTGAGCCCTGATTGTTGTACAATCAAGTGGCCAATTGTTCCCAATAAGTGCTGGTCACTTATGACAGACAGCCATTGTATTGAAGATTGAAGGAGATCAGCTCATATCTCTGTGTACTTCAAACTTACAGCAATACAAGATAAAGAAAATACTGCAGGGGGCATCTATTGTTGAGGCCAATTGGGTGTTGGCTGTCCAAGATTTAGTGGTAAGGTGTGTATTTCCACATTTGTGTGTCTAATGCTTGTTGTAATTTGAGTTAAATCAGGTTATCACCACCATTGCCGAGAAGGAAGGCTGATTTTAGTATGAGCAAGACATTGATTCCGAATATTTGTTTAGGGCAAGGTGGCCACATGATGCCTTGAGGGTTGTTCACAAAGTAATAAGTAAAATCACAATTTATTTTGTCAAGATTAAAATTGCTTGGCATTATCCACTTTGTGTTGTATCCTTGCTGTATATATTTGGGTGTGAATGCAGGTTTCATATGTGGTGATGCAATACATATATTTGAGCTAAAACGAGCTTTTGTGATTGGTTTTAGATCTTGTCAGGACAGTTCTTCCAAAGGTTCTGCCACCATCTTACAAAGGTACTGTAGTCCGTTACCTTTATTACCTGATGCTGTGCTTGCACTGGTCAGTGGGAGCTGTAGAGAATGGCCATAGCAGGGGTGCATCTTCAAAAGCAGCCTTATCTCCTGTGGTAAGTTTCTTACATGTCAAAGAAGTGCAATAAATATTCCTTAAATTTTTTCGTCCTAATAATGTATTCTTTAGATTTATTATTCAAGATCCATGACACAAAGTTAGTTAGCAGATAAAAGTTGCATGCCTATGACTTTGTAGGAGCTCATCAGGCTGCAACGGGCATATATTTAGTATCTTGTTCATTTAAGAGTGGAGCCATTTTATGCCATCACATTATAAGGGATTGATTAAACAGTTTACTTTTGTACGGAGAGAAATTAATACAGACCTTTTTTTTTGGGATTGAACAAGTTATAGTTGGCATATACACATAGCAACACATGCACACCCAACTCATGGTGTTTTAGTCCGAAAGCAGGGTTTTGCTCACCTAAATTTTCATGGTTGGAGCATATTACACAGTTTGAGTTTGTGTGCAACAATTCTTCCTTTGTGAAACTGCACAAAGGAGGATAATTAACTTCCCTACTTGCTAACTTTTAGCTTGTTTATCTTTTTACACCTACCATAAGTTTGCCTCGGAGAGATTACAAAGATCAAAAGCCCTTAGATTGCTTTAGTCTGTAATCTTGGCATCGTGAGTCATATTCTCTTGAAGAGTTGTGGCAGGTTTAGAAATTGGAACTTAATAGTTTTCCACAACCTTGTTTTATATTCTAGTAAAAGTAGAGGGCTGTTGGCTTTCCTATGATCGCTCTTTCAGATGCTTGTGTAATACTGGGAGGATAAATGGTATGTAAGTCAAGGTATGTGATGATAATGATCGACTCTAGAGAGTTTCTAATGGAGATTCTGGTGCAGGAGATCAGAACATTACTGAATATATGGAGCATGCCCAATAACAGTGGGCTTAGCTTGGAAGATCCTCAGCAGATTAAAGATTATTGGGGTAAAGTCATAAGACTTTCAGTTTTCAATCACTCTCCATTCGATGGCCCTTTTTAAGTTCTTATCCTTTAATGTGCTGCTTATTCTCTTATAGCTTTTGCTTCGTATTTTGTAGTGGGGAATTGTGCATGTAACCTTTTTCCATGTGCATGCCGTCTTTGAATCACAGACACTTTTTTGAGTATCAGTTCACTGAATGTTGAAGATAAAAAATCCAATGTGTGCAGGACACCCCCAAAAGTGTAAAAATATACAATATCTTTACCTCCACAACTGCCAGACACAACATACATAACTGAATCTTGTATACTTCATGTACATGTAATAACAACATATGTTACTGAATCTGGTATAGTTCATGTATGTGTGATGAAAGTGAGATGTTCTCTCTCTCTCTCTTTTCGTTTCTACTGGAAACAACCCAAATAGGAAAGGAAAATCTCGAAACCAAGTCATCGAAAGTTTTCCATGTAGTTGTGGCTCTGATGACTACCCTAGGTGACTTAGAGAATCTGGAAGATCTGCAAGCAACTCCCTGATTAGCAAAGGAGAAACATATTCAACTGCAAGCACATTCATCACCCAATCACACTACTCGAGACAAGAACATGATGAATCAACTCTCGCCCTCAAGAGACAAGCTGAAGTAGTGTTGTGTGTAGTCTGTGCATGACTGGGCTACACATTAGAGCCCCTATAGGCCCCCACACTTGTGCTGTTGGCACTCTTTGATGAGCTCTTGAGAGAATGGCCAGAGGATGTGTCTCCCTACTAATGTCCCTCCCTTATTATAAAGGAAAAAAGCCAAGGGAAAAAGTATTTGCTAAATAGGTACTCTCATGCTACAAGCAGACCAAGGGCTGCTCTTTTTCAAGTGCTTATTGAGAAGCAGGAGGTTATCATAACCAAGGGGCATGAGGAAAGAAGCACGAGGGAAGTGGGTAGCCCTGCATGCGAACAGTGTTGCCTCATCAACCTCAATGGTCTCCCTCACATTTTTCCCTCTCCCTCTTCCTTTCAATCTTGCTATTGGTGTTCTGGCCTGGCAGAAAGGGTGGCTGTGTGTGGGGTTCGATTGATCTTCTTCTTCTTCTTGCTTATTAAGATCCCAAAGGCTATTGGCACTTGCAAAGGGCCAAAAATTGGAAAAAAAACCTAAGAAACTGGTGACAAGTAATCCATGTCCAGGCAATGATGCATTGTCATGGAGGACATATGAAATGATAACTGAGAGAACAAATTGTAGATGTAATGCTCTCCTATTATTTACAGACGAGGTTCTTATTCCAAAGTTTGTGTCAGGGGGCATTATAGTATGAAGTTTGAAATGTTGAGGCTAAGTGCCAAAATTGAAAAAAGACCTAGGAAACCTGTGACAAGTAATTTATGTCCATGCTATGATGCATTTGTCATAGAGGACAAATGAAATGGTAGCTAAGAAGGAATTGTAGATATTGAACATAATGCTCTCCTAATCAAGGTTGCACTCATATGTTGTACAGACAGGTTCGTACTGTACCATATGGATTCATACTAGAAAAAACAACTGTTTTCCCCTTTCCTGGAGTGACAATTGGGGCACAAATAGCCGTTTTGTGACCATTTTCTAATAGTTTTGTGATAGTTTCTTGATTGTTTTAACTTTTTCGTGTTGTCTCTCTATTTTGATCATGAGTGGTTTTTAGTTATTATCTACTATCTCCGTGTGTATGATCATACATCAGCGTGTGTTAGTGTGTAAACCTAGGGTTAGGGTCTGGGGGAATCCCAAGGCTTTATAATAAACCCCTATGATTGTACTTTCCTATCATCAAGCTATCATTTTGAATCTATCTGTTCAGTTTTTGAGTACTTGCAAGAGCTCTCTCGGCAGTCTCTTAGGGCAGTCTCCTTGTTTTTACCACATATCCTCCATAGTTTCCTGCATCATTGACACCCATGTGTGGTTGGGATATCTTGTCTGTTTTGTGATGTGTTGGGTCTAATTATCCCTTTTATTCCCCCCTACAGGCACAAACTCCTCAAGTGGTAACAACATTGGGGCTTTTCTTATACAGGATGGTTAAGTTGTGGCGTATGAGCCAAATTCTCCATAGTGCAGAGAAGAATTTGTAGGTCTATGAGAAAGAGCTCTTGGTTGTAATTCATGTACTATCTCTATGGAACCATTACTTGTTTTGGGATGATTTTATAGTGTAGACAGACCATCAAACTTTGAGGTACCTTTGGCACAAACAAAGTTTTCAGAGAAGCATATGAGATGGGAAAATTTTCTCTTTATGTTGCATTTTTAGATTGTACATATTGATAGTAAAAAGAATGTTGTGGTTAATGCATTGTCATGTAAGCCACAAATTTCAGGTGGCAGCATGGTTTATCACACTGAGTTGGATTTGTTGGGTATTTTACTCACGCCTTACTTACGCCTACGCTCATATGGGAGTGTCGGTGATCAGTAGGACACTGGGGCACTTTTTACTCTCGGTAGGAGAGGTTTTTTCCCCCAGACTTATGGTCTTATTATCGTATTATGTGCTTATGTTACACACATTTAGGCACTTAGTGTGTGTCGGGTGTGAACACCCCCCTACAACCCTAAGGTTTAAGGGTTGTACTTTGCACTTTCAGATTACACTCATTCAGTCTATTCTCTTGGGTGTCGTGCTTCAACTCTGTCTCACTTACTCTCACACTGTCTATTAAATCTGGCTGTACCTCGATCCTCTGCTCTCACATTTGGTATCAGAGCTCAGTTCTAAGCTTAGCTTCTGCCTGCAACGTGCAGTCCTGACCGCACCCGAGCCACCTCTGTTCTGCGTCTGCTCCAAGTCGTCAGTCATCAGCACACCAGTACTGTTCGTCAACAGACGCCTGCTCGTCGTCAGCCTCCAGCGCCAGTTCAGCGCAGCTCCACCAGTACCCTGCTCGTCAGCAACATCAGCGTCAACGTCGTTAGCAACGCTTGCAGGCGGAGTCAACGCCTGCTCGCGACAGTCCTGCCCGCCGTTTTTGACCACGCGCAGCTCGCCTGCCCGCCTGCCCGCCTGCCCGCATTAGCAGCTCGCGACTGGTCAGCCCGCCAGACGACCACGTCAGGTGACCACGTCAGCCTGCCAAACTGCCCGCCTACCAGCACACGCCAGTCTGCTCCACGTCAGGTGCAATTTTAAACAATTTTTTTTTTTTAAATTTCAGCCCAGAACACAGTTCTGGAAGTGGAGGTTCACATGCGGCAACACAGAACAAGTGTAGGGATAAATTTCATGCAAATTTTTAGACTGGATCGTCAGACATTTTGGGGCTTTTGTGTATTTGGAAGACAGTTGCATTTGGACTGCTGATACAGTCACAGAAAGACTGTTTTTGACAGAAATTTGGCAAAAATTTTGGGGATTTTGACATAACAGTGTTGCAGTGCACTGTTTGCACCTTGGGAAGCGTGCATTAAAAGACATTTTTCTGACAGAGTACGACCTTGCACATTAATTGTAGAAACGTATTTGTTGCAATTTCTGGAAATTTGCAGATTTCCAGTTCGTACTACTTTGACATTGCTCATTTTGTCTTTGGAAATTTGTCATCATGGCAAATCAGGGAGGTGATGTTTTTACGTATGTATCCAAGGAGGACAGACTGGACGGAAACAACTATTCCCTTTGGTCATTCATGATGAAAAATGTATTAGTGGCCAAGAATTTATGGGATTATGTCAGTGGAGAGGAAACTCGACCGGGAGTTGTAGCTCCCGCTACTCCTCCTCTCCATGGCGCACGTGGACAACGGGGACCTCAGCTTGCTTCACCTCAGCCACTTCCTCCAAGAACTGCAGCTCAAAAAGCTTGGGATACCCGTGATGCACAGGCCTTGTCGCTGATTGCTCTGGCAGTTCAGCGGTCCATCATATCTCATATCCGTTCGGCATCTTCTTCACGAGATGCATGGTTGACTTTGGAGCATATGTTTGCAGGAAAAAATGAGACACGGATCTCTTTCTTGAAGAAAGAGTTGGAAACTTTGAAGATGCATGAAGGTGATTCTATGCAGGATCACTTAAACAAGATTCAGGACTTGAGGGAGCAGCTCATGAATGTAGATGAGTATTTTTCAGATGCACAGTTGATATCCACCACCTTGAATTCCCTACCTCCTTCGTACTTGTCTTTTCATACTGCATTGAACCTCACCATGAGGATTGTTGAGCACCCACTCACTTTTATTCAGCTGGTTAGCTTGCTTCTAGAGGAGGAGCAAACACGGAAAAATAGTGGTGTGGATGCTATAGTCTCTGAGCAGGCTTTTGTGGCAAGACAGAAAGGCAAGAACAGCAAGGTGAAAAATGCTCCACAGAGTTCTGGCACTTCAGGCGCATCGCAGAATCAGTCACAAGGGGGGACGCAAGCAAAGAAAGGAAAATATCATTATTGTAAGAAGCCCGGCCACCATATCACTGAGTGCAGAAAGCGCATTGCCAAAGAGAAGAAGAAGGAGTCAGGAATGTCTGTTTCTACTACTCCTTCCACTGCTAGTGAGTTCGCGTCCTTTGTTGTGGACAGGGACTATTGTTTTTACACTTGCAGTTATGACATTTCTTGGGCCGATAGAGCACTTAGCTCTACAGAGGATGCTAACACTTGGTTCTTTGACAGTGGTGCTTCTAGACATATCACATATCGCAGAGATTTGTTTGCTTTAGTTAGTGCACCTCCCGTTGGGAAATCGGTACAGCGTGCCAATAATGCATCATACCTTGTTCGTGGTATTGGGGAGATTCAGCTCACAGCCATTGATGGCTCTATTCTCTGCCTGCAGGATGCTTTGTTTGTGCCTGGAATAAATAAGAATTTGCTTTCTATTTCTTCTTTGGCACGTTGTGGTATGCAGGTCACTTTCGATGATGACCGTTGCATGGTTCGAGAAAAAGAATGCATGACTTTGGTCTTGACAGGATCTTTGTGTCATGGTTTATATGAGTTGGATGCTCTTTCAGTAGATCAGTCAGCATACTTGACATCCACTCTTACTCCTGCTATGATACAGGCAGAGTTATGGCATGCTCGTTTAGGGCATGTAAACTTTGGTAGCTTGATGCTTTTACAGCGTACTCAGATGCTGGATGGCTTATCTCTCTTGGAGAGACCTCCCGAACACTTATGCGAGGGATGCATTTTGGGGAAAATGCATCGGTTCTCATTTCCTCGTGATGTTGCTTTCAGGGCAACATCCAGATTGCAGTTGGTGCATTCAGATGTTTGTGGGTCTATGCAGACCATGTCATTGGGTGGTTGTTATTATTTTGTGACATTCATTGATGACTTCACACGCTTTTGCTGGGTCTATTGTTTGAAAAAGAAGTTAGAAGTGTATGATACATTTTTGGCTTTCAGTGCACTTGTTGAAAACCAATCTGGATGCCACATTAAGACTCTCCATTCGGACCGAGGGGGGGAATACATGTCCTCTATGCTGAATTCTTTTTTGCAGCAGAAGGGCATAGTACATCAGTATACTACAGCTTATACTCCACAGCAGAATGGGGTAGCAGAGAGGAAAAATCGGTCACTCATGGAGATGGCCAGATGTATGCTGAAGGCAAAGAGCTTGCCTCATAGTTTTTGGATGGAAGCAGTCATATGTGCTTGCCATATTTTGAACAGATGCCCTACCAAAGCCTTGAAGACCATCACACCATTTGAGGCTTGGAACAGCCGTAAACCTTTTGTTGGTCACTTTCGTACCTTTGGGTGTCTTGCCTATGCCCATATTCCACAGGTACTTAGAAGAAAATTGGACAACAAGGCTGTTAAGTGCATTTTTATGGGATATAGCAATGAGAGCAAAGGCTATAGACTCTATGATCCCGTTATGAAGAAGGTTTTTGTCAGCAGGGATGTTGTTTTTGATGAAAAATCAGAATTATCCTTGGCTGGTTTGGACACATATCAGGCTGCCCGTGATGTTTTTGAAGGGCTGCTGCCCATTACTTTTGGTGATTCAGCTGGAGGTTCACAAAATGAACCTAATGTTCAGCCAGCTGCTCCTATGGAAAGTGCAGAAATTCAGCCATTGGCTGATCGGAATACTCAGCATAATGCTGAAACAGAAATTCAGCAAGAGCTTGCACACAGCCAGGATGCTAGACAGCTACCTAGATGGTATTTGCAGACTATGCAAGATAGTCCTTTGGATGCACCCATGGCTGGTCGTACTAGAAGGCAAACTCGTTTGCATGATTCAGCACATACCATGGAGTTTATTATGGCAGCAAGTACTTTTGATAATGAAGAGCCTGAATGTTATGAGGATGCACAACACAGTGTGCATTGGATGGCAGCCATGCAAGCTGAATTAGATTCTATTACTAAGAATCACACTTGGGATTCGGTGTCCTTGCCATTTGGGAAGAAAGCCATTGGAACAAAATGGGTCTACAAATTGAAAAGAAAAGTAGATGGATCCATTGATAAATACAAGGCACGGCTGGTAGCTAAAGGCTACGCATAGAAAAAGGGCATTCATTATGAGGAGACATTTGCTTCTACTTCCCGTATGACGACCATTAGGTCTATGATTGCTTTGGCTGCACATTATGGTTGGACAGTCCATCAGCTAGATATCAAGACTGCATTTTTACATGGGGAACTTCAGGAGGAAGTTTATGTACAACAGCCCATTGGTTTTGCAGTTGAAGGCTCAGAAAATTTGGTATGCAAGCTCAAAAAGGCACTATATGGTTTAAAATAAGCTCCTAGAGCTTGGTATGAAAAGATAGATGCTTTCTTGCTGGTCAGGGGTTTCTAAACAGTTCATATGAGTCTACCCTTTACGTATGTAAAGAAGGGGGATCTATGCTGATTTTATGTCTTTATGTTGATGACCTTTTGCTCACTGGAACACATGCTGATGAGATTTCAGCATTCAAATAAAATTTGCAGCAAACTTTTGACATGTCTGACTTGGGAGTTTTACATTACTACTTGGGCATCCAGTTCATACATAATGCTCGAGGTATTGGGTTATCACAGTCACGGTATATTGGGCAGCTTCTTGAGAAATTTGGCTTACAGGATTGCAAGCCAGTTACTACTCCCATGGAACCTGGACTGAAACTGTCATTACATGATGACAATGATTTGTTTGATATACATACATATGCTCGTGCAGTTGGATGTCTTATTTATCTATGCAATACTAGGCCGGACATACAGTTTGCAGTTTCAGCCTTGAGCAGGTATATGCATCAGCCACGTATGTCACATTGGCAAGTTGTCAAGCGTGTTTTCCGATACTTGCAGGGTACTCATTCTCTTGGGTTGCTTTATGCCAAGGGGGGACCACTGCATTTACATGCTTACAGTGATTCTGATTGGGCTGGTGATTATGATACACGTCACTCTACTAGTAGCAATTGTTTCTTTCTTGGCACTTCTTGCATTTCTTGGCTTAGTAAGAAACAATCCACTGTTGCCACATCGTCATGTGAAGTTGAATACAAGGCAGCTTTCACCACCACAGTTGAATGCGTATGGCTTAGACGCTTGCTAGCTGATTTGGATGTATCTATTACTGAGCCTACTCCTTTGTTCACTGACAATCAGAGTACCATTGCAGTGGCACAGAACCCAGTGTTTCATGCTCGCACGAAACACATTGAGATTCACTATCACTTTGTCAGAGAGAGGCTACATGCAGGTGATATCAGCCTTGTCTATTGTCCTACCACCAGTAATGTGACAGACATCTTCACCAAAGCTCTTCCTCGTGACAAATTTGAAGCATTTCGCGATGCTTTAAATTTGATATCCTTTGGTGGCGGATGATCCTTGTACTCTTGATCACTCTTCACTCCAGGGGGGTTTGTTGGGTATTTTACTCACGCCTTACTTACGCCTACGCTCATATGGGAGTGTCGGTGATCAGTAGGACACTGGGGCACTTTTTACTCTCGGTAGGAGAGGTTTTTTCCCCCAGACTTACGGTCTTATTATCGTATGTACTTATGTGCTTATGTTACACACATTTAGGCACTTAGTGTGTGTCGGGTGTGAACACCCCCCTACAACCCTAAGGTTTAAGGGTTGTACTTTGTACTTTCAGATTACACTCATTCAGTCTATTCTCTTGGGTGTCGTGCTTCAACTCTGTCTCTCTCACTCTCACACTGTCTACTGAATCTGGCTGTACCTCGATCCTCTGCTCTCACAGGATTCCATGAAGGAACAATATGCTGCTGATTCGGATTTTGCCAATTTATACGATTGGCTTTGCAATGGCTAGAGGCATGAACACTTTGTGCTTAGAGATGGATTTTTGATGATGCATGGACAATTGTGTGTCACTAAGCAGTTGAGGCCTAGAGTCATCACCAAAAGTCATGCTCCTCTATATGCAGGACAGAGAGATATTAATACCATAGTCAAGGTAGTGGAGCATTTCTTTTATTGGCCAGCTTTGAGACATGGTGCAGAGCAGTTTGTCAGGATATGCATTGTATGTCAGAAGATAAAGCACGAACTATACTTTTGCATAATTTTATGATCAGTTTGACATGAGTTTTTACTGCAGTTTTGAGATAAAATTTTGATAAGTTTTAGCTTAGTTTTTTATCAGCTTGAGAACCATTTATGGTCACTTTTGGGATCAGCTTTTACATTAGTTACCGATCAGTTTTTGCAATTAGTTTATGTGATCAGTTCTTAGATCAGCAAGCGAACAGTTTATGATCAGTTTTCAATGGTTTACAACTGGTTACATGGACAGTAGCATGTTAATGAATGCCATTGAATGTTTTACCCATGGTTTATGTTGAATTAATGCTTTTCTATACTTGATAGGGAGAACAATTGAGGAACATGAGTTATAACTTATGGATGCATCCGATGGGTTTCTAGCAATAGTTTTGGATTGTTTCTCAATTTTATTTGATGTTCATGTTGGTTGGAAATTCTTAGCAAGATTTAGGCATATGGCATGGTTAGACAACAGTGGCCAATGTTGTGACTGTGATGCCTTACAGAAATTCAAGTGCAATATGCATTTCCTTTACCATAATGTTGCGCAATTAAGGACGATTGTAGGGATTTCAAGGGGGAGGTTTATCATGGGGACGTGAAATTTTGAGATGCTTTAATCTTGCAGATAACTTTGATTAATTTACTAATCAAATGTGCAAGGTTGTTTACCACATGTGATACATATGGTAGTTATTTCATGGTAAGGGGCCAAGGATCCCCAGGATGTATTGGGTGTTAAAGGCAAAAGTTGTGATAAGTTATGCTAATTGGACTTTGGTGGTTAGTTGGTGTTAGTTTTGACCCTAGGACATGTGTTTGGCCAATTAATGCCAGTAGTGACACTAGGGACTAGTATTGATTAATTAATTAATGCCAATCTAAGGGTCAACAGAGGTTAAAGCCATTCCAATCTACAAATGGCCTAGCCAATTTAAATATGGATGGGCACATTTAATTTTGGGCAGGGTCAAAAGGTTTGAAATTAATTTTCAAAATTATTTAATCCTGAAAATTAATTTAATGACTGGATGATGCTGAAAATTGGATCTAAAGATTGTCATTTGGCAAAAATACTTATGTACATGGAGAAAATGTTTTTGGGGCTTCGTCTCAGCCATTCAAATCAGTTTTCAGCTAGAAGAGGAGAGAGAGAAGGCTGCTAGTCCATTTTCTGAGCAAAAACAGTAGATTACATCAGGTGACAGGCATCTGGAGCCATCAATAGGTGGGCCACAACAGGAGAATGCCCATGAGTGGTGGTGACTGGCAATAGGAATTCTAGTGTTTCCAGGCTCTTAATGACTGCTTTTCTTGCTGGTTGAAACAAGCAATAAGTAGATTGAATGGTTTCTTTGTGAGAAATCTTTGAACTTTCTCTCTGGCATTCTCTTAGCTCCTTCAATCAATTCTTAGAAGATCTAAACTTATCTTAGCCATTTGGAGTAGATCTTAGCCAGATTTTGTGGCCAACTGAGGGAATTCTACTGTAAATCCTAAATTTTGGTAGAAATCAGGGTCTAGCAGCTACCTCGAGACCCATGCCATTAGTAGAAGACATCGTACATTGAAATCATCTCTTGCAATTTGTGGTATTGTTAGGGATTTCAGGTGCCAGCCTATCCATTGTGAATATCTTCATGAAAAAAAAAGAGAGAATTTGTTGGAGGAGC
This sequence comes from Lygodium microphyllum, assembly GCF_053477565.2. NCBI lineage: Eukaryota > Viridiplantae > Streptophyta > Polypodiopsida > Schizaeales > Lygodiaceae > Lygodium > Lygodium microphyllum. Next base: position 52,239,330 of record NC_141161.1, read on the forward strand.
TGTTGGGAAAAACGACTCAAACAAGGGTCATATTTGGTCTCAGCCAGGTGCAGTTCAATCCGTGCAATGGACTTTTGGGCACCATTGGAGGGCTTTGTACAGGATTGGAAGTGTTGGATGGAACTGTTGTAGTGAAAGTGATGGGAGAGAAAGAGAGAGAGAGATAATGAGACAATGAGATGGAGAATGAACCACACACTTGTATTGCTTACTTGCTTACACACCTATGCATTGGACTAGGTGTGGGTACACACATATATACAATGAAGGTGTAGATATGGTAGATTCTCTTAGTGAAGTATCATCCACATGTTCTAGATCCATCTTATCTAGTTCTCCTAAATATCTAGATATTGTCTTCTTAGATATTCTCTAAGTACATGTTCATATGAGTACATTCTAATATTCTAACATTTCCCCTCTCTAGAAAAGGTTAACAATATCTTCTAACATTCTTCCTCCCTTCTCAAAAGAAAATAGGATTTTCTTTTGCAGTACAAAGACTTTCTGCCAATCATTTTGGCTACAAGAGAAGTAAAATTACAACGATGACTATAGCATGAGACCTTGTCCTTGTTATAGAAGATTTACATCAATCTTTGGTTGCAATGGTTCAAGTCGATGATGAAGATCTTTGGGCTTTGGTTGATGGATACCTTGATGAAGAGCTGATCACCATAGTTTGCTTCATGATAGACTTGATAAGATATGGGCTTATTATATAAATAGATGATATATTCCAATTGGAGCTTGATAGTTGTGGAGTAAAACAATGGTGAGTGTATGTTTGTGGATCGAAATATGATCCCAATGTCAATAGATATCATAGTAAGATAGAGATTGATAAGGTGCTTGTGACATGATCTTTGGGAAGGTTGATGATGAATATGGAAATGTAAAATAGCAAGTGATTGATGAGCAATTTCAACCATATTGTCCTTGAGAGGACTCCAAGAGTTGAGTATCACATCTTCAATAATAGTGTACTTAGTATTAGTGTGCTCTTTTATCCATACAAAGTAGTTTGTGCAAATGTGCACAAGTATTTCTTTGTACTTCATCCAATCTTTTCCCCTCTGGAAGGCCAAAATAGTTGGCCAATTTGAGAAAGACACAATTTGTAGATGATGATTTGGGTAAGGTAAGAGGTAGACCATTTCATAAAGATATTGAGAAAACATTGGAAGAGAGAATAGTTGTGATCGTTGCTGCCATGTAACATAGAATAATGATTGAGATTTGGGTATACAATTAGAGCAAGATGATTTCAAGAGGAAGGTAGGATAGGATACGATAGAAAGAAATGATGATTTGATAGATTGGGATTGATGGGACATAAATAAATATAGTGTGGATCTCCTCTATGGTTTCAGCTGATCTGGTTCTTCCTGACATTGCTGCTCCCTGGCTGGATATTGTTCGCTCCACACTAGTTGTCCTTTCTTTGTGATATTTGTGTGTTAGGGTCTTGGTGGCTTTTCGCCTTGATTTGTGCCTATTCTGTTTTTCTTAACTGACCTGATGGTCTGATGTAAATATTGCTACTTAATTCAATTATCTTCACGAAAAAAAGAGAGAATTTGTTGGAGGAGCTGTTGGGAAAAACGACTCAAACAAGGGCAAAAAACGGTTATATTTGGTCTCAGCCAGGTGCAGTTCAACCCATGCAATGGACATTTGGGCACCATTGGAGGGCTTTGTATGGGATTGGAAGTGTTGGATGCAACTGTATGGATTGGATAGGTCAAAATGGTGGACAGAGTATTCTTTATATCAGCCTGTTTGGAATTAAAAAATTCCTGTTCTTCTTATTCTCTATTCCATGCTTAGATTTTGTACAGCTACATGGTATAATTTTTACAGCATTGATGATGGAAGCAACTCAAACAGCAGCAGGTCCTCTTGGTGATGGAGGGAGAGGATGATGATGATGTAGGCTGAAAGGTTGCTGTGCAGGGTGGGAGGGTAAAAGGGCAAGGTAGGAGAGAGGCAATAAAGGTGATGATAAAAGTTGGTGCTGGAATGACGAGGGAATGTCCATGAGTACCTTTTATAGAGCCTTTTGAGTTTTTTGTCCTATGGCTTTAAAATTATATTTTTCTTTGTGATATAGATCTTTTTGGGGCTCTATTTAGGCCCAAAAAAAAGATATTTCAAGATGAATCAAGACCTTAATTTTAGTTTGCCCAACAGATTTGAAGAATCTCTCCCAAGAAAAATGAATCCTTGTCTTAGGGTATGGCTACTCTTTGATCCCAAATGGTGGTTGAAGAGAAGGTGCTCCCTCATCTATCGGTGCTAGCTGGTGATGGCCAGATGAAATACATCTCAAAGCTCTAGTTATGGCAGTAGTGAGTCTAACCTCAAATTTCTTCCCAGGATCTCTGGTTTTGATATGCTAGAAGGTCCAATGTATACTAGGTTGCATGATTCTCCAAATGCATGTGTAATGAGCTATAATCTCTATAGCAATAGCTTCTTCCATGGCTCCTCCAAAGGAAAATGACCCAAACAATAAGCTTCACCAGTAAGCCTTGGTCTGTTAATCCAGGCCAATGATTGCCACCCACCTTTGGATGTAGATTAAATGATGACATCCCAAGCTACTTTTGACTTGGTGGGGCTCCCATCTCCTCTTGACCAAATGAAATCCCTGAAAGGCACTTCACAAGGCCAATACAAGACCTAGAGAAGTGATGTGCCACATTGCTCAAAAGACAAAGTCTCCCATTGCTCTAGGAGAAGAGGAGCTTTTGCCTAATGTTCAAAATAAGTGGTGCCAGCTTTCTGTTGCTCTAATGTGATGATCTCTATTCTTGCATGAGATCCAAGATATCTCATTGAGGTTCTATGAGGACCCCTTGTGAAGTTCTCATGGGTCTCCAATGCTGTTGTGTAGTGTCACACACCCATAAACCATAGGAATTGTGCCAATTAATGAGAGTGCCTGAACTCTGGTAAGGTTTCCATCACTGCTACAAAAGCCTTGAGGTTGTCCTGTTCTCGATCTGTATAGAACAGTGTCATCTGTGAACTCCATATCAAGAAGATCACCAACTTCAGGGTGCGCAATGTGATCCCTTGGATACCTGTGGACATGTTTAGATTTTACACATCAACGGTTAACTAGCATATTATCTAAGGAATGTTTTCAACCATGCCTAGCCAATTATCTAAGGGATGTGTTCAATGGTGCCTCCTTTGACTCTGTAAATCTTACCTTTCTGGATGTCTGGCAGATTTGCAGGCAAATTATGAAAGCATGTAGTCATTCTGCTGACTGGAGGTCATTATATGTGCGATTTGGACAGCCAATAGTTTTGAAACTGAGAGCCTATATGTCTTGTGGTTCTTTGTAGCCTTAATTAACCAAATGCTCTTTGATTGCCTAGCATTACAACAACAAATTTTACTTACACTGTCTTTAATTGTTAAGTATAGCAGAGGCTTAAAACCTTGGATCTCTGCTCTGTGGAGTTATGAAAGGTTGGTTGTTTTACCAAAAAAGAAATGTCTATTCTGCAACTAGCAGTCGTGTTTGCAGAACTTCTATTGTCAGCCTTTGTTGCTTGCAAGACTTTTCCTTCCACCTTTTGGGTTTGTATCATGTGATACTTCAGAAGAATGCATTATCATGGCATGAACAATCTCTTTGTTTTTTAACCACTCTTCTTTTTTGGGGTAATTTTTGAAAAGCCAAATATGTTAACATAGGCATGGTTTTTTGTCCATTGGAGGGCGCAGGGATTGTTCCTCAATCAACAGTTCACGTGGAGATTTTCTGGAAGGAAAAAAATGATGAGAATGACTGGGTGAGTATGCTATAACTGCACTTTTAAGCTATGTGCAGCTTCAAGTGATTTGTTTCTATTTGCTTCTTTCTTTCCTGACTAGACAGGTGCAGCTATGTACGGGTACATACGCTGCAATTCACAGTCAATTTTGTTCTTGTTCTTGTTCATGTTCCTTCTTAGTCTCATTGTAATAATGTTTTGATTCAATGCAATAACATTGGGGGTTCAACAAAGATAGAATGTGCAAAATTAGCTAGAAAAAGGTGAGAGCAATTTGTGCAACTGCACCCACCAATGCTGACCCTTTTTCTTGTTCCCCTCTTTTGCATCCCAATCACGAGTATCATAATTGGTTTGCAGATTTGGCTGAAACGCTAAGCTCTGTTTTGTTTGTTTACCGAGTTTTTGTTCAGAAAGGTGTTTGTAAGTAACTAAGGACTTCAAGTCTCAACATGCTTTTCACTTAGCACTTTAACATCAGATGTTGTATTTTAATATAGTTTGTGTAAATTTCTGTGAATGACGGCTTCAGAAGTAAAGGCTCTTCAGTCCTCCAAAATTGCAATACATCAGCTAGAAGGTAAAGTCAGCCATCCTCGAATGACCTGCTTGAAGCACACTCGAAGCTTGCTGAAATGTCCCAATGAAATCAGAAATTGGAACAGTGCCCTTAGTAATTATATAGAAAATAATCCTTCTTGAAATTCATGTGAACCTACTTTTTATCATTAGTTATTGCATATGTATGTTGGCCTTCGTTCCCATCTGACTCTTTGCATCGTCAACCATGCAGACTCGAGCTTCTGATGTGCTTTCAGAAATTGAAGATGAGGATATCAGTCAAACTACTGAAAGTGCATTGCCCAGTCCAGATAAGAGGAATCTTGTTATGCCGTTTGAGCGGATGCTTCACATCCAGTCACCTGCTGCTACTCCAAAAGCATTGTTAAAGGAGTCCTTATTCAGACGGTCTGGGATGTTTGGTGGTGCAAGCAGAAAGCCAAACAATTTGACGACTTTGGCAGTTGATACTGACTCTGAAGGACCAGATTTATCAGAAAGTGAGTTTTAGTTCTCTTTAATAATTCCAAGCAGGACGAGGCACCATTAGTTATTTGCACTTCAAGATTTAGGTTACTCTGCTGAAAAGCCTCATGGCAAATCATGTGCCATATGCTGATCTTCTTGTAAACTCGAGAAAACTGTTTATATGAGTTTACTACATATTCCATCTGGGTGGCATTGCATGAAAAATTATGTTAGTAGAGAGAACAAACAACCAATACACCACAAAGTGTCATATAGCAAGGCTTTATGGAAGCTTAAGGTTTAAGTTGAAGCATTTTCCAAATATTGGGCTTGGAAATCAGTCATGGAGTTAAAGTCCAATAATCCAAAAGAAAGCATTGAATGTGGATAAACCCAAAGAAGGTGGGTCATTGTATGCACACACATTTGCACAAAACATGGCCCTTGCTGATGTCATACAGCAAGAGAAGAAACAAAGCTAGGTAGCGGGTCTGTGAGCACTGATCTCAATTCTCAAGTAATGGATTCTGAACAGACAAAAAACTGTTAATGGCAAGCTGTTGATCAAGGCGATGAAATTTTACTGATGGTTTCAACAGCAGATGGCTGATGATAAAGCCACAAAGATAAAAGTGATCTTCTTTTTATACCTGGTTGTGTTTGTAACAGCCGGTCCTTCACAATAAAGAACACAAAGATCTAACTTTTTCCCCTCAGAGAAGAGAAGGATTCTATTAGTAAATCCCCTCAGGATGAATTATCCCAAGTTAAAATACAAAATACAAAACAGCCTTGTAAGGGACTTCCATTACAAAGGATATAAAACAAGGGGGACTCTATTACAAGGCTTGAATGAATGATCTATTAGGAGGTCTATAGTGCCATACCATACGTGTATGACAATGGAAGAAAGTGCATGAATCCCAGGTTGTGAGAAAAGCATCTGCTTCTCATACTTTGTTTTGGCTTTTCCATCTTAAAGCTTCAAGACCCTTGGTTTTCTAACTGCTCTCATGCCTCCACTTTTTAAAACTTGATTTTACTATAACACCTGGTTGCCTTGATGAGTCTCCAGTCTCGAAAAACTAGGCATCCAAGACTTAGATAATCACACACAAAATAGATATTCTTGTGCGTCTGTTGACAAAGAGAAAGCTATCTTTGGAAGGAATGGATGAGGAGGAGCTAATGGAGACTTTTGATGATAGGCTCTTTGATTTCTTTCACACCACTGGAAATTCTTCCAAGTTTAGCTATATCAGGGAAATTTTCAATGTTCCTTTTGATTTGAAGGAGTTATTGGAGGATCTTGAAGATAAACTTAAGGAGTACAGATGTTTTTATGATAGACATGTTCAAGGTTTGGAAGTCAATGGATTTGTTCATTATAGTGATGTCATAGGAGCCACCAGTACATCCAGGTCAACTTTGCTAGACAGGTTCAACCTCATTGATGAGGAATTCAGAAAGAGAGAAACATGTTGCCCTTTCCACAAGTATCAACAGCAATGCCTTCTGATCCACAAGGACGTTGGATTTATTGTGTATCTTCAGTACATGGAAAATTCTTCTCTAGGTATAAACCAACAGGGAAAGCTAGAGGATATTGCAAGCATGGATAAGGAGGTCAAAGAGAAGGAGGAGATGTTCCAAGAAGATATTGAGCAGCAACTTGGGTTCTTCGGCATCCTTCTCAACACATGATGTTAGAGTTGTGATCGCTTTGAACAAGCAGGATGTGGTGGAGGTTTCTAATTGCCTCTTTTCTGTGATACTGATGGAGTGACCAGTTCTTGGATTGACGATCAATATTCTGATGGCTTCATCTTGTGTTTTCTGGCTTGCTTTTGGTCTGCATTTATTTGTCTTTCTGGATACGAATTTTAGGATTTTTCCATTCCTTTTCTTTTTCAGCTCATGGCACATTGATGTAAAACTCATGACTTGTGGTCAAGTGCTTGCTGCTTATGTGATATTGTTGGTGAACTTTTGACCTTGGAACATTGAGTGTTTTCTTGGATAAACATGTTCTTTTAGTGCTGCCAATATACATTTTTCTTCAATGTATCATGCATAGAACCTTTAGTTACATTGTAAGGAGATAGAGGGAGGACTCATTTACACTATAGCCAATAGATTGCATTGTTTTTTGGCTTTTTTCTCTATCTAAGGTACCACTGTGATAAACGTTGCAGAAAACACAAGAAGAAGCACAGTATTAATCCTCAATCCAAGAACTCCATTCACATCATAGAAAAGAGGCATAGAACCTCCACCATGTTTCTCCTTTAGAGATCACAACCCTAGCATCATATAAGTTTAGAAGAACCCAAGGTGCTGATATGAGAGGTCGAAATATATCTCAACAGTTCAAACAACACAGAGACTAATATACATGGATAGTAAATGAACAGCCAGCTAGTAGATTGTATCCTTTCATTGATGGCATGCATACAAGCTCAGTAAGTCTGCAAGGAGATAGATAGAGGACTTGATTTCTACAGAAGTTGTATTCTGTAACATCTTATGGTACATCGCATTTGTTGAAAGTTGAAGAAAATCATTATGATGGGTGAAACTCCAACCTCAAAGTTCTCAAAAGCCTAGACCACACTAACCTCTGATTTCGAGGTATGCAGTTATATTGTTGCAAACCATGAAAAGATTAAGTCTTGACCAGAAAAGAATAGGAGAACCTCTCACCATCTTCAGACCTAATCGTGCCATTCTATTCAACTTGTGTCAGAACAATGATTTATTCGGCCAACACAGCAATCTAGAAACAATGGACACTTCAGCTTGTAAGTAAGGAATTGGCATTTTGCCTACCACCTAGATTCTAGTGGGTCATCAACTAGTAAATGATGATAGGTCTTTCCAAGAAGAGATAAAATGTGATAATAAATTTCACTCAGACATTTGATCCTTCAAGTAGAATTCAAAACATTCAGCCAAGAGGCCTGAATATGTGTATTGCCATGCGAAACTCCCGCCTCCTTAATAAAATCTTTTGCAATATCCACTTGGGGGTGCTGCTCCAAACACAATGTTCTGTAAGAGAGCTAATTGAAGAGCCACCACAAGTTTCTTGATATCCAAAAGAGCCTCCCCACCCATAGGCTTGGGAGTAATGACATGGTCCCAAGACACCTAAGTCTGACCAAAACGACTTTCTTGTTTCTTCCAAAGCATAAATTAAATTGGTTACACCAATTCATTCTAGGATTTCCAAGTCCAAGGTAACAATTGTAGGAAGAAGGAAATCATACTATCATAACACTCTTTGGCAGTTTGAGATGAGCATGCAATGGCCAACTTTGAGATTTGCAGTGTTCAAAGTTATCCCTTACACGACCAGGCATCCAGTCCAACAAATCTTAGGTGTCATATCCACCTCAATGGGATAACTCGAATGTTTGGTAATCATCCCTCTAGGAACTATCTTGCCTTGCTATCCCAAGTTAGTCGAATCTCTTTCCATGTGGCTAGAAAGAGTTGATTTTCACATATTGTTATGCAATCTTGATGCCAATATAAACCAAGTCCAAGCAACCATAGCTCTTGCCAGATTTTTCCTAGCCTTGATAAACATGGAATTGTCATTTGGTCAACAAACTTCACACCACTAGGAAGGTTGAGACCCACAATATATCTATCGAAGGCAAGTTAATCTAGTAGACTCAACATTGAATGAATGAACAAAGCAAACAATAAAGGGCTGAAAGGGCATCCTTGCCATAGAGAACAAAAAATAGTAATCTCTTTAGAGGCCACTCCATTAAGAACAATTTCTCTTGTCCAACCTTGACTAATAGTATCTATGGCATTAGTCATTCAAAGGCCAAAACCCATAGCAGCCATCAGTACTTGTAAAAAGGACATTCGATATGGTCATAAGCTTTTTCTACGTCAAGTTGGACCATTCCCACCTCTTGTCAAGGGGTGTGTGTGTGATCAAACCCTAGCTAAACATTGAAGATATTATGCAAAATACTCGAACCCTTGATAAACCACACTGTTGAGGATGAATTAATGCGGGAAGTGTTTTCTACAACCTCTTTGCCAAAACCTTAGTAAAGATTTAATAAAATATATCTCTTGTCAAATGGGAGTGAGGGGAGTCTTGAGATGCTCCATGTATTCTCCAACTAGTTCATTTAGTAATCCGTCCCAACTTGGACTCTTTCTATGAGGGCAATGCAACAAAACATGCTCCACTTTGGCCCTTTGAAATGTCCACACCAAGTTGGTGCCCACTCGTGTGCCTTGATCACAAAGGGAATTGAATATATAGCCCTAGGCTGCATGAACAATATAAAACCAGCTCTACCAAGTCCAAAGGGGATGAATAATAATCACATATACTGAGAATTATTTGTGGCTGTGTAACCATGAGACCCTGGGAATTGAACCAACAACTCATATTTTTCATATTGTTCTTTCATGGAGGGGCAGTCTGGGTCATAGATGTCCTTGTAGGATGACATCTTCGAGGGGAGGGGCTGTCAGGCTGTAATCTATGTATGCTATATATGTAGCTAATAGAGATCGTTGCCCACTACCAAGTTTCTCTCAGTGTGAAAAAGGTCTATGGAGGGGCAGTCTGGGTCATATTGGAAGGAGGGAGGTTGTCCATGTTGATCCTATTAGCGATATACATCGCCTGAGTGTTAGGGCTCATAGGCTGAGTGCATTTCATTTCTGACGTGGTGCATGTCTAATGCTGGACGACCTGTATTTTTGGCTATATTTAATGCTGGCCAACCTGCTTTTTATTTTATATTATTCTGCCTGTTTAAGGCAGGCCCTCCATTTCACAATCATCTGATATGGGCGCACTGCATCCTGTTGGAGAGAGGGAGACCGGGAGCACTTTGCTGGTTGCCCACAACCCGTGCCTTTCTACACACTCTTGTGCCTTGGTCTATGGAGTCCATTGCCGGAGGTCACTATATTTGAGTTCTTGTATTCTTGTTCTTTTGTTCCATTCGTTTGTGTTTACAATAGCTCTATCTTTTAGCATCTATTGCTCCTAGTATCAAAACCTACTTATCTTCTTTGCATATCATCTAAATGCTTCCTTCATGCTGCAACACTGATGACCAGCTTAAAGGTCTTGACTATATAACATCAAGTGCAGTGATAAAAGCGTCTTTTGTGTAGAATTGACTTTCCGATGGCATTGCCAAAAGCCATCTTGTATTCCATTTGATTGGAGCAAAGATAGTTATGAGGAAGTAGTCCACGATTGGGACAACAACGATACCAAAGCATGTTTAGTGCATCTTTGATGCAACTTGAAGTAAGTCTTCGGTGGTTGCCTCTTGTAGGACGTCTCCGGCGGTGTGGGAGAAGTCTAGCTTATGTATGAGGCTCCGTTGACCATGGGAGTTGTTATGCTCTATGGTCAATTGCAGAATATCTCGTGCAAAGCGATTGATACTATTTAGTCACTCATTCTCCGAGTGACACAGATCCATGATCAGCTTCACAATATGCAATCTTCTCTTCTCAAAGCTCATTTGGTGGGGATTGTTCTCTATGAACTAGCTCTGGAGTTTGATGGTGTTGCACATGCGTGAGCTTAGACATCAAATTCACCTATCAATTTCCAACATATGACCTCCATGTTGCTTGGTCATGATTCCGACTTATGATTACAGGGGAGGCTTCCATCTCATTTTGGCAGCCACCCTTTGGGTGGTTTGGTTGCTTTAGAGATTGGTGACATGTAGAAGAAGAAGGGTGAGTGCTACTGTTTTGGTAAGAAAGGGCACCTTCGGAAAGATAAGGAGAAGAAGAAGAAGGCAAGAACTCCTCAGACTCTTCATTGGATTCTAACTCCAATTTCGACCATGCGACGAAGGCTGCAATAGCCTTAGAAGCATTCTTCTACCTCTACTTGTGCCATCATCCCTTAGGACTATTGTTAGAGAGGGAGTGTGAGTGGGGGGGTGGGTGGGTGGGTCGTGGGGTATTCCAACCTCATCCATGTGCAGGTGTGGTGGACCTTGAGCGTGGCTCCCTATATGCATTGACTAAGTTTGGCAAATTCAAATCCCGGAGTTGGATTGCCTTTCAGGTTCATGAAGGATGTTTGATAGAGAGTGGTCTTTGGTCCTAGTTTGTTTTCATGTGAGGGGACACTTTGGGCGGTGTGGCAAAAGGTAGGGAATCCATGGCCATGATAGTGCTTTTTGTGAAGTTTTTTTGCAAGTAAAATGTGGCTGATTATATTACTCGAAAAGACGGATTACAACGGAATGCTCATGCTCGATAGACTAGTTGGAGCTGGTGCAAGGTCATAAATAAATCATGTGTACAAGCCTCTCAAGGCAGTTTGGGGGGATGGGGGCAAGAAGCCATGGGGGGGGGGGGGGGGGTTTTGTATCGCCATTTGGGGCTGCCTGCTTGCATCACAAAGAACAGGTCCTGGCTGCCCCAAGTGCGCATAAAGTGAAAACAGAGCTCCTGACGAGCTCGAGACTCACTGTGCAATTGGTCCCATTGGCCACGGAGGGAGTGGATGATGGAGGTCCAGAGCTTTGCCAAAGTCGTCTAAATTGAAAGTCTTTTCCCGCCAAAAACCTCTTGACATTGGGCTTTCTAGATGTGCCATCCAGTAAGACTCCCTATGATCTCCCATACCTGAGAGTGGTCTGTTGTGGGCTCCAGTTTTTGGTGGATGGGTAGATCCTCCGAGCCGAACCTAGCCTCAATGATGAAGATTGTGTCCTGCATCCCAACCTCGTACAAAAGGTGACGGTCTTGGCTAATTGCCTGCCAGAAGAAAGCTCCCCATGAGATACATCCAAGGCTGGGTGCTATACGGAGGAGAATGCGGCATGCTCCTCTCCACATGAACTGCGCCGCCTCACACAACCAAAGGCAGTGCTTTGGAGTTTCTAGAAACTACTGTGTGCAGCGTTTACAACCACCATCCTTTTGCATCTGGGCTAACCAACTCCCCACCGCCGGGCCTCCATGTGCCAACAGCCATAAGAAATACGATACCCTCCTTGGCCTTTAGTTGTCCCATAGGCGGCGCCAGAAAGTCCGCTGGAAAGCATCTGTGATGTTGTGCTCCGCCCAGTATCTGCTACACGAAGGCGCCCAATCCATGTCCTTCTGCATCAATATGAGTCTGCCAATCTTGACTGTGTACTCCAGGAATCTCGGTGGCTTATTGGCGACCATAGTGGCTGGCCATAGCCACTCTCCAAGGTTCCACTCTAGCTCATTAAGTGGCGTGCTCTCCCATATCCAGAGGCGCCACTCCTGGAGCTCCTCCTAGAACACATAAGGGTCCAGATGCCTTGTCTTCCCTTGAAGGCCAACCACCCGAATCCTCCTCCATGGAAGGACAACTATCCCCTCATCCTGCTGTCCTTTGTCAAGGACCAGACGCCCCCCCTCATGCACAGTGAAGAAAGTCCCATGTGGGGCGCTGCCCACTCTACTTGCCACGTGTAGGGGGATACCTGTTGGTGAAAACCTAGTGGCCCATATCTCATCGGGCTCTACTGGCTCTCGTATCGGGGGGTCAAGCCACTCCTGAGGTATCGCTGCGTCAATCTCCCTTCTCCTCAACTCAACTCCTCTTTGGCAACTTGATGCCCGCTGCAACACCTCCTGGTCCACCATCTTGTACACCTCTCGCCATGTCTTGATGGTACGAGCCGGGCCAGCCTCCCAACCAACCCATTGGATGTGGGGGCGCTTGTCAATCTGTACCCCATCCTGATCTGTGACTTAGGGGTTCTTGATCACTGACTGGCGGTCTATCTCCTTCTGGCAACTGGGGGGGCTTTGAATTAGGGCCTTACGGAGACCTTGCCACACACGAAGTAGGCTGTGAAGGAAGGAGGATCTGGGGGGCGTGATTTGGGCGGTTGTGAAGATCCATCTCAAGGACGGCCTCCAATCATCACCAAGCCTTGGTCTACACTCCTGGAGATCCTCTTGCAATAGGACCTTCCATGTCTGCCCTCCTGGTGTGAGACTGCGGACTACTAGCTTGCCCAAAAGGGATAGACTCTGATACTCTGGGTCTATGATCCCAAGCTCTCCCTCTGACCAATGCCGGATGATGGTCACCCACGCCACCTTGGCTCGGGAGTCCCTAGAAACGATTGACCCGGCTCAGAGAAAATTCTGCATGATGTGGTGAAGTTGAACTACACAGGATGAGGAAAATCACTAACACGAGGCGATATACCAAGGTGTCGCTAGGAGGGCTTGGTTAAGCACTAGGGCTCGGCTCGCTAGGGAAAGGCGAGCAGTACTCCAGTAGGTTAGCTTCCGCTGAATAGAGTCGAGGATTGAAAGAAACTGCTGGGCAGGAGTGATGTCGAGTCCCACCTGGAACCCTAGGTAACTGAAGGTTTGCCCTCTGCCCATTGCATGCCCATCTAAATCCCAAGTGGACGCCCCACTCCGTGCTAGAGTCCTGGTTCATAAGAAAACCAACCGGCTTTCGCCAATTGATTTTCGCTCTTGTTGCAGTGCAAAACACCATGAGAGCTAGTCTCACTCTCTCTAGCATCAGCTCATCGTCCTCTATGTAGAGTGCCATATCATCTACATACTTTGAGTCTAACAGCTCCGTCTCCTCTCTCACCGAAAGTCAGAGGCCACGTAACCCGCTCACACGTGATCTGAGGAAGTGAGACATCGCCTCTGCAAAGAGTAGGAATAGATATGGGGCCAGAGGGCAGCCCTACCGGACCGATCTCTCCAGCCGAAACCCCTCCCCTCACCTGCCACCTATGAGAACCCTGTTGCTAGCTCGATTTGTAAAGTGCGGAGACTCCGCGGATCCATGCCTGAGGGAAGCCCAACCTCACCATGGTGCACTCTAAGAAATCCCAGTCAACCCTGTCATAGGCTTTCTCGAAGTCCAGGAGTAGTACCGCCAATCCGTGACCACTGTGCTGGGCCCACTTTGTCACCTCAAAGACATTGTCAATGATGCTCCTATCTTGGACAAAGCCTGTCTGTGTATCATGAATGATGTCTAGAAGCATAGGGCGTAGTCACCTACCAATCATCTTGGCCAGTGCCTTATAGGCTATTGACAACAGTGTGATTGGTCTCCAGTGGGATAGCTCCAACCGGTCTCCCCCTTTGGGGAGGAGACTGATAAGACCTGCTGATAGACTCCCTGGCATCCGTCTTGAGCTGAAAATCTCTTGGAAGGCCAACAGTAGGGGGTCCTTCACCACCTCCCAGTAGGTAGTGAAGAAGGCCTTAGAAAGGCCATACTCTCCCAGGCATTTTTGCCCATCCTATGCATGGAAAGCCTCCTCTAGTTCCTTCTTTGTGAAGGGGTCTAGGAGGGAGCGTTCCATCTCCTCTATGTGACGAGGGACGAGATGTGATCCCAGACCTGTTGTCTATATCGCTGTCCTCTGATTGAGGTTGTCTACTATTGAAAAAGGCGTCTGTAGTAGTCAGTGGCAATCTCCATCACCCCATTTGGGCTAGAGAGAATCCAGCCATACTGATCCTGAAGGCTATATATTTGCTCTCCTGAGGTGTGGGGCTGATGCACTTGGAAAAACTCTCTGCTTATCATGTCCCCCTTCCATGCCCAAAAGGCTGCTGAGGTGCGGAATGAATACTCCAAGCGCCTGTTCTCTAGGCCAGCGAGGGTTGCTCGTGCGCGCACCTCCTGTGCATGGAGGATGGGATCCCCTAGTGCCTCCGTAGCAGTCTCTGCGTGGTTGCTATATCCCATCGGAGTGCTCTCTTCTCCTCCCAGCTTTGTTGCTTGGCTTGTAGGGTTGCCTCCTGGGAGATACTGCTCAACTCGGTTAGGACCTCTGCAACCTCCCCTGCAATCCAGTCTCTCTTGCCCCACTCCATAGTCCAAATTTGCTCAATCTGTCTCTTCACCTCCTCCCTCTTGTAGATCGAGTAAGATTGTGTGTCTAAGGAAGAGGTTGGGGTATCAAGTGTTAGGAGAACCGGGCAGTGATTAGACGAAGTGGTGCCAGCCAATTGCCCTATCTGGCCTCTGGGAGAGCATCCCCACCTTCCCACATAAAACCTGTCCAGCCACTCCAGCAAACTCTGCCTAGCCGCTTGTGTTCCCAAGAGAAGTCCAACGACCTCTCCCTCCTGTGGATAACTGGGTCTCTCCAAGCATCACATGCTCCTACTGCCAATAAGAAGGCCTCCCATGCCTCGTGCTCCTCCCTAGCCATGCCGTGGTAGTTTCTTCCTCTTCCCTGCTGGTTCTCTAAGGCCTTCAAGTTGTTGAAGTCTCCTTCAACAATCCAAGAGTCCACCTCTAGGAGTCCTGCTGCAATCTCCACCCAGAATCTGCTGTGTGCCCTAACCTCAGTAGGGGCATAGACATTGAGGACTCCAAGGCACAAGTCCCCAATATCCAATCTGATCCATAGAACCCTTCCTGCCACAATCGTCCTGTGGTCCCGTACATAGGCCGTGAGGCTCGGGCCAAAAGAGGTGCATACGTCTCCACTCCTGTCGTGGGCACCGATGGTGTGCTCCCAATAAGTGTGTGAATTGCTTAGGAGTACCTTTCCTACCCGTTGGGCCTGGGTGGGAGTGAGCTTGTGCCCGTGCAAAAGTAAGATGCCGATCCGTCCGGCAAGGATAGGCTGCAGCTCCCGTCGAACAATCAACTTTTTGGAACCACGTGCCCCACTGTAGTGGAGATTGTTCACATTCCAGGATGCAAGATGTAAATTCATAGGGAAACTTGTGACTGACCGAATAGACATCTGTTCAGTGTGGAAGCTATTGACGAAGAAGAAGAGCTATGGGGTATGCGGATACGCTTTGATGCAGGCGTGGACGGTGAACTCCATTCCCCCATGGTAGCCCTCGGGCGGACCATGGGGGTGATAGATGCACCTGGTGGTACCACCAGGGCATATATCAGCCAGGCTAAGAGGTGTGACTCTGTACACTTGTAGAAACAGGCCGCTTGTGCCAGGGGCCACTCGATCACATCCATCGGATCTCTCCACTGCGGAGGGGCTCGAAAGATAGTGCTCAAATGTGGGACCTCAGCCCCAGCCCATCAGTTAATGTCCATCATGCAACTTGGCCACTGTTGGGAGAAGAGTGCTAGTCCTCCTTCTCCCATCCACTGGGAGTTATGGTTTGCCACTTGACTCTTCACCTCCTCCTCTATCTGTGTCATCGTCTAGTCTCTTGTATGAGAGATTTGAAGGAAGAAAGCATAGTTTGGTCCATCCAGTGGTGCTAGTAGATGGACCTTGCCGCTCCTTGACTTGTGTACCATGAAGATTCTCACCTCGAGGTAGTGGTAACTCTCCGCGCTCCGCAACTCTTAGGTAAGACCACAGACCATTGCGAAAAAACTTGTGTCGTAGCAGCTGCACCTGTATCGGGAAATTGTGATAGGTGGCATGGACAGATGAGCTGGTGGCTGTGTAGGGAGGGGGGGAGCTAGGTTGCTGGTGAGTGGAGAAATGTTGGCGTATGGGGCTCCTCACCTCCTGTGGGGGGAGGGGTCACTTGTATTGGGTGGGGATTAGGGGGATTGATCGGCGGGGGGGAGGGGGGGGAGGATCGAGGGATGGTGCGGTGGTCGGAGGCACAAGGCGGGTGTTGGGGGGGGGGCGGCTGTGGACTAGGGTCGGGGGGGAAACTGTGGGGAGGAGGGGGGGCGGGAGGGTGTGAGGGATGTGGGTCCTCGGGTGAGGTGGTGTGTGACGCCTCCATGGGAGGTGGATGTGGAGGCCTGTGGTCCTACCGAGTGGGTTGAGGAGGGGGGGGCCCCATGGTGCTTTGTCAAGGGGTGACTCTCGCTCTCCTGCTCCTTGTTGCCGTGGCCGTGTTTGAGGGGCTGATTGCGGCCCTCCCTGTCGTCTCCCTCTCTGTTGTCTTTGGACCTGTGTAAAGCCGTGTGTGTCCACTTGTGGGCCTGTCGACGAAGCCACCTTGGCTCCGAAGTGTGCGCAATCTGTTGCCTAATGCCCAAAGTCATGGCAACGCAGGCACTGCCCTAGCTGCTCAGTCACAATAACCTGTTGCCTGAAAGAGTGTCCGTCTATCTCAATCTCCAGAAACTATGGTATATTCTTTGTTTCTTTCATTGCCACTCGTACCTTTGGGACTCTTGCAGCTGTCACTGCGTCTGCGAAGAAAGCGGGAAGGATAGTGCGGAAGAGTTGCCCAAAGTCCACTAATTTGCGATACTCTACCGCCAGTCCGAGGAAGAGTAGGGTGACCTGATGTCTAAGGAATCTGTTGTGGAGCGGGAATGCCTTCATTGTGAAGCAACTGTACCAGGGAACCATGTAGATGACCCCCTTCGTGGAAACATAGGGTGAGCTAGCCACTAGCTCACAGACTGTGTCTGCCAAGGTGAGTTGTACCATGAAGATCCCTTGATCCTTGAGAACCGCCTCTACGATTTGCGTTGTGCCAATGCGCAGCGTGGAGTGAAGCCAATCCTGAAGTTGGGCCCTGGATGGGGAGTGTCCTATGACCTGACCAAAGATCGCTATTTCTTTTAGCTCCAACTTTGTGGCACGGACGGCTAAGAGCTGTTCCTCAGAGAGGACGACACGCAAGGTGTTTGATTGGGGGGACACTCGCCGAATGCATCGGTGTTTGACTAGAGGTTTCCATTGTGCATCCCTATTGAGAACCTACCAATCATGCTGCTGTGTTGTTGGGGGGGGGGGGGGGGAGTGTTGCTGCAAATGGAGGGAGCAACCGGGGGGGGAGGGGGGGGGGAGGAGGGCGATGGCGAGGAGGGGCGGATGCTGTTTTCTGGCGGTGGGGGAGGTGCTGGACCCCATGGATGGCCGGCTCCCGATGGGAACATGCCGGTGGGGGACCTGCCGGATGGGGCTGCAAGGTGAGGGAGGTGGGGGCAGTGTGTGGGGGGGGGGGGCAATTACAGGCATGGGGTGGCGTAGGGGTTTCCTAGTGGCCAACAAGGTGGGGGGGGAGCATGAGAAGGAGGTTGCTTGGTAGCCAACAGGGCGGGGGGTGATTAGGCCGGTGCTAGCGTGAGGAGAAGGAGCTAATGGGAAGGGGGGTGCAGTACGTCAGGAGGGTGAGGGAGCGCAGCGCGACAGGAGGGAGGGAAGGCACGGTGGCGCGATAGGAGGGAGGGGGGAGGTGTGATGGCGGGCAGCAGCGCAATGACAAGGAGCTCTGTTCTTGTTTTTTTTTGTAGAGTTGGTTTGTGACATGCATTGATATTCAACTATTTCTACTCTTTGTGGTTAGGGATCAATATAATTGACATCAACATCAATGTGTTTCTAAGGCACCCTTGTGGTGGCTTGTTCATCCACTGCTTGGATATCCATGGTCCTATCTAATTGTCATTGTTGTATGTACCATGATGCGTCTTTCATCATTGTATATTTGTACTCATCACCCATAATTTGAGAGAGGGTGTTAGCGATGTATATATCCTGAGTGTTAGGCCTCATAGGCTATGTGCATTTGATTCTGAAGTGGTGCGTATTTAATAGTGGATGACCTGTATCTTTAGCCATATTTAATGCTGGTAGACCTGCTCTTTATTTTGTATTATTTTTGCCTATTTAAGGCAGCTCCTCCTCCACTTCACAATCACCTGATACAACCACACTATGTCTTGTTGGAGAGAGGAAGACCAGGAGCACTCTGTTGGCTGCACATAGCTTGTGTCTTTGTACATTGTGCCTTGGCATATGGATTTTGTTTTTCAAATTCATTATATTTGAGTCCTTATGTTTTTTTTTTTTGGTTCAGTTCTTTGTGTTTATCCTAGGAGCCACTACTCTACTTGTGCATACCATGAGATCCCATCTCTTGCATTGTGGTAGCTGCCTAGAAGGTTTGAAAGTTCTCCTAGGCAATTTGTTTGGATGCATACCTTATACTCTTGTGTATGAGGAAGTTGGTTTGAAAAAGGGCTTCCATCATCATGGGGTGTTGCAAATTTGGCTTTGATAATTTCATGTGGTATTGATGGTTTGCTGCGGATCATGTGTGAGAGCATGACGATTTGTGGTCTCTCTAGCTGCATCCATAGGGATGTCACTGAATTAGGGGTCCAGATCTTTCATACATCATGGATGGTGTTGCCAATGTATCAAACAACCACCTCGTGTGTAGTTGCTCATGGAAGTGTGCATGATGGCATTCTCTCTCCACCTCTGCATGCGGTCGCTCATGGAAGTGTGCATGGTCATGTGAGCCACTTTTTTGTTGGATTGACATGGTGAATCTCCAAGTGGATATGGTAAATGTAACTTCCAATAGATATATGAGTCAACTACCTCCACTTGTCTTGCTCCTAGAGAGAAAACAGATCTCTTCCATATTGGGGCTGATATGTGAAAGATCAAGATCTCAGTTTTTCCAAGATTCACAATCAACCTCCTTAGTGTGTAGAAATCATGTATAGCATGGAGATGTTAGTATAGACCCTCCTGTGATTCAGAGACCAAGACAACTTCATCAACATAAAGCATAATAAAGACCAATCTGTGTGCCATGTCTACCCCATCACTTCTATCTCGTGTGATGTGGTCCTTTATCTCCTTGGCATCTAACTTGATCCATGTGTGTGTGTGTGAGAGAGAGAGAGAGAGAGAGTGAATGCTGCGATGGCGATCGTCTGTGGCGATGGCAACCATGCCTGACCCTCCCTGCACGGCGAATTGATCCCAGCCTCGCGCCCCTGCCTTCTCGCGCAGCATCACGTCCACAGGCCTGCGCAACTCTGCGCGGCCCCTGTGCGCAGGACTCAGGCAGAGAAAGCGACAGAGAGAAAGAGCGAGGGGGAATCGAGGACGGTGTCACCTGCGCTGGCCCCTGGCGCCTGCCATTGTGACCTGCACACTGACTACCTGGCCCGCCAACGTGACCTGCATACTGCCTACCTGTAATCGTGCTGCGCTGCAGCATGGAAGCCCTGACCAGAGTATCGCAGAATCGCCAGGATCAAAGGGTGCGCTTGCAGAATACGTCCCTGCACAGGCTGGGAAACGACAGTAACAGGGACAGACAGATAGACATTTTACAAGGACAGATCTGTGCCCAGGAGGCAGCAGATTACTGACGAGCAGAGACTGTAGACAGTACATTCTGCTGTTGCACGTGCAATCTGCCCCTACGCACAGACAAAGAAAGCAGACCCGCCTCTGTACACAGAGAGAGAGAGAGAGAGAGAGAGAGAGAGAGAGAGTTGTTAAAGTGGTGATACAACATGGCTGGTCTGGACATGGATTTTATTGACCAAATGGTGGCAGCCCTTGGTCCAGATTCTGAAACAGAGGAACCAGAGGATATGGTTCCTTGCACAGAGGAGATGCCACCTAGTCCTGACTTCCAGCCTGTGAGCAAACGCACCAAGCATACTTCGGAAGATACAATGGATCATCAGGATCATCAGGAATGTTCTTATGCTCAGGTTGCTTCTGATTCTGTGGATTCTCAGGATGTTGACTGGGAGCATTTGTTGGAGTTTGCCAATACTCTACTTGGTGATTATGTTCAACATAATCATGAAGCGTTTTCAGACTCTGAAATTGAAGATGTTCTGGAAGCCTCTGTGGATCCTAAAAATGTTTTGCGCTGCGCTCATTCTCAGTGTTTTATGAAGGTGCTATTATACTCTTCTTCACTGGTAGGATCCCAGTGCTTTCCTATATTCACCAGTGGCTGCAAAGTCTACTACAAGGGGAGTGTGTTGAAGAGATTTTTGTTGGGCCCCGAGGCTTTCATGAGGTGCTGTTGAAATTCGAGAAGCATCGTGCCGATCTGCTGACTAAACTACCATTGTTCTTTGATCGCCGTTTGGTCCATGTTGTGCCATGGCGCCCAATGGCAGATTTTCAGCACTTGCTTCAACACGAATGCCCGGTGTGGGTTGAAGTGGGAAAACTGTCCAGCTGTCTATTGGCCACTCTTAAAGGATGCCATGGTCGTTGTGGTCATTGTTTTGGTCCCCCCGAGCTTGAGGGCCACGAATCGTAACCGTTTGTGTATGTTATGGGATACTGCTCGGAAAAGGCCTGCTTGGTTACGTCTTAATTGCTCTGGCATGTATCCTTTGCACTTTCGTTTGAAATGGGGTAACTTTGCAGGGCATTGTTTTTCGTGTGGAAAATTGGGGCATTTTATGACCGAATGTCCAGCGAAGCAATTGACTTCAGATGTTGAGCATGTTTTGTCTCCCATGGAAGATATGGTGCTTGATGCTCCGTCGCAGGATATGACCCAGCCACCTAAAGTTTTGGATAAAGGCAAACAACATATTTCGGGCTTGGATTCCCGTGACAATGACTGGGTAGATGTACGTACAAAAAAAGGTAAAAGATTTGATGCTGACATGGCAGATACTGTGCCTAATGCTTCATAAGATTCCTTGCGTACTTATGTGCGTAGGAAAGACATGTTGTCTTCAGAGCACACTACTCATGCTATGGTTTCTTTTGCTCCTCGCAATTAGCCCACTAGGAAAGTATATACGGATGGTCCGAAGGGCCCATCTGCTAAGTTGGCTTTTGATGCTAGAGGTAATGTGATTACCCCATAGGATCGTCATTATCCCCGTTCCATCCCCAAGTCAGTGGATACACCGTCTTCCTCTAAATCTGCCCATCAGAACTCTTTTGCCGTGCTAGCTGATTTTTTGGACGAGGGAGTCCTTGACATTCTAGCAAAAAAGGTTAAATCGAGGCAAGCTTTGCCTTGTTCCTGATTTTCTTTTTGAATATACATGAAGATAGCCACGTGGAATGTGCGAGGCATTTGTTCTCGCAATAAGCAGCATGCCGAGTTTATTGCATGAGAATCAGTGGGATGTCTTGTGTGCTGTTGAGCACAAGAGTCACTGCGAAGCACGAAAAGTTGTGGATTGCTATGGGTTTCGCTTGTTTTATGCAAGGACACATGCCATGCATTATTTTGGTGTGCTTATGATTGTACATGAGGAATATCAGCCTGTTCTTATAAAAAAAGATGTACATGGTCGTTTTGTGGTAATTGAAGTTTTATTTGAAGGAGAGATCTTATGGTTACTTGGGCTTTATGCTCCAAATGACCCTTTATTCCGCCGGGATCTTTGGAATACTTTGCAGACCTCCTTGTCACTTGGCAGATGGGATTTTTTGATGGGGGATTTTAATATGTGTATTGATTCTTCACAGTCCGCATCAGAGCATTTGGTGATGGATACTCTGGAAAGCCGTGTGTGGAATGCGTTTGCTCTTGCCGTACTTAAGCAAGATCTCTGGTCATGGCTACACCCTTCTTCTACAGGGTTTACTTTTCATTCTGCGCAGTATACAACTACATGGTCGCGGTTGGACCGCATGTACATCATGCAGGATGATGCTTTTCTTCTTGAGATGTTGGAAATGAAAGTGTTGCAGCAATATGCCTTGCCAGACCATTTTCCTCTATAGCTTGAGATGCTTGTTCAACCCATTGCACCTTTTAAGCAATTTCTGGATAGACTCCCTTTGCGCTTCAACTTGTCTTATTTGAAGCATTTAATCTTTCAGGGTTATATGCATCAATTGATTGATAGATTTTTATTGGACTTCTCCTCTGAGGGCAATGCTTCTTTTGAATGATTGCTCTCTAATGTGCAGTGGGTTGTTCGGCAGTATGGGATCCATCATGCCTCTCTTTGTCGGTGCCGTCGACTTGTAGCGGAGGAATTACTGGCTTTGGTTCGTTCTCTACTGGTGGAGACTTCAGATGATGTATTTCTGCTGCCATTGGCTATGCGTTTGGCTGATCTTCTCAAAGAGTTTCAGTTGAAATCTTATCAACAGGCCAAATTGCAAAATTTGACTGAGAATTTGCAAGATAGTGCTTGTCAGACTCGTAAGTTCTTTCGAGCTCTTCATGCATCTCCCGCTCGAGAGAATATGACTAGACTCTAGGATGCAGAAGGTTAAATGGTCACTGATCCTCAGACTATTGTGAATATGTGTAGGAATTATTTTCTAGACCTTCTTGGTTCTACTCCTTCACCTTCTGACCAAATTACTCATGCTCGCTCAGTTTTCTATGATTTGATCCACAATCAGGTTCCCCATGACATGCAAACTACTTTGGAGAGAGATATTTGTGAGGCGGAGGTTATGGATGTTTTGTTACACTTGCCCAAGGATAAAAGTCCCGGTTGGGATGGTCTCACCAATGAATTCTTTGAGGTTTTTGCTACCAGTCTGGTGAAACCATTGATGGCTATGTTTCAGCAGGTTTGGGAAATGGGGTTCATACCTTCCTCATGGAAAGGACTTATCAAACTGCTTCCAAAAGTTCCTTCGCCGTCTATGTTGAAACATTGGCGACCAATTTCTTTGATGGGTTCTATGTATAAAATCTTTTCCAAAGTAATGGTGAATTGGCTCCATAAGCATCTTCCTGCCATTGTACATCCTCTTCAATATGGTTTCATTAAGGGCCGAAACATTCTGCATAATGTCTTGACTATGCAAATGGCTATTGACTATGCAAGGCACTCTAATCAGGAGGTGGTATTGATTCAATTGGACCTGGAAAAGGCTTTTGATTATTTAGACTAGTCCTTCATTGTAGAACTTATGTCTACTATGGGATTTGGTACTCGGATGTCTCGTTTGATCTACACCATTAGTGTTGCGACTTCTTCGCGAGTTATGCTGAATGGTGGTGTTACCGAGCCATTTGTCCTTGCACGCTCTGTGAGACAGGGTTTCCCTTTGAGTCCTCTCTTTTTTGCCCTTGCGACTCATCCGGTTCTTTCGATGTTATCTCATATGGCAACTTCTACTCAGTTGGCTGGATTGTCTCTTCCTTTTGGACAGCACTTCATTAGTCAATCCTTGGCTGATGACAACTTTATGATTTTGCGTGCGGATAAGGATAATCTTCACAAAGCATTAGATGTTTAGACTCTCTTTGGTCATGCTTCTAGTCTTCATATCAATGCTTTGAAATCAGCCATTCTCAGTTGCACGGAGTCAGATTTGCAGTCATTGGACTGGCGGGGAATGGTTGTTCCCCGTGGTTCCATTGTCAGGCATCTTGGGTACCCTTTGGGTATTGATGTTCGGCCGAAGCAACTATTAGAGTGGATTTCACAGAAACTGACAGCTAAGTTTCTGTATTGGAAGTCACAAGCTTGGCCCTTCCATGTTCGCCTCAAAGTGGCTCAGACAATTATGTTGCCAATGCTCACATATTTCTTGCCATTGCTGCCTTGGACTACTACTACATTGAATGCTCTTACTCAGTACATTCGTTTCATGTTATGGAAGAAGGACTTCTTGCATGCAGGCATTTCATAGATTTCTTGGTCGCATGCATGTACCCCCAAACGCATGGGTGGTGGGGCTATTTTGGATGCTGAAACTCATATGCTGGCACTCTGTTGGTCTCTTTTTCGTGCCATGTGCTTGGATCATCACCCGTGGGTCTTTATAGCCCGTTATTTTCTTGAGGATCACGGGTTTGTGCATGGTAATACTCAAATTCAGAGCTCCTGGTGGCATGTTCTTAATGCAGACTCTCGGTTTTCCAGTCCTTCATTATCCCTGCTTGCTCATTTGGTATGTTTGTGGAAATTGGTTCTCCAGAAGGCTCAATGGCATCCAGCGGAGGACCGCTTAGCTACTAACTCTTTTCAACTAGAACTGTTGGCAGCCTTGTGATTACTTTCTTGGGAAGGCAAACATGAGCTCAGACCAAAATTTAACCTCATGGCACGTTTGGGCTTGACTTCAGTTGCAGATGCCACCCTTGCCAGTCGCAATGTGTTGATATTGTTTCGTATAGGCAGGAGGCTTTTCAGGATTCTTCGTGGATACCGTGATTTATGGGGACAGATTTTGATGGTGCTGTAAAGCAGACAACCCTTTCCTGCCCTTGCTTTGGATCGTCCCTGGCAGGACTGGGACCTTGCAGGCCGCCTAAATTTGGAAAAGGCCTCAGCTAACTAGGTCTTCTGATTAAAGATCGTCAATGGCTGGTTACTAAAGCTAATACTGTATGGGGATTGTGTAAATCTCAATCATGGTGGAAGGTAACTGTGATGGAGGGCTGGTTGAATAAGACACCTTTCAAATGCAAGGTCTTTCTTTGGAGGGTGGTCTTCCTCTTGCTTCAGCCCTTTCCAAGCGTCGAATCTCCAATGGTAATTGTTTCTTTTGCACCACCAATGTGGAATTGGCCCATCATTGATTTATTTCTTGCCCTCTCGCTAAGAAAATCTGGTCACTCTTGTCGGCGGTTTGACGAGCAGTGGTTGGTTTCTCGCTAAGCCCTTTTGATTGGGTTTTTGCGCAGCCCAAATACCCCACACCGGCACAGTCGCATATGAAGATCTTGTTTCACTTTCTTAAATACTGGGGCTGTCGGCACGATTGGACCATTCGGAATGCTTTTCTTTTTGATTCAGCCTATAATGTTCAGGGACATATTGCTAGGCTTAAAGGCCTCTTGCATTGGCAGATAGATCTCATTCGGCACTTTGACTTACTCCCTCGGAAGGACTTACTTCCCTGGCATATGGCAATTTCCTCTGCGTCTTTGCCATGACTCTTGTAACTCTTTTGTCGTTTAGTACTTTATAAATATAACATCCATTACGAAAGAGAGAGAGAGAGAGAGAGAGAGAGAGAGAGAGAGAGAGGGGAATGCCTTTATTTTTGATTTGGCTTCGGGCATCCATGGTCATGTGGCCCGTGTTCGAGGTTTAGTGCTATGGCAGATTTCTTCTATGATATCCTTGGCTAGATATTGTTGGCTCTACTCTAGTTATTCTTTCTGTGTGATTTTTTCTTTGTATTAAAGTCTTGAAGTCTTTCGTCAGTTTCTTTCATGACCTGATGGTTTGATGTAACAAAAAGTAAGAGATATAGAGAGAATACTGACCTGATGGTCTGATGTAAATATTTACTACTTAATACAATTATCTTCACGAGAGAGAGAGAGAGAGAGAGAGAGAGAGAGAGAGAGAGAGAGAGAGAGAGAGAGAGAGGATTGTGAAGATATGCTAGGGTTTGCATTGAGGAAATACAACATGTACGACCAAGATTGAACACAAAGACAGAGACAGAGACAAACAAAACTCAAACCCTAAACGCAAAACACAAAATGCAAAAACTCAAAATTTAAACACAGACAGAAGAAACTTTGAAGTGAATAAATGCTGTACATGAATGTAAGAGTGTATAGAATGCCCAAGGTCAGAGCAATTGGAGTGTTGCGGGAAACACCAAACGCTGATCACTAGAGTGTCAGGGAACGGAGGGTTGATATAGACGGCATGCTGGATAGCAAAAACATAGGTATTGGAGTAGTTGCCCGGTGGGAGAGATAGCAACAACCTGTCGCTTGGCACTAGATGGTGAAAACGCAGGCTAATTAGGTGCTATAATGATGTAGTAGATGGACATCTCCAAACAATAGAGCGATGGATGAAAATAGGCCGCCTAGGGCTGGGATCATAGCAGCCAGAAACGTCAGAAATGTTTAGAAATGAAACATTAGAAACGTGTTTCGTAAGTTTCTTTCAAGAGGGGGTAAAATAAGAAACGCGGGTTTTTTTATATAGGGATTTTTAATAGTTTTGACTGGGGAAAGAGGTTCTAAACCTCTATGGAACTCTCTTTTAAACAAAGAATGGCTAATTGAGCTTGAGTGATAATAGAGTCAATTGAGAATAATACATTATACGTTACATATCCATGATCCATTATTGACTTGTCACTTATGTCAATATCAAAGTTAGTCTTTGGACAAGCTATACTATGGTTTAGAACTCAAACATTATGATTCATACATATCATACAAAGAAAATTGAAATTAACATGTAAATAGCCTATTTATAATATGGACTGAGTTAAGTTGCAATATCATGATTCTCATTTCAAAACAAACTGACTAAATGTCAAAATCAAGAATGAATCGTAATATATCATAAATAACTCATAAATGAGACTAAAGTTGTATAATATTCAAATCTCAAGACAAGAATAGATGCTAGGTTGGGAAAGTCCAATAACTAAACAAAATCACAAAAAAATCACACTCTCATCTAAAATCTTGAGCTCTCATGAGTCATTACACATCGTCATGATTATGTTTAATATTGCCCATTAGTTTTTGTAAAAAAAACCATGTTTTGGATTCCAACTCACCAAAAAAATAAAAAAGTTAAAAATGCCCACGTTTTTTACTCTTAGAAACGTTTCGTACTTTAAGAAACGTTTCGTAAGTTTCAAATTCAAAGAAACGCGTTTCTTAGCTGCTATGGGCTGGATAGTGATGGGCTGTAGTTTGTGATGGTTGGATAGCAAATGGTAGGTGGCTGATGGCTGAAATTTACACAGCAGAGTGAGAAACTTATACAAAAGGATAAGGTTGCAGCCTGTCTATTTATAGATGTTGAAGGGTATCCCAAAAAATTAGGGTTTTGGGGACCACTGAAACTCTCTCGAATTGTGCAATGTTTACCCCAAGGCATGCCATCCCAAAGTAGTTAGGACATCGAACAAGTGGTGCATGTTGGCTGTCTAGTGGCCAGCCAAGGCTACAGAGGCGATGGTCATCTTACCCAAGGAAGTCCAAGTAGTCACCCAGAGAGGACAGGGTATTGGACAAAGGGTGCATGTCAATTGTCCAATGGCCTACCAAGCCCTACAAAGGCGGATGCAATCACATTGAACTTTTTTTTTTGGTGGTGGAAATTTAAATTTAGGGGGTGGCAGCAAATTAAGTAACGAGGATCCAAAAGACGGGAGTAGGGATGATACACCCAACATATCACAAAACAGTACAAGCTTACCCAATGCCCATCCACTTGAGGATGTCGATGACAAGGGAAAGGGTGATGAAGTATCATATGAAGAAGGATGGTGGTGTAATTTGCCAATGGAAACAATTTAGGATTTGTCCAGTGGTGCTATGCACAATGGGATGCATAGTATGCTATATGCTGAAGAATGCTCATGTAGTAGGTGCCACTTGGACAGTATCCCTTGTGGGAAAATTGTTCACTTGTCCAAGCGCCCTAGTATAAAGATGATGAAATCATGCAATGCATAGGGAAGGTAAAAGGGGGGAATGCCGATATCGAAGACAAGTGTTGAAACTTGTAAAATATCAAGAAGGGTAGGAAGCCCTTCTCAACTTGGATGTCAATGTCGAAGAAGGAAGAGGAGCCTAAAGATGGTAGTCTTCATGTGGTGTTGAGAACCATGTGGATGAAGATGATGAAGCATCCCTACTAGAAGAGCAAGGATAGAAGTCCTGCCAGGATAGCATCCAAAGAGATGTTGCACGATTCGCCTTGGGAGAGCAAGCCTCCATGCTGGTAGAAGAGCAAAACTCCAAGTAGATGGAACCATGAAAGGAATGACTATGTATCTCCTTTCTCCAGCTCAAGAAGGATTAGTCTAAGCTTGCATGTTAGTCTTACATTGAAATACAAAACCCTGCAAAAGATATAAAAAACCTGCAAGCACAAAGGTGAGTAGTGAGAAGCTCCCAAAAACAAAATTGAAAATAAAAGAAAGCAAGCCAGGTGCAATGCAATGAGTATGCAAGTATGTAGCATAAGTCTAAAAAGAGAAAGGTTGTGTGTGGCCATCATCGTGTATGATGAGGTGGAGAAGTGGTCCTAGAAGGTGCAGTGAATGTCCTAGGAATGGATGCGTAAAGTGCAATAGGTGGGCCACTAGTAGACTAATCAGCCAATCCTTCGGGAGTAGTGAAGGAGATAGGCTGTTGAGGTCGTCCGTGTGTCACATGTCCAGTAGCGAATGGAGTAGATAATACAACAACAGGAGGCGTAGCCCCCTTGGACTGGCCAGCCTGGTTGTAGCAATCTACTATGGTTTTCTAGGAGGAAGACCTTGGGCCTTAAAACGACACTCCTTGTGCACATGGCCTAACCTTTGGCAGTTTGTGCAAAACCTATTTTTGTTAGGAATTTGTTGCCAACGGGGTCATGTTTCTTTGGTTCGGTGGGAGGAAGTGGTGCCACCCTTGTTTTGGCTTGCCTTTGCATCTTGTGAGTTCTTGCCACTGTTGGTTGCCCCTCCCAAAGAAGTGGCAATCAACCCTTGCCCCTCTAAATGGATGCGTGAGGGGGACTTCTTGTGGACTTGATCATGGAGTCTCGCATAGCGTAAGAATTGACACTCAAACTTGTAGGAGGTTGGAAATCTAGGGAGTGAGATAACGTGCTAGATAAAATGGAAGTATTTGTTGGGCAACTTGTTCAAGAAGAATGTAACCTGATCGTCATCTAACTTCGGGGAGCTAGTGGTAGCAAACTCAGTGGAGTAACTGTGGATATTCAACCAAATTGACTTTTGAGATCATCCCCTTCTTAATGGAAAACTACCAAAGCTCAAAATGGAGATTGACACGTCGATCTCAAGCTTCATAGTGGTCAATGAGATGATTTCAATGCTTAGATGTGAGGGGAAAATGCAGCAACTGAGAGTGGAATTCAGGAAGCAACCCCTACATTAACTCAACATTGGTTGTGGCATTGTGGACTCTCCATTGACAGATGTGATCAAGGTGAGCTAATTGAGGGTCCAATGGCATAGACTCAGTACTAATGATGAGGTCCCAAAGTCCTTGAGATTCAAGCACTTGTTGGATGAAGTTCGACCAAGTGGTGAAATTCGACTCGTTAAAACGAATCTTATCTGTGAAGGCATTTTTGGCCATTGTAATAGGAGCAGTAGTGCTAGGAAATGGAGATGTGTAATGGAGGTAGGGTGGATAGGGGGGATAAGGTGGAGGAGTGGAGTATACTTGGGAAGGAATCCAAGAGTGCCTACCATGCATATGAGAAGTGTGCACAGTGGCTCCAAAGGTGGGCACGGCTGGACTGGAAGTGGGCATGGGTGGATTGGGAATGGGCATGGTAACCGCATGAGGAGCCCAAGGTGGATAGGGACATGGGGAGTAGAAGATGGAAATTCTTGCGTAGGAGTGACCCAAGGGATATGTGATGAGAGTCCATAAGCAGGGGATGGATGTTCTTGCATCTAAAAAGTTGTGTAGAGGGGTTGTGAGTGTTTAGTAATAGTGAGGGGGATGCCCATCACAACTGTCCCAAAGTAAAAGGATGTGGTAAAGTGGGGGTATATGGAAGGTACAGTGCTAAAGGGTGGCATTTCCCCTAATGATGCACCAAGAGGTGGAGTGAATGGAGGGTAGGTAGATGGTGGATTGGAGGATGAAAAGGTATTGGGAGCGGAGATGGAAGATCCAACACCTATTGCACTTTGGGTGGAAGTGGAATGTAATCCAAGATTTTGGAATGAATATGTGAGTAGATCAGAATGTGGAGAAGATAGTGATGGGATAGGAGGGAGTTGAGAAGTGTGGTTTACATACTCAAATGAAATAGATGGTAGAGATATATTTGAAGAAGGATGTCTGCTTCGAGAGCCTCCTCTATGAAAGTTAACATACTGGAAACCATTCAGATCCTGCATACCAAAAGAAGAAATAGAAGACACTTTTGGCTTATACGACTCAAAAGGGTTATATGAACTTGACACAAGGTGTGGTTGTGATAAAGGAGATGGATTGCCGGATGCGCCGAATATCATAATCCCTCCAAGATTAAAGAGATGGCCAGTCTCACTAATTGGTCCAAACGGAGTAGTAGCACTCGCTAGAGGAATGTAAACCAAATTGTATGTGATATGCAAGTACTCCTTAAACTCTTCATTTGTAAGATGAGCAAAACGAGAAGAAGATGGTAAACCGTAAAGGTGAAGGTGTGTCTACCTCCTCTTCCAGACCATAATACCTTCTCAGAGCCTCCAATGATGGAGAAGCTTGATAGGGCATCATAGGATTTGAAGAAGAAGGTGCTTGAGACATTACGAGTCAGAATCAAATCGCGTGTGAGTCTCGCACAAAGACTAGCCTCCTCAATCACTGGAAGATACTTTTTAGAAGAGCCCTAGCTTTGATACCATGTGAAGATATGCTAGGGTTTACACTAAGGAAACACAACATGTATGACCAAGACTGAAACACAAAGACTCAGAGAAAGACAATCAAAACTCAAACCCTAAACACAACACACAAAATGCAAAAACTCAAAACTCAAACACAAAGAGAAGAAACTCAAGTCTCATAATATCTTTCATTACTTCCCAATGCTTTTTACCAGGGTTTGCATGTATCTGCTAACCACTCCCACTGCAAAGGCAATGTCAAGACGTGTAGCAACCATAGCATACATCAAACTGCCAATAGTTGAAGCATATGGTATCTTGGCCATTTCAGCCTTCTCATCATCAGATGTAGGGTTGTTCTCTGCACTGAGTTTCACATATGGAGGCAATGGAATCCCAATTGTTTCCCCCCCCTCCATATTGAAACGTTGCGAAACCTTGGAAATATACTCCTGCTGAGATAGATAGAGTAATCCTTTTGACCTATCTCGGAGTATTCGCATGCCAAGAATGTGATTTGCATCACTAAGATTCTTCATGCCAAAGCTACCATGAAGACTTTTCTTCAGTGAGTCCAAGGCATGAGTATCCTTGCCAGCAATTAGCATGTCATCAACGTACAGAACCAAGATAATCAGGCTGCCATCTGCTGCCTTCTTAGTGTACAAGCAGTGATCCACTTGACTATGAAAACCTTGAGACTGTATAAATGTATCAAACTTATGATACCATTCTCTTGGTGCTTGTTTCAGCCCATACAAACTCTTTTTGAGTTTACATACCATCTTCTCTTTTCCTTTTTCCACAAACCCTTCAGGCTGTTGCATATATATGTCTTCATGCAGGTCACCATATAAGAATGCAGTCTTTATATCCATCTGTATGAGCTCCATATCTTCAGCTGCAACCAAGTCCATAACGGCTCTCAATGTTTTCATCTTGACTACAGGAGAGAAGATCTCATCGAAGTCAACTCCATGTTCTTGCTTGTATCCCTTCGCAACCAATCTTGCTTTGTACTTTGGCGAGGAACTAGAAGAATGATCATTGTTTGTTGGCTGTTGAGCATTTTCAGCTTGCTGTCTTAGCATTTCAGCCTACAAATTGGCATTAACAGCTTGTTGTCCTGGCTGTTCCGGCACATCTAGTGGCTCATCATTATGGGCAATAGCTGGCTGATCATTTTCAGCATTATTTTCTGCATTTGCAGGTTTATTTACAGCAGGTATTTGCTGCTGTACAGCGGGCACATTTTGCTATCCAAAATGTATTTCTTCCCGGAATACAACCCTATGGACCTCCTCAGTCTTTTCAGGTTGTTTATGCATGCGATCTTCCCAGAAGATAACATCATTGCCGCGTACTACTTTCCTTTTCTCGAGATTCCATAATCTGTACCCCATTTCATTCTCGTCACTATATCCTAGGAAAATGCATTCACAGGACTTTGGCTCAAGTTTGCTGCGTTTTTCTTTAGAAGTGTGCACAAATGCTTCGCAGCCAAACACTTTCAAATGTGCATATGAAGGTGGATTGCCCGACTACGCTTCTTGGGGAACTCCCCCCCGCCCCCCAAAGACCTGTTTGGTGACCGATAAATTAAGTGTACAGCTGTCATAACAGCCTTTGCCCAAAAACCATGGGATAATGCAGCATGAGACAACATCGTACGGACCTTATCCTATATGGTTTGATTCATACACTCTGCAACTCCATTTTGGGGTGGAATATGAGTGGCAGTGAGCTCCCTCTTAATCCCTTTGCTGTTACAAAATGCCTGAAAGGCTTTGGACACATATTCCCCACCACTGTCAAAACGAAGACACTTAAGTGTCTTATCAGTCTGATTTTCAACCAAGGCCAATAAATTTTTAAACTTGTCAAGCATTTCGTCCTTGCTACGAATAGGATAAACCCATACCTTCCATGTAGCATCATCGACAAAGGGGACAAAATATTTCTTTCCCTCTAAAACCCTGGT
Source organism: Lygodium microphyllum (assembly GCF_053477565.2). Taxonomy (NCBI): domain Eukaryota; kingdom Viridiplantae; phylum Streptophyta; class Polypodiopsida; order Schizaeales; family Lygodiaceae; genus Lygodium; species Lygodium microphyllum. The sequence goes on from NC_141161.1 coordinate 52,272,080, forward strand.
ATCTGACATACATCGGAATGTACTAACTCTAGAGGAGAAGATTTCAGCAAAAGAGACTTTTTATGAGACATCTGTGCATGTTTACCATAAACACAATGATCACAATGCTCAAAATCAGCATAACGAAGACAAGGCAAGTAACCCAAACGAGAAAGTACTTTCATTCCAGTTTGACTCATGTGTCCCAACCGGCCATGCCACAAGGAAACACTTGGCTGCTCGGTCATGGCAACAACATGATCACTCACACTAGATACATGGACGGGATATAAGGTATCACTTTTACAACCTTTGGCAATCACTCTAGATCCCTTACAGATCTTCCATTTCCCATCACCAAATGTGGTATGAAATCCATTGTTATCTAGCTGCCCTGTGCTAATCAAACTCTTCTTAAGCTAAGGTACATGCCGTACATGCTGAAGTGTGAAGACAGAACCATGCTGAAAATGCAATTGCACATTGCCAATACCTGCAATGTCACATCCATAGTTGTTCCCAAGATGAACAATACCATGTTGACCCCTTGTATAGTCAGAAAACCACTCACGATGAGGGGTGGCATGAAAAGAAGCACCTGAATCTAGAATCCAAGTATGCATGTCATCATCGGTATCTGCAAGTAAAGCATGTGTACTAAAGTGTGAAGAGACCAAGAGTACGTCATTCCCACTGTCATTGTCATGAGTGACTACATTCACCCCTTCAATTTTGACACTGCTTTTCTTAGGCTGACTCTCTTTCTTCTTTTCCTTGCTATCATCTGTCTTCTTGCCCTTTCCTTTTTCTTTCTTCTGTTTGTAGCAGTCATGTTTAAAGTGACCCTTCTTGCCACAATGATGGCATTCAACATCCTTGCCACTTGATTTACTGCGTCCCTTGCTATTTAGATTTGCCTTTCTGCTGTGATCTGCCCCTAGTATGCAAAGCATTGGAAGACTTACTGGATGCGTTATTTTGCCGATTCATTTCTTCCATGAGTACATCACTCTCTACATCAGCATACAAAAGGATCGCATTAGAATTTCTCATAGCAGTCCTGAATGGATCCCAACTCTCTGGCAGAGTGCAAAGCAAGAACGTAGCCTTAAATTCCTCATCAATCAAGAACTTCAAGGTAACCAACTGGTTGAAAATGGAGTTAAACTCACTCAAGTGAGTAGACATTGCTTTACCCTCTTTCATAGGCAAATCCATAAGCTTTTTCAGCCAATAAACTTTGCTTGCGGCACTCTTCTATGCATACAGTTCTTCCAGTCGAGTCCAAATAGTATATGCAGCATCCAAACCTTCAATGTTAAATAGCAAGGCATTAGAAATTGATAGCTCAATGGTTGAGCATGCAAGCTCATTTAACTCATCCCAATCTTCTTGTTCCATGTCTGCGGGCTTTGCCCCTTTGGTCTTAATTGGCTTTCCTTGCTTCTTCTGCAACATGATATTATAGCACTGTTTTTGTTAGACTGCAAAGTTATGTGCTCCTTCAAGCTTCTTAATGTGCATGAGATTACTGCTGTCACTGTTGCCAGCCATGATTTTCAGCCCAAATGTGACCAAAAAATTCAGCAAAGGCCATGTAGAAGCAGAAATTTCAGATCTGTAAGTAAAATTTCAGAAGCACCAACCTTGTGCTACAGCACTCCACAACTGATTACAGCTGTTTCAAGGGAAAATACATCACATTACATGATAAGTCCCAAATTTTAGCTGCAATTTCTGTTGTACATGCACCCACAGGCACAAAATTTGACATGCATAGTCAAAAGCCCCAAAATTTTTGTGCTCCAAGCATCAACCATACATCTGTATTGTTTTTGACATGCATAGAATAGGTCAATTTTGCCAAGTAGTAGAGCAATTTCAACAAAACCCCCAATTTTTTCCAAGTGCTAGATGTCCAAATTGCATGGAATTAAACCCACATGTATATAAAATGACCAAATGACACACAAAATGTGCCCAAACAGCAAAAGCCCCAAATTACACGAGGTCCAATGTGCATCAATGTCGAGAAATTGGATAAATTTCAGCCCAATTTTTGCATATACATGAAAAGCCCCAAATGTTGGAGGCAAAATGTCACAAAACCCTGCAATTTCAGAGACAAATATCACTATTATGTCTTGCTTGCACCAAATCTGGACAAATCCCTAATTTTTTGGCACAAATCTGCCCAAAAGCCTGAACTGTGCTTACATGCACAAACGCCCGCCAAGAGTAAGTGATGGCTGAAAGGATTTAGAGGAAGATTTGATTTTTTATAAAAAAAATCTTTGCTTTGCGTGACTTGATGTGGGTCCGTTGACCCGTTAGGTTCGTGATGTGACGACCCGTTGAAGCCAGTCCCATCCATTGTGCGCCGTGGCCCGTCAAGCTTGCGTGACCTGGAATCCCCCGTCGACTGCCCGTCTGTGATTCACGTGACGCAAGAACCCCCAGTCGACCTATTGCTACAGCTATTGCAGGTTGTCTTGGTTGTCGCCTACAGAAAACGTATCCTGTTGCACGCCACCTGGCCTTCATCAGTCCTGTTGACTGTCGTGTTGCATGCAGGTCTCGTCCAGCTGACCACCGTCTGCTGATGCCTGCCTGCGCTACCTGTTAGTCACTTGCGACTTGTTTCGTTTGCAGCGTGTGACCTGAGCCTGGTCGCCTCAACTATCTGTTGCTTGCCGCTAGTTACCTCTCACGCCCGTAACCCGCTCTGATACCAGTTTGTTGTGACCGGTGGCACGAGGATTGAGACACGCACTGCTTACATACAGCAGAGAGACAGAGAGAGAGTGCAGAGTAGAGAGGAGAGTGAGCACGACTTGTGGGTACAATGACGAGCGTACCTCTTTAGGTTTTTAGATATATATATATATATATATATATATATATATATATATATATATATATATATATATATATATATATGAAGGTACAAGTGTGCTAAGGTGGTGTTCACACCCAAGCACATATAAAAGGCACGAGGGCCCTTTATTCCCAACAAGCAATTGCAGTATCGGAGAGTGATCTCCATTGGAGACTAATCCCAAGTATTGTAACCATGAGTTGAAGTGTCAAAGTGTGGGAAACACCAAACGCTAGCCACCAGAGTGTTAGGGAATCAAGGAAACAAAAGGAGAGGTGTTTGTTAATGTAGACGGCTTGTTGGACAACAAAATACATAGGTATTGCAACAATCATCTGGTGGGAGAGATGGCAGCAGCTTGGCGCTTGGCACTAGATGTTGAAAACGCAGGCTCATCAGGTTCTATGATGACACAACAGATGGAGACCGCCAAACAGTAGGGCAATGGTTGAAAACAGGCCCGGTTGGATAATGATGTGCTGTAGTTGGTGATGGCTAGACAGTGGATGATAGGTGGTAGATGGCTGAAATCTGCACGGTAATGCCACTTTGGTGAGTTGTGGAGGGTTGATGTCTTTCCGCATTGCTAGGAGGCTTTTTTGTATCCCTTGAGGTTATAGGACTTGCGGGACCATCTTTTGACAACATTGCAGCCTAGAGAGCAATAGCATGAGGGGAGCATCTAGCCTGGGCCCTCAACTCTGTCAGTTGCTGCTCATGTAGTTGGTGAATCTCCCTCATCTCTCTCTAATGTATCGCTTGTGTTAGGTATCAGTGTATTTGTAGGCGACGCGTTGCTCTGATCTCCTCTGCTCTTTGGATTGTCACTCCTCTTTGTGTAGGTGCCTTGTGTGTGGTCACTGCCTGGAAGAAATCAGTAAGCTGTGAGCTGACTGGTGCCCCCCTCTCTGTGTAGTGCCAGCCTGTTGTAGTGATGTGTGGAGCCTTTGGATCTCAACTAGAAACTGGCCCAAGTGGCACTGGTGTGGAGACTCCATAACTAGTTTGAGCGAGGTGTCTCCTCCAAATAGTATGGGGTATCTAGCTTGGACTGTGCTGTAGTGTCTGCATTTGCAAATGTAGTGCTCCTCGCTCTCTTCCTCCTAGCATAATTTGTAGATCTGCTTTTCTTTAGGGATATGGGCTGCTCTCCTGGCCTTGATTGGCCTTGAACTCTCGAGATGGTGCGAGGATACCCTAAGTTGACCAATGGCTACTCGCCTCTCATGTGGCATGTACACATCTAGGTATCTAGGTCTCTCAATGAAGCCATCCATGGTAGTCTTCATGAAGTGGTCTCTGTAGTAAGACATCTTCAAGGGAAGGGGCTGCCTAGGAGATAGCCATGTGTAATGTATGTACAATTTTTAGAGATCCTATCACATGACCAAGTTTCTCTCAAAGTGGGAGAGGTATATAAAGGGGGAGTTAGGATCATATTGAAAGGGGGGGAGATAGTCCATGTCGATCCCATATCCTCACATGTCACATGCTTTGTGTATGAAGCTGATGGTCTGAAAGAGGACTTCGTACTCATGAAAAAAACAAAAGACAGAGAAATCATGCTTCTTGATTGATAGATTTGAAAGACAAGCTGACCGGCTAAGGGTCCTATCTGCATGACCATTGTTTAATGTTGGAAAAGTGTGAGGTGTCATTGTTCTTACTCACACACACATTTACACATTATTGTGTCCAAACTGCGGTGAAATACCATAGCCAGAGATGAGTGTCCATATTAGGTGACAAATCTACAGAATCATGTGAGGTGTCTATGCAACGTCACTACATAGAGGAACCCTTGGACCACCTGCAGGCTTTGAAGGCTGATTGAATCCAAATGGAGATGAGCTGGTGATCTTATCCACCATCAAGTACGATTGACCATGGCCGCCAGATCATAAATGCAGCAACACATCTCCTCCATGTCTTTCTTCAAATGTTATACTGAGTCACACCGTATCATCTCTTCATCTTGATTCTTCACATGCATGACAGCCATTCTGCTGCAGCCTGCATGGTGATGGAACTAGAGACTTTTCCAAGGTGGAGCAATCCAACATTGTATTTGTAAAGCACTTGGAAGCAGTATAGCACCCTATCACAGCTTCATGATAAAAAATGCAGAATAATGAATCTCTCAATCTCAAAGGCATAAATAGGATCATAAACGAAGTCATAACCTTGTACAAGAGGAGATGAGTAGAGGAAAGCCCATTGATTTCAATGATCCAGTAAGTAGGTAACTTGTGCAAAGTGCTTGAGGCAATGACATGAACCTTCTATTATAGCAAACAAACACAAAGACATGGAGGAGCGCCCACCAAGAACTCACATGAACAATGCTTTAAACACAAAGACTAACTACATAAAATTGCCATTGAAAATTCAGGACTGTTGACAAGGAAAACATCACACACATTGCAAGGCACACAAATGCCACGTGGATTAACCTAGTGAATTGGCAGAGAAAGAATGCACTAGGTCACCTAGTCCAGAGATTGACATTATGTATGGCACTCATGAGATCACTGTGCATTCACAACAAATCCAAGCCTACCAGTCTGGTGCAAGGCTAATTGTCATGGCAGCACATGCAAATGGTAGAGCCGATAGCTGTGCATTTAAGTTTGCGAAATCTGGATCTTATGTGAACAACATGGCTGCTCTACATACACACATTCACTAGTGGATTACTACTGATACACTAGTGCATACCAACTCTTTACACTCGTACAAGAAGGCACCACATTGAGACATGTCCAAGGCAGCTTTCCTTGCCAAGTCAACACACACTGTTGAAGGCCACCAAATTGTGCACACATAGAGTCCCATGACCAGTGTGGCCAATGGCAGGCACCACCTAGTTGAGGGAAGCCTCGTCATATAATGGAGTTGTGTGAATGTCCTGTGCTCCACCCCTTTTAAGTATAGGTGCACTGTTGTATAGCATACACTAACAGTTATAGGGTGCCATACAAGTGGAACAAAAGTGAGCACATATGGCATGCCCAAATAATAACAGCGAACAATTCATTGCCCTGCTTAGAAGGCACCTAGGTATTACATTTTGTCATTTACCGAGCATATTTTGTAGTGTAACCTCAGATTTTTTACTGAGATGAATACAAGTGATGACTTCTTCTTTTCATGGGAAAAACATGACCTGTGGAAATAGTTGCTGGAGGACAAAAGGTGGACCCCTGCCACGGCATCTAATGCCAATCTTCTTTTTCAAGGACAGCAACTTAGATCTTGTCACCCGAATCTGATGTCAGAATGGGAACCATTTAACCTACCCATCGCAGTGACAATGATTCTACCCTTGGCCACTAGTATCCATCTTCACCAAAATGAACTGAAAGATAGTTTAGCTAGCTAGGCTGTAGCATACTGTATCTAAGGCTGTTCTGTCCTTTGACAGCCCCTTCCACTTCTCCCCTATTGAGACACATGTTTGAAATTTGTGCAAGGCCTTTGTAAGTTTTGCTTTTCAAACTCCTAATGGTCAGTACAAAATTATGATAACAGATTGCAGAAAGAGCAGCTTCTGTAATCATTTTCATGTCAGTAGCTCTCTAAATTGCCCATTGGCTGAGTCTGACAAGGAAATGCATTTTGAATTTGACAAAAGGAGTTGATAGACTCAACATGTTGCTTGTTATGCAAATTTTAAATGATTTAAAATGCCTTTTAAAATGTCTGTTCTATGTAGTACAGGTCACTTGAACCATCTTATGGATTTGAAAGAGAAAAAATTTGCAGAGAGAAAAGATGCTTCAAAAGATAGAGGGCCCTTAGAACTGTGGCCGCAGGATAGCCTTCTGCTGGGAGACGGTGACTTTGATGAGAATTTCAACACTGGAAACTATGAGCATGAGATGGGTGGACTGCCACCTTCCCCTTCTGGTATGGCAGTTTGAAGTTCTCTGAGTTTGTTCATGATAATATTGTAAATGTTGACACAGCTTGCTTTCCTCAACAGGCCCATATGGGAGAAGAAAATCGTATAATATCAGATTTGATGATCAAATCTTGGCTCGTTTTTCGCCTAGCAATCCTGATTCTACTTACTATTTTGGCGATGTGGTAACCTATGATTTAAATTCTGGAAAGAGTAACTATCTTGTTGGATTTATAACGTTTGTAAGCATGCAACATGTTCTTTTGCAGGTAGGGGGGGTTCTTAGTTTCTACCATGATGGTCCCATGAGATGCTTAGAGGTGTGGAGGATGTATAAACCATCATTGTGGACTGTCCCTGTCATATTAAACAGTAATGACGAGTTGTGAACTGTGGGAACTTTTTTGCAGATCTCAGCAATACTTGAAACACGAGAAGTTTTAAACCCAATGTTTATACACCCATCACGGAAGAACTCTCCAGTGATAACAAAGGTAAATTTTTATTATGTTGCTTCAGGTCATGCATTGCTGCTTTGCCAGCCTCTTTCCTTGCTTTGTTTTGCCTTCATCAGAAACTTGATATTTGCACAACTTTTGATTTTTATGTTTATTATTTATCTATTTATTTTTGAGATGTCATTTGCAGAGTCTTTCAGTCTTTGAAGGTTAGTTTAGTGTTTCCAGATCGGTAGTTTCTCTGCCTTGTGCTAAGCTAACAAAATCTGGCACCTTTTTCTTGATGATTATTTTTTCTTGAAGAAACACCGTAAATTTATCTGAAGCTGTTGTTCAAATGCAAGTTGCAGAGTCAGGAACTCTTGAACTCTTAAATTACAACCTTGCAGAATCGGTCTGCTTGCTGAATTGGAGAAAATTGTTGGATCAGGGTTTAATCTCCTTTCCTAGAGAAAACTGCCGGCTGCTACCTGCCTTCTTAAAGCTTGGATGGACTAGGAAGCCTGAACATGGGCATTCTGTGATGTCTAAATATAAATGATCTAAATTATAGGACAAGGGCTAATTTGCATGATCTTCTAGGGTAAGTTTTGATAACATGATTTCTGACTGCATCTTTTCTGTTTTGTCAGGTGCAAGCAGACTACTATGAAGTAGTGGCGGACATGCTTCAAACTCACTTCGTCTTCTCAATACCCTGTGATGGACCCCCATCCTTTACTACACCTCATGTTTCTTTGCAATGGGTGCTACGATTTGAGTTTGTGAGTACTTCTCGTAGCAAAGACTGGACACAATTTGAGCACCCACTTCTTGTTGAGGAGAGAGAAAAGGGGGAATGGTCAATACCAATTGTTGTTCATGCTCCCCTTCCAAGGACTAAAAAGGCAAAGTCAAGGAGGGAAAGGCCATCGTCTCCACGGAGGGATTCATTTGGAGAGTCAGCCAACACATCAGGGAAAATCCCACCATTATTTTTACCTCCTTCCACTGAGATGTTACTGCGCAGGGAGGAGCATGCGGCCTCCAGCTCATTTAACTTAATGTAGAATATGGATGCATAACCTCTGAAAGTGCATTTGAAGTGTGATTAGGGTCAATCAGCCTACTGACATTGTGCTTTTCCAAGAAAGATCTCACCTTCAGCTGGTTGACTGTTGGAGCAGACATGTGGTAAAGCCCTTCTGTAGCTTGATAACACATGCAAAGGCCAAAGAGGTTTGAGAGTATTTTTCGTCTGTTGGTAAGGGCTCACTGCATGAGAAGGCTCATACCCACCTTTATATCAAAGCAACAGTGGACTACAACTGAGTATTTTTACACAACATGGTTTGTGTGTTTCCTCTAACAGTTTTTTCTATGATACCTATGGAAAAAATCTGACTTGTACATCTGTTCTGAAAATCTTATAGATTGTCCTTGATGGAAGGGCCAAAAGGAGTGACCTGTGAGCTTAAAGGTGGATTGCTTGGTTGTGGTCCATTCAGCTAAATTTTGAGACATTTTATCAGATCAATTTTGCAGCATTGAAGTGGCATATTAATTCCACCAATTTTTAGTTATATTCTGAAGGCATCCTGAAGACTTCATACTGTTTGCTGTCTACCAATTGATTGAAAAATTGCTAAAATATTTAGTTATCTCACATCACTTTTATTGATTTTAATGCTTCTAAGCTAACTTCTTTGATTCTGCTCTTCCCACAAGGGGGCACTATATGGAGGATTCAAAATCGTGTCACAGCAAGCAGTAAGCGATTAAACTTCTTGGTGGTGGATGTAAATGAGGGTAAACTCTGATTTTTGTAAATAGTACTGAAGAGACATGATTTTGGTACATGAATTGAAGACATAATAGAAATAGAATAGAGTTCAGGGTCATCTGAATCACAGATTAAAGTAAGCTTGTGTAGATGGCATTCGATATCTGCCACACATCTAGCAACTAGACCTGACTAATTGCAAAACTTGATAGACTGCAAGACTTTACCCCCCTATGAATTTGTTGGCATTGCCCATAAGGGCTTTTGCTTTAGTGATGGTTAGAGAATGCTAGCAGTCTTCAGAAAAAAGATATATGTGCCCTTCCTCTTAGGGTGAGAGTTTGGAGGGGAGTGCCTTTTATTGTGGCATGCTGGCCCAAATGCACATCTCTCTACCATAACTCCTCTACGAAGCAAGTACTGTGCGAATAGTGGTCATTCTGGCAGTTGGGGCAAATGACTCTTGAAAATCAAACCCTTCAACCTGTGACCAGATGCGCCCATGTGTGATGACATCCTTCTTTGGCCTCATGTGATCAATGACTTCTACCCCCTCAACAAGGATATTTAAGTCTTGAATAAAGCTAGGCATCCCTGGACATCACATTCACATGGATAATAGATAGGCTATTCTTGCATGAAGCACATGTGCTTGTGTCCATGATATTTAATGATACTAAATACATGTCTCACATGTGAGTATTCAGTGATCTTCATAATGCATCCTTTGTTAGCTGTTTCGCCAATTCAAAGATCATCTATGCAATTCCAATTAACCTCCGCTTTTCTTTTAATTCAATTAGCCTTGTATTACCTTATAAATATCAATGTTGGTTTCTTTTCATATGTTTGAAAGGAGAAAATAATCTCTTCAAAGTCAAAAGGGCATTAGGCTTGGGGTAAATCCTTATGCAATCAACTTATGTCCTTATGCAAAATTTTAGCTGTTTTTCAGGTTTTTAGTTTATATTCATTCCTGCTGCTTTGGCATGCTTTTCATGTTTGATAGATTGAGAATGCATTCGGTGACAGTGCAAACATGTGCTTATTAAGAACTGTGCACTCATGGAGATGTTTCAATGCTTATCTATGTTGTGTCATAATGGAGATGTCATGTGGAAGGTGATGTGACTGGGTTTCAGTAATGCATAGTGTTTTTTGAGGTTTTAGGATTTATTTTCTAGAGTCAGATGCTTTGATAACATCATATTTTCTGTTACCGTTGTGGCAATATTGTTATTGACCTAGCCTAAGCTGGAAAAAGCAAGACAAGTTGGGCGCATTGATGTAGGCCTGACTTTGGAGAAGTTAGGACTGTTATTGGCCTTCAAAATTGAACATGTATTTTGGGTGGCTAGACAAACTTGGACATATCACATACATGTAATAGATCGTTATTTTTCTGATTGCAAGCATGTCAATGTGGTGAAACTTATTGCATGCTCTATTGCAACATGCCAAGCAAAATCAGGCCTGATGCAACCGCTTTGGGGTAGGTAAGATTTGCATTCCTCTGCAACAATCATCTGATGACATTGATCATTGATTGATTTTAGCTTGCAATCTAGTTTCAGTTTCCATGAGTTTCTTTTGTTTCAAACTGCTACAATCTCACCTCATCCAAAATCTTGATCTATGGTGATAATCAAGATCAAGCTTCCCACATGTTGATTTTACAAAAAGCCTTAGTGTCTTCCCATATTGGCCATGCTAGATCATGGCATTAGCTTTAATATGGATAGGAATGTTGTAGTTTTTCACATAACATGCAAGTTATACGAAGATGTGTGATTTGAATATTGGTGATGCTCATATAGTCTTTAAATAAATGTGGCATATGGTTCTCTTGGCATTACTTAAACGGCCACTAATAGTTTGCACACGATTTGAAGGTTGAGTGAGACTTGAAGAGTTGATATGGCACACTTAGTTTTGTTAAATTGTAGCAACCGTTTGGTCCAAGTGGATTTGTGGTGCTTTTTTTGTTTGTTAGGCATTTACATTTACTATATTTGATCCTTTGTTCATATGGTTGTGTGTTCAATTAGAAGTTGTATTGGCTCATTACACTATCTAAAGGACTTGTATGGTTTCTTGGCTTGTTGAATTATGAGAGGCAAGTGAATGTTAGGATAGTAGATACTTTGGAAGCATCTTACAAGCTACCCACATGGATCACTATGACCTCAATATGATCCTTGCTTCCTTTTATATTTCACTCAATGAAGAAATTGACCTAGAGCACCAAGGCTTTCAAGAAATAAATTGAAGCGAGATGCTTGAATTCTTTTGGAGGATTTCCTTACCAAATCATGAATAACTTGTTTGAGCTTGCAACCAAGCGTATTGTTAAGGTTCCCAAATTGCACAATAAGCAATCAAGTGTTCTCTCTATCATGGGTGTTTGAGGAAAGAAATCAAGTATTTGAAGTTCCAAGTATGAATATAAGTGCAAGCAAACCATTTAGTAATCTTGTGTTGCTTAAATTAACATTTAGTTTGGACTTAATTTCATTTTCATGTGGGATCCATACCATTGTTTAGTGTAGTGTAACATTAGTAGGGAAGTTGTAGTATGATGCACTTTATGTTCGATTTCTTGGGCATGCCTTGTTCTCATGAGTGTATTTTTAAACTTGTACAATGTTTTTGTAACATGTCTTGTTAGAAACTTTCAAAGCAGAGCTCTCTCTCTCTCTCTCTCTCTCTCTCTCTCTCTCTCTCTCTCTCTCTCTCTCTCTCTCTCTCTCTCTCTCTCTCTCTCTCTCTCTCGGAGTTTCACTAACCATGGCCTTCCTAACTACATGTGCAAGGGAGGATGTACAAATCACCATTAAAGCTTCCTAAGCCATATTGACTATTTACATATAAGCTATCCATATTTGCATATTATCGAGATGAGAATTTAAGTTTGACGCATAAATAGGGTGCTTACATTTCACCTTTTCCTTTACTTTGATCTCTATTTTTGGTTTTGCTAATGAATATGCAAGTTGTTAATTATTTAGTTTATATGGACCTCATTGCTTTCGGATAAGCAAGGGAGTTTATGTGAAATTCTTGTAATATATAGTTATGTTTTTAATGTTGTAGAATGTTTTTGTGACTTCAAAGTAAAGTTGTATGTGGAGTGTTCCATACCTTTTTCTCTAGCTATAGAGTTACATCGATCATATTGACATGGGGATCATGATGCAAGAGATTAACGTAGGACAAAAGATGGGCTTGCCCAAAATGGAGTTGGATGTTGTCTCATTGTGTGAGCCATTTTTATAGTGTCTTTTATGTTCACATTTTCCAAGGTTATCCTTCCAACTTATCCTTTCATGTATCTATATACTCTTTGGAGATCATATACTTCAATCTATGATCCTAAATTCTGCTATTATTTTTGGCTCATGTGGTTGGGTAGAACACTCTACATATAATATACTAGCATTTTGAGTTCAACACCAATGTTGAGAGAGTGTTTCCATATACTCAATGCAAGTTTGAACATATGTTTGAAGTCTTGTGTAGCTTTAGCCTAACATCCACATAACATATAATCTATACTTGTAGTATTTGTGAATGGACCTAAGTACGAAAGGGAATAAGTTTGGGGACTCACTTGTCTTTAAGATTTCAAAGTTTCATAAAAGTTTCTCCCCTTTCTTTGAACCTTATTGTATTGCTTTAAAATGCATATGTCATAGAGATGTCAAGAGAGGCCAGAGAGAGAAAATAGATTGAGGAGATAGAAATTGCACGAAGCTATGAGAGGTGAAATAGAAGCTTGGAAAAGATGAAGAGATTGTATTATTGTTGAATGATAATATGAAAACAATGTCTCTTACATCTTATGTACTTGTGCCAATGTGACCCTAAGTATAATAATGAAATATATCGATATTTTCTCTTCATTACAATCCACTTGCTTATTTTGAATGATAATGTGAAAATAATGTCTCTTACATCTTATATACTAAGAAACAAGCACTTAAAACTATCAATACAAAAAGTCATATTCCAAAGCTACTCTAAGATTGAATATGAAAACTTTCAAATTTGCTCATTCTCAAAAAGTGAAATTATAGAAATTACTTTATTTTACTTTCATCACAAGGATACATAATAGGATTCCATGCCCAATACTATAAATTTTGTTGAACTCAAAGGAAAATCAATTTTGTAGACTTAACTCAAGCTTCAATAGCAAAAGATTGCCATGCTCCATGTTAAGTTGAAAATGTTGATTCAATATTAGTTGGATGGTTGGATTTTTTGGAGAGAGTTTTATAAGGAATAATACTTTTTTGTTTCAAATTTCAACCCTTGGTATCTAGTGGAATCTCATACATTAGTGGGCATTGATTCACTTTGTAGTGACTGAATTCTTTTGTGTTTCTGAAGATGAGGACAAGTAGATTACAAAGATTTTGCACCCCTCAACACTAGATTATCATTAGCCCATGTCCAATTTTATTGCTCCATAGTAGTCAATTGCATGAATGGGAACAATTACAATGGCTCCAAATTGAATCTTTTAGGGGTCATTAATGTTTTTTAGAGGCTTTATCACTTACTATTCTAGAATTTTTAGGGCTCACGAATGTTTTTTGGAGGCTCTATCACTTACTACTCTGAAGATTTTGTAAAGATTTTTCTATAGCAATTTGTTAGCTTAAATTGGGATATGAAACACTAGAAATCTTGATACGTTTGGTTAGATACTAGAAAGGATGTTTACAAGTTCACGTAATTTTAAGGCGTGTTTTGCACTCATTCGAGATGCATTGTTTTGTGTAAATCAAATTGTTTCATTATGCACTTTTGATTTCTTACCATCAAATTTTCTAAAAGTTTTCTATAAACCTTAACAAGCATAGATTGACACTTCTTTTTGAAAATTTCAAAAAAGAAAGAGCATGGAAATGTACATGTATATGAAGGGGTGCTTGAGGCATACATTGATGATGAGAATTGCCTTAAAATGAATCGTGTATCTACATGTTGTGAATGAGAAATGCATTTTTAATAAGCCATGCATTTAAACACCAAAGGATAATTACTTTGAGATCCTTGGTGAGGGATTTAATGGTGCACATATGACCTTATGATTTGCAAACCTTATGTCTGAGCACTAACTTAGTGTACATTGCATCATTTGTTTTGCATAAGCATATGGTAATGGATGTACGGGTACAATAGAAATCCCTTTGCATCAAGGATATATTTTTTAATAAGCATGCAAGGATGCATGACTCTACTTGATGAAGGAACTTGCAAGTGCTTCTCCACATCAACTTAGGGGTGTTGAATGAGCATAGACAATGCTTTGGGTTCTACATACATTGCCACATGCGATACTAGCCCATGCAGATGGGATACTTCACATGTGTTGTTTTTCCCATAGGCATGTTTGAAAGGTATGTTTAATAGGCTTATTGATGCTTTGCTTTGCATAATGCTAGTTCTACAAGGTTCCCAACCTATATCATCTTGTTTTAGAGTATGATTGTCAATCCAAAATTTTTAGGCAAAGACACTCGTTGAAGTGAATGAGATTGAAGACCTTGACTAGATTTATTTCCCTAGATCTCAATCCATCTCATAAAAGACTTGATCTTTTGGTAGTAATAAAAAACTTAAGGAGATAACAAAGAGAAAAGTTTAAAAGGTTTGAACCCATGATCTCACATGAACATAAATCAAACTTTCACCCATTAGACCATGTACTATGCACATGTTGTGTGGACTACTTTTAACTTATTTTGTAGCAACTACTTTTTGGCAAGCCTTTTTTTTTTGCAACAATTTCCTCGTAATTTTTTTTCGGCACTTGTTATGAGGGCTACTATGCGTACGTCAACCATTTTTTAGCAATCTAAGTTTATATAGTACATTGGGTTTACTTTCGCAAAATGTAGTGGTCATGATTTATTGAAAAGTACACCTAAGGGGCACTTTTGGTCATCAATCCCAACTCTCAAGGGTCTTAAGACCTTGTGGGAGATAGTCTGCTGGGGGGGGGCACTCTTGAGGAACCAAACATCAAACTCCACTCCCTACAACTTGCTACAAATACCACATCTTTATATCTAATATGCTGATTGTCAGACTACGAGCCCTCCATATCCCTAATCTATCCATTCCATATGGGGACCTTATGTTAGGAAAATAGACCTAGAAGCTTCTTCTAAAGCTAGAAGTTAGGGAAGCTTTTAGGATCATGTCCACATTATTGATAGAACTAGATGCCCTCATTATAGTGATATTCATCTTGGAATTGATGTTAGCAGCAGTAAAGGTGCATGTGCCTAGCGGCCCGTGTATTAATTACACTAACAGTAGGGAAGCTTTTAGGATCATGTCCACATTATTGATAGAACTAGATGCCCTTATTATAGTGATATTCATCTTGGAATTGATGTTAGTAGCAGTAAGGTGCATGTGCCTAGCGGCTGGTGTATTAATTACACTGACATAGTAGGAAAGCTTTTAGGATCATGTCCACATTATTGATAGAACTAGATGCCCTCATTATAGTGATATTCATCTTGGAATTGATGTTAGCGGCAGTAAAGGTGCATGTGCCTAGCGGCTGGTGTATTAATTACACTGACAGTACCTGCACTGTGTATTAGTAACCTGCACACATGTACATTGCAGGTGGCAAGTACCCATCATTATCACTTTATTCTTTATTCTTTTAGTGACATTTGAATAAGGGAAGGCTGTTCACACATTGTGACTATTGGAGTTTCCACAATTTATGTGTGTGTCTCTCTCTTGCTCTTGCTCCTTTCACCATAGCTCTTGCTTCCGCTCCGTGCTTCCCACTTCAAGGCAGCTCACTCCCTTCAACTTATATCAAAGCTTTCTTCTATGTGAGCTTGAGCCTTGTCTAGTTTCTATTCAAGCTACCTACAATAAGGATTCACAATTGGTGCCATTGCTTCATGTCTTGAGGTTCGTATCAGTCATCTATTTCTCTAACACTCATCAAGACCTCTTGAGGCTTGATGTAAGACCTTGGTAGAGGTAATTCATCATTGTTTTAAGTCCTACTATGGTTAGCAAAGGCATCATCAACTCCATACTAGTTTGCACCTGTTTTCAGGCTGATTGGTACATCAATACTTCTCTAGCATTTCCTCCTCATTATTGGGATGTTTACTAAGCAGTTAAAACTCCTCATGGATGCTCAGAATTGGCCTTGGCATTGAGATTGGGCAGATTTCTATTTAGCTTATTGACTATGTATTTAGCATACAATCTATAATAACAGGGCAGCCCCTTGTCATTGATGCCTCTTGGTTAATGGTTATGCATATATGATGCCCATTCATGCTTGGTTGATGCCCATAGACTCAGGGATGCTTACCCATTGATTGGAGATTATTTTGGAGCTAATCTGAGCATTGTTCTTGCTCAATTTGATAGTTATTTGGTTGTTGTAATAAGCAAGGTTGCTGAAGCTCATTTAACCAGTGGAATACATGCCTATTACTTCTTGGTTGCTTACCAACTACTTGGATGGATATACCAATGCTTATGGTTCATGTTACATGCTTTGTCATGCCTCTTGAATGCTCTTGAGAGCAATGAGACTAAAGGCCATTTTTGATTGACATTGTGTCATTTGCTTACAACAAGCATTTTTTGAGATAGTTTATGCCTATTATCCTTGGATGATACTTGGGAAATCCTATTTTATGTTTATGTTTTGTTAGGACCTAAAACATCGTGACGCTAGCTCTATGCACTAGCTAGGCCTCTTTATACTAAAAAAGCTACACCCCCTTGGCCTTGCGGCGGCCAAGAGCATATAAGTGACACACTATCCTAATTGCTATCATGAATCTTGCATTTGTTTTGAATTGTAGTCCAATGATTAAGCCCCACACTCCTCAGAGGGAGTCCCTACACATAGATCAGTATAAAATACCTCATAACACTAATAGAAGGAGGCACCCCTCTAGCTGAATGCCATGGCCCCACTGCAGTTCTCCTACACTGAGGGGATTGGCTCCTCGATGCGCCGCTAACACAAATAACACATGCATTACAAACTCCACTCTTATTTTAGAATGATCTAGGAGATAAGATATTTCTCACTTGATAGTTTTCCAAAGAACCCAAATGCCTAGACCTACAACTTAGGTGTCTCACAACTCAATGTGGGTCATAAGTATAAAAAACCAATTGCAATGCATCGAGGAGTTACCATGTGATATGCACAATGCAACTGTGAATGCCATAGTTCTCAAACAAATTATGATTCATAAATCAATGTTGTCCAATGCGACAAACATTTCTTTTAATGATTTCAACCTACACGTCGTGCTTCGTTGCTAAGGGTCAGGCCTTGAGCATCCTCATGATGCTTAACCCCTTTAACTTAATTTACAAACATCTTATATGGTATGCACAAACGAATAGATCAAAATTTCAAATTCTCTCAGCAACTAATCAGCATCAAAACCCCTCTTCCGCCCTAACGTTTAGGTTGTGCATCGTTGATAGGTGTAAAGAGTAGCTTTTTATGTGTTTTTCTTGTAAAAAGCGGTAAAAAATAGACTTTAACATGAAGACACAACTGAACTGAGGCTTATCCATCATGCTACAACCATGCCATATATTGACATACATAAAATACAATTTTTATTAATTTTCTAGCACAAAAAACTAATTTTTAATTTTTTAAATATTTTTCTTCATTTATTTAAGTAAAAATATTTATATTTATAATTTATGGATTGAGATTGATCACAATTACTGAGCATTGATCTTATATTCATTTCCACTCCATATGAATCCCAAAATCACAATAAAACCCCAAAAAATTATCATTTTCATGAAAATCTCATAATTGTGGGTTTTGATATAAATTATTAAACAAATAAATTTTCTATTTTTCTTCAAGATTTCTGATAAATTTCAACATTTTCAATCAAATGAATTCATTTACAAACAATTTCATCAAACATCTTTCATAAAACGAATAAAATGAGTGCTTACACATAGAAACCCGATTTTAGAGGTATGTAATTAATGGTTGGGAGGATGTTGATGCTTATTTTCTGCTGTTGACGCTCTCTCCAACTCTGATCTACGATGTACTCTACCCCGGTACACTTATTCCATCAACATCTCACATCCAACTCCTCTTCCTTGCATAGATCCATACATGTGAACAGTCCTCAAGAATAGAGAGGAGGGAGAAGAGAGGAAAGACTAGAATTGTAGCTTTCTAATTAGGCAACCATTGTACGAACTGAAAATGACATCGAAGAGTGAAAAATGGAAGGAATCGATTGCCAATCTATGATCCATGGCTTACTTGCAGGCCCTCATGGCTATCTCCACGAAATTGTCGCCAAGAAGGAGGGGAGGGGATAGCAGCTTCATGCCGTTTCAAACTAAGAGCTGCATTTTAGGGCCCCCTTTTAAGCTAATCTGGAAGCTGTTCGAGCTTGTTTTAAAGCGGAAACATGGCCAACACAAGTCAAATAGCCAATTTTCATGAAAAATCAAATGGTGGCGGATGGCTGAGCTGAAGTTTTCCTAGATGCATTTCGATATTAGGAATCCAACGCAAGTCTCGGTTCATCGATCAAAGGTTGTTTGACCTCCCATTTAATCCCTGCAAGGGTTGACACTATGAAGTGGCTACTGGGTTTGGATGTCGGAAAGTGCGCGGGGAAGGCCAAGTTGATGGAGTTCGATGGCATGAAGATGCCTGTCTAGATGGATTTCAATTTGGAGTTGATTTGGCCCCTCAAAACTGAAATAGCCACTTGCATATAGTGTGAAAAGGGAAATAGGAACTAGTTATTTTAAAGGTTAGGTTTAAAACTTGATTAGTGAGGCTGACTCACAAAAATGAAACATGGGGGGGGGGGGGGGGAGGGGCATTTTTTTCACGAGGCCATTTTTGGCCTTAAAAAAATCAGTTTTTTCGGTCGCTTCAAACAGGGGAAATGGAGAGGGCCTTGAGATACTTCCAACCTTTGCTCTCCATCACCAAAATCAGATCAGGAATTGATGTACTATACAATGAGAATGAAAATCAATCTTTCTCTCTGCTCACTCCTCTCTCCTCTTAAGGCCTGTTCATGCGCATGAGTTCAAGAGAGAAAGGGGGTGGGGTTTGATGACAAATTTGGATGGAATGTTGCTGATGAAGCGGGAGGGATCGTAGACTAGAGCACATGAGTGCGTCAGCGGAAAGAGGAAAGCGCAAGAGGCCTCACGAGCACGGCTTACGGTCCAAAACCGTGGGTTTCTATGTGTAGGTATGCGTTTTCTTTGTTTTTATGAAAAAATGCTTAAGTGTGATGCTTGATAATGTTTATTCGTGGTTCTTATTGTTGCATATTCTTTGAAATCACAATGGAAATTAGAAATTTTAATGATATATAAATTTTTTGCAATACACGCAACACTCGTAAATTGGAATTTTTATGGAAAATTGATAAAATTTGGGGTTTTGTGGGGTGTTTTAAGTTCGCATTGAACACAAAATTGGTTTGGAAGGGGAGCTGAGTGAGTTTGATTAGTAGGAGTTGAAAATTCTGAATTTCTATAATATTTTGAGCAAATAAATAGGAAAAATAGAGAAAAAAGGAGAAAAATAGGTTTTTGGGCTTTAAAAAATTTAAAAAAATATGATTAATGTTCGTGAATGTCTGGAAAGATTGAAGCATGAGGTATAGCCTTAGTTCAGACCTTGTTTGTATGTTTTAGTGTGTTTTTATTGCTTTATACATTGAAAATGATCAAAAAAACAAAACCCTACACTTATGCAACATTTCAACACATAGCGGTAGGGGGGAAAAAAGGGTTACGGAAGTGTTTAAGTGTTGAAAATGAAGTATTCTTTAGGTTGTGCACATCATATAGGTCGATAATAATTTAAGTCTAAAGAGGTTGGTAGCACGAGGTAACTCGGTGCTAGTCTCTAACACATAGATTGAAAATCATTGAAGGGCTGATTTTTACACTCCACTTTGTTGATTTATTTCAAAATAAAATGTTTGTGCACAATAAGCATACACTTTTGCATTCTGCATGCCACATGGTACAAAATCCTAGATGTATAGCACCTGTATGCTAAACATTAACCAATGCTGAGAGTGTGAGGAAGTCCTTGTTGCTATAGGTTAGACGAGCGGTTCCTTGGGATAAGTTCAGTGAAGAGACATAAACTCTTGACACAAATCCTCCCCCCCACCCCTCAAATCATGTTTTTTAAAATTAGGGGGCCATTGGCCTCCCAAAAGGGCCATGCCCAATTTAATTAAAACTTTGGCCATTTTGACTTGACAGTGTCCCATTGACAGTGTCCCGGCTCCTTGTCTAGCTCATCCAATGCCCGAATTGAGTTGCAAGAAATCTAGCATGACCGACTCGACATCTTGAATGGACGGGAAGCTGTCTCTCTCAAATTCGATTGTCGAAAAAATTACTAAAAATTTGTAACAATCGCAACGATTGAAGTTTTGCATTTCTATCTTCCTTGATCTCTAAATTTGTCAGATCTTCAAGTTCCGCTTCCGTTGGCTTTAAATTCCCACCTAAAATTTGCACATATCCACTTCTAATCCACACTTTATAGTCTTTAAAATCTACTCTCATGTTTTTTATGGATGCTACTGGGCAAGATTTTCATTATTCTAGACCCTCAGTCACTACACTCGGATGAATTCCACAGTCATTCAAGTCTCGCCTACCACTCAAACAATCCAAGTCACAAGTCCACTTAGATGTCACTCGGCCTCGAACCTGATTTGATTTGGATGCCCCAAAATCATCCACTCGGACACTCACATATTCGGCCTCAAATGATCAAGTGCCCATTCATTAGGACTGCTTGGACTTGGATGGTCCTAGTTAGGCAACTCAGACATAGGTACTTAGATAATCCATTTGAACTTGAACAAGACACTCGGGGTCCACTTGGGCTCGGGATGGCTACCCAACTCGGATGCTCCAATTCAGACACAGGTACTCAAAGGAGGTGTACAGAACCAAGAGGACATCATAGCCGATCTTGAGGAAGAGTAGAGGTTGGCAAGGAAAGCACTGTAAGGTATAGTCGCCTACAACCAAGAGCAGCGAGCTCAAAAGCTGAGGCTAGACATAGAAATGCATGAGGTCTAACACATCTTAGCTTTCACCAATAGAACTAGTATAGGACCAAATGATGAGAAGGAGAGAGCCTTAGAGGCTAAGTGAGATGATCATGAAGAGACTCTTAGATAACACAATTGCAGAGTAGAGCAAAGCAGCTCTAGTAGATTTGTTGCTAGCAAGACTAGGAATCACCCCGAATTCTAGGAGCCAGACCAAGATACCTATGTTTGCTAAGCAACTCAAAAAGTATCAACCACTTGACAATGACCCGTATAGCTTTGTGGAGCAGTTTGAGCAAGTATGCAATGCTAATGGCCTCACGGACCTTGTTCAATGCACACAAGATTTTGGACTTCGCCTAGGAGACAAAGGATAGACGTGGTACACTAGTCTAGATAATACTGAATGCAATGACTTCAATAACCTCAAGAGTTTCTTCATCAAGAGATTCTTTGAGGTGGGATACTCTGACAAGCTCATCTTAGGTTGATGAATATCAATCAAAAGGACAAGGAGGATATCCGAGACTACATCACCCACGTGCGAAGTCTCTCTTTAAGAGAATCCCTGCCACCCGCAAAGTGACCTAACGAATGAGAAGACTCCATTGTGTTCATAAGTGGGATCGGAAGAGAAGAGATTTACAAGGCCTTGGTGAGCAACTCAACCTTGCAAAGGGATGTGCTAGCTAGGATCTTTGAAGAAGCCATACGAGTGGATGACCTACTTAAGGAGCTCAAGACCCACAACTTGAGATATCACTACCTCTAGAATCATAGAAAGAGCTATGACCATTAGTAAAAGATCCAACCAGAGCACTCAATACAAGGAAAGAGCGTTGACCAGAGCCAGGAGTTGGCGGACATGAAACTAGAGTTGGCTAGGCTTCAAGAGATGATGAGAAGACCCACACGATGACATATGATTTTTGATGCCGAGAAGTGCTTAAAAATAGCCAAAAATTACGAATATTAGGGAAAAAATAGACTTCGTCGA
The DNA here is from genome assembly GCF_053477565.2 of Lygodium microphyllum. Taxonomy (NCBI): domain Eukaryota; kingdom Viridiplantae; phylum Streptophyta; class Polypodiopsida; order Schizaeales; family Lygodiaceae; genus Lygodium; species Lygodium microphyllum. Next base: position 52,294,177 of record NC_141161.1, read on the forward strand.
AGGCGGTGGTGGCAATCAGTACGATTTTAAGCGGCAAGTCCCTAAAATACTAGTGCTTATTTTCATGGAAATGAAATTGTGGCGGATGGCCGAGCTGGAGTTTCCTAGATGCAAAATGGCGTCAGGAATCCAACACAAGTCTCAGATCTCCATTTCGAGGTTGTTTGATTCTCCATTTAATCCCCGCAAGGTTTGGGATTGTGAAGCAGTTACTCGATCTGGAAGCCGGGAAGAGCGTGATGGGCCCCAGCTTTGTAGATTTCGATGCCATGGAACCACCAGTCTAGACGGATCCCGAATCCGATGTTGTTTGCCCCCCCCAAAAGTGAAAAAGCCACTTGCCGAAAGTGTGAAAGCAAAAATGCATGAACTAGATAAGTTGATTAAGAGTTTAAAAGCTCTTAATAAAGAGCTTAGGCATCAAATAGCCACGAAATGAAACAATGGGGGGGTCAGTTTTTTGCACCCCATTTTTCCCCCTCTTAATCATGATTTTCTAACCGGCTGAGGCAGGAGGAATGCTCCTGGCCCTGAGATGCTTCTATCCTTTATTCTCCATCGCCACAAACGGATCAAGGAATGATACATTGAGTTAAGAGATAAAAAACCAGTCTTTCTCTCTCCTCTCTCTCTCTCTCTCGTGCATAGAGGCAATTCATGTGCAAGAAATCAAGAAGGAGAGGGGCTGAAGAATGCTTGTCCGACTGTGATCGGATTGCTTCAAGATGAAGAGGAGGCTGAGGAAAGAGGTTCAGCACTAAAGAATGGTTGCTGATCAGTCTGTGGGCTGCCCAAAATAATTATTAAAAAACCCGCAACATGCAAGACACGCGGTATGCTCCAAATTTTTGAAGAAATTTGCTTGTTTTTGTTGTTTTATGGTCCAAATGTTGTTCATATGTGATGAATTTTTGTTTGAACCTTGTTTGCATCATGTTTGAGGCCTGTAACTACAGCAATGCAGAACCCGTAATGATTTAGAGTCGTTATTAATTCTTTAAAACCCGCAAAATGTCATTTTTAATGGAAATTAGTGGTTTTTTTTAGATTTTGAGTTGGAGAAAATGAATGAAAATGGGATAAAATTAGAAAAAATGTTAATTTTCAGTAAAAAAAAAGTCAATACAAATAAATCAAAAAATACCTATTTTTCATGAATAATAAATAAGAAAAATAGTAAAAAATAGAGAAAATTGGGATTTTCGCGCTTTAAAAATGTGAAAAAATAAGATTTATGTGCATGAATGTTTGGCGAGGTTAAAGCATGAGGTTAAGCCTCAGTTTGGCCTCGTCCTTTGTGTTATAGTATGTGTTTATTGCTTTTTACATACAAAAATGATACAAAACAACCATTTACACCTACACAACGCAGCATTACCTAAATGGTGAGGGGGGATGAGGTTTGTGGGATGATCTAATTGCTGAAAAGATACAAATTCTGATTTTCCTCTTTGTGCATCGCATTTAGGGATCATTTCATAATTAAATATAGGCGACTAGTAGTACGGAAGTTTCAGTGCTAGTCCCTAAAACATGGCAACACGTAATGCTTAGCTAAAATTCATGAAAGGGCTATTTTTCGCACCTCACATGGCTGGTTTTTTAATCATAAAATGGTTGTGCACAATTGTCATATACCTTGCATCAAGCATGCCATGTGGTATCTCCTGGAATGCATTGCACTTGTTTGATAAACTTTGACCAACACTGAGCAGACATGAAACCTAAGTTGTAGGTTAGATGGGTGTTTCCGTTGGGGAAAGTTTTGTGAGGCAAATCAAAATCTCTTGGAACACTAAATTATGAAAGAGTGGAGTTTGTGCGAATGTTATATGTGTTAGCGATGCATCTTGGGGCTAATCCCCGAGGTGTAGGAGAGTCGCAATGGAGCCGCAACAATTAGCCGAGAGGTGCTTCCTTATGTGTGAATTACGAGGCATTATGCCTATATGTTGTGGGATCTCCCTCTGAGCAGATAGGAAGGTGAACGTTGGACTACATATTGGATACAAATGCAAAATCGTCATGAGCATTTAGTGCAAAGTGAGTTTTAGACACTCCTGGCCCGCGAGGCTGTGTGGTGGGGTTGTATGTCGTATGCATGAGGTCCGGCTAGTGCCATAGCCAATGCTGGCTCATTTTAGGTCCCATCACAGGACCTCACATGTGATGTGTGCATTGAGAAGGAAACCACCTTTTGGTCGAGTGCATAGATCCTAGATCCAGACCTTGTGCCAATTGCGGTAGCTTTGGCCATGATGCAATGCATTATTGATTACCGAGGTGATCGCCATACTCATAGCCATACAATCAGGCTTACTATCTAGGGAATAGACCACCACATTTTGAAAGGAGGGAAGCTCCACTAGCTCTCCCAACACCCAATGATTCAAAGCTAGATGTCCCTAAGATGGACATCAATCCCACAGGGATACCTAGACCACCTGGATCTGTCATGACCCATCCATTGAGCAATGATCCTATACATTACATAGAGGAGCCGAACAAGAACAAAGCATATGTAAACCCTTATGTCTCGTATTGATGAAGAGGGCAATCCCACCTTGATGGATTTTAGACCAATGTCGGTGATGGTGTTGGGGGCAGGGGAAGAGGTAGAGGTTTAGGAGGATAGAACTAAGAAACCATTGCATCATGTTGGTGGACTTGTGGTCACCTAGGACACATCTCATCTTGATGCCCTAAAAGGGAACAAACTAATCGAGGACAAGGCAGACTTGAGATGCCTTGAGTGTGGGATTACACACTTGTATACTGAGTGCCCTAGGCAGAAACCTTCCACTAGTTTGGCTATTGTGCCATTTGTACCATTGGGACTGTTTAAAGTTGAAACACTTGATGGTGAAGCCATTCTAATTCCGTTGAATATCATGACTTGAGCATAGGTAAAGTAGGCTAGTATTTCATTACCAGGACCTAACAACCTTGATGTAGCTTATATAGGGAAGAGAAGTTGTATAAAAAGGAAAAGGAGGGCTAAGACAAAGATTATGCTTAAGATAGATATTACCACCACATTACCAAAGGGGAAGCAAGTCACGGATGCAGAAGTAGATATATTTGCTCCTAAGAGAGCTGTAAAGAAGTTAATTCCCATAGGAAGCCATTAAACTAAAAATACAAGAAATAAAACAAAATGGCAAGAAACCATAGCCAAGGTGGCTAGGCATGAAATGATATTACCAATATTGGCTGAGAATCAAACGATGAGTGGTTGTAGCATGGTATGCACTCCAAGCTATGGTGGCCAAGAGTATTCACCCTCTTAGATGGTGGGAGATTGAGACCTCAAACATGTAATGTTGTAAAATGACAAAAAAGATGCCAGGCTAATTACAACTTAGCCTTTTATACTTAACCCTAGTAAGCTAAATATTGGCTAAGGCATTTAGGCACTTTTACTCTATTACAAGCCATCCCGGCCTAGAAGAGCTTTATCCTCAACGATAAATTTGAGACAAGATACAAGGATGAGTACAAGAATAGCTTGAAATAGATGGAGTCATGTTGAACTAAGACTCCATGCTAGAATAAAAATCTTCATGCCATAAAGAAGAGTCCTTCAAAATATGAAAATAACCAAGAGATGTTAGTGGATTGCTGTAGATTATTGTAAGACATGGCAGCCAATAAAAGTTGCCCATAACTCATGATAGAAGAGTCCAAATGGCACAAATAAACTCTTGTTGGATAGAAAAGACTATAAGGAACCTATTTAGCACATAAGATTCAATCATGTTGCCAAAAAAGGACCATGTAATTGTAATATTTCTGCCATAACACTTCATAAAACAAATTCAGGCTTGAAATGTTTTAAAAAATTACTTGTTGAGTTACCACATAAGTGATCACATGTAATATCAAATCTTACATTAAATCAATTTTGCAATCCGACACGAGAAGACGCCTCAATGAACCCAGCCAACAAAAAAGAAAATACGTCTCGTAAATAATATTACGACGGCTCGATCATAATATTTTTCCCATTATATTTGATTTCAGCATTCCCGATTCCATTTAATGCATCAAAGATCGCATTGATTTTAAAAACACGGACTATAACACAAAGGACAATGCCAACTGAGGCTTAACCTCATGCTTTAACCTTGCCAAACAGATGTAAGAGAGTTGGAGTGAGGCCATGGCAATCAGACGGTGGAGTGCCTCCTTTGTCTATGATACGTGGCACTTATTGCCAATATGTGCAGGATACCCCCTTTGAGGGGTTTTGGGGGAGGTGTCGTTGGACTCTTATCCAGCTACAAACACAATATTTGAAGTATCTAGTATGCATTTAGTTATTACAGACGCTCTTGGACAACGAGGCCGTGTGGTGGTGGAGGTGTATGTTGTATGCATGAGGGTCCGGCTAGTGCCATAGCCAGTACCGGCCCATTTTTGGTCCCATCACAATGGGTGAAGGTTTTCTTAGGTGATAAACCTTAAAAAAGAAAACAATGATTCTTTAGTTACCCATTACAACCTTTATTAAATTGATCAGTGCATTAAGCATGACCCCATGACTATGATTCCGACTCATAGGGAATGGAAAATTTATTGATTAAAAAATATTGTGTATAAATAGTGGGTTTATTTTATTTTATTTTAATGGTGTGTTGAGCGTGGAATGTGTGTGAAAGATGTGATTAGTTGGGTTCATTTTAGGAATTAAATATGGTTTGTCAAGTAAGAAAAAAAAAAGAAAAATTGATACCTACTTTGTGGTGCGTGTGTGTGTTTGTGTCCTAATATGAATCCACACACTCAAAAGGAAAGGCGATATCCATGAAGGAAATCAAAATGTAATTCAACAAGTGTAAAAGTTGACAATATGAGGCACGGGGGTTCTTTTTCTTTCCTCTTTTGTTTTTTTTAAAAAAAAATTGAAAGATGAATTATAGACACCCCCATCCCATGCACAAGCATAGGGGGTGAGGTAAATTTTTTTTGAACTTTTGGGAGCAAACGAAGGGTGGGGAGAGCACGAGCAAGTCGAACGCACCACAACGTACCCAATGGCATGTTTCATGAGACAAGAACTAGGCATTCATATGGCACATGGGGATATTGATAGACAAAAAGCACAAAAAAATTAATTGGGGACCAACCAGATGTCAAATGAAGAAGTAGAAAAAAGAAAAAATGGGCGAGATAACTAGGGGAATGGAATGGACAACTCCATTGATACTTTCGATGGCAAAAAGAGGTGCTCACATAGAAAAATACCAAAAACACACATAAAAACCCAATTGAAAATTAATAAAACAAAAAAATTATATGTTGAAAGGGAATGCAACAAGAAGGAAAGATGTTGAGCTACACAAGGCTATCAACGTAGAACATGGTTTTGATGAGAGAAACGAGGGTATTTATATGGAAAAATGGTAAAAATTCTAAAGAAAAATACATAAAATATGCAAAGAATAATAACATCCAATCCATATGTCCAAATGATGGGTTGTGGAAAGGAAGAATGTCCAAGAAAAGGGGAGAATTAGGACTATAAGGTCAAAAAACCACTGCTCTTTGTAGTGAAAACGGCACATTCACATCAAAACACATCTAATTCACATAAAGTCCTTTAAAAAGTAATAGCTTATGAGCCAAGGATTGGAAAGAGGGTGGTAAAAGGAAAAATTATCTAATTCGAAGGGACAAATAAGCCTATAAGGTCAGATTGTAGTTTTGGGATGATAGGCGATGTGCCCATGAAAATATATCTAAAGAGCGTAGAGATGGTCAAAAATAAATAATGGATGACCCGTAAGTCAAAACACGGGACTATAAAAGAAAAAAATATCCAATTCTAAGGGAAAAACAAGGCTGTAACATTAAAGTGCAATTTCGGTAAAGCAAGGGCGCATTCACATGGAAAAACAAAAAAGAAAAAGAAAAATAGCCAAAAGGGGAAGCGAAGACCCCAGATCAATGTAAAACACAATGGATGGGTAGGGGAGGGATCCCCAAAGCCATGAAAAGGCATTGATTTTTTGAAGATCAGATAGAGAAGAGTTTTCATAAGTGTATGCAAAATAGATGCTCATGGATGCGTCCCCACACTTGAAACCTTAATAGAGCAATATTGCGAATCAATAGGGGTCTAAAACTTGTGAATCAACCATACCATTACATCCCCACAGTTAGTCCATGACATACTCATATAAACACAGGAGGTAGGGTTAGAAATACTTGGCCCATTCAGTTGGGGATTGATGTGGATAGTCATTGATGTGCTAGGGATCAAAGGCGAATGTAAGAGGTACTACGGCTCGCCACAACACACTTTAATAAGGGTAAGGACCATGCAACAATACCAAAGGAGATAGCATTGATGATGAAGACCCATTAAGTTGTCAAGGACAAAGAATATAATACTCAACTCAATAGCCACTCATGTGGGAATGATAGAGCAATCTCTCACCCCCCATAGCTCATGTCACTCAAACATGAATGAAGGGAACCCTTATCTCATGCCTAGTTTAGAAATTGACAAGAAGGATGGCTCACAGGAAATATGTCAATGTGCACAAGTAGTAATGCATTAGTGCATCCCATTCCATCTAGCATAGGTACAAGAAGGAAGTCCAGGGAGCTTGACAGTGCAGTGTATAAAACAATGTAACGTGTCCTAATATGGTGGCACAAGTTCGCCCCATGTCTGTAGGGGGAAAGGGGGGTATACCTAATCACCAATCATCGAAATATCTCGCAATCCTAACCTCTCAATTGATTAAAGGAAAGGCCACTCAAGCTTAGTTCCCCCCTGTGTCTCACACTCTGTTGATAGACATAGAAGGGAAACCCATTTCCTCAAACCCATTGATGTAATCCTGACTACCACTTGTGTAAAGGTTTGTATGCATTGTGCACAATTGATAGTGCAATAATCCATCCTGCCCTGTGTCGGTATACATTGCAAGAAGGAAGGCTAGGTATTGTGCTTTGTACATTGAGAGACCCAACCCATGCGTACAATGCTCCATTTACATATCTCACCTCTCATTTGGATTTGAAGGGCAAGGACTTGTCACTCAACCCACCCTCTATCTCACACTCTATTGATGAATACAAAGGACATCCCATACTCACATCCCTATCTAGTTAGAATGAATGCTTGCATCACTCAAGGGGTTGTCAATGAAGATAAACTTGGGCTTGTTGATGATGATGAACCATGTCTGCCAATGATGGGGTGTGCCTTGGGAGGTAGACAATATATTAGAAACGTGGTTTGAATTTAGATGCTTTTGTCTCCACTAGAGGAGTTGGATGCATGTAGAGTGACATGACACATCGGACTAAGGGAGGTAGCTTTAGGACTATATCTTGGAGAGTTTGATTGATGACTATTTTTTTTTGTTTTATATGCCTCTGTATGTGTTATGTTGGATGGATGTGTAGCTTGGGAAAGTTTTTTAACCTTGGAAAGAGATGAATACAAGTTCAAAATAGCTCGAAGAAGTGAAAAAAGTAGTTGTTGAAGACTCAAGTAAAGACTAGAGTGATAGTGATAGTGTTGAGCTACAAAGGGACACTGTAGTGGCTCTGGTGACCTTTCATATCAGACATACCTCTTGGGAGGGGTATCCACGACCCAAAGAGGGGTTATGGAGGATTACTCTTAATTATCACATTGTACTATTGAGAGAGAACGTGTATGAGAGAGAGGGTGGGAGATAGCAAAATCTTTGCAAAACAATGTATTTATGAGTGAGAGATTGTGAGAGAAAGCTATGGAACCTTTGAAGAAGAATAATATGTGATGGTTTCCATTCAAAGCGGTGTAATCTCTTGTGTTCTTGTGGTCTCTTAATGAATTCTATGAAGAATATGAAGAGCATAATAAATTTTGTTCAAGTAAAAGGCATGGGAGAATTGTTTTTATGAAGTTGCGTGAAGATTTCTTGCTCCGAGTGTTCTTTTCCTTGTTGTGGTCATATAAAATATGAATAATATGGTTGTTGATGATACAAGATAGATTTTCTTGCAATATATTCCTCATTTTCTTAGTGTTCCTCTTGGGGCTCCATGTTTTTGGTGCGCAGCCAGGGAAAACTACCATCAACAGAAGGGATTGAAAATGAAGGAAATGGAATTGATGAGAGGAGAAGAACTCAATGAATGCTTGCAAAGTTCCTCCTACCACTAAAGAATTGGAGATTTTCATTTCCAAAGCCACTTTCTACAAGAAAATCATCCCACAATGGCGGAAACATATTACCATCTTGATGCAAGCTCTATGTGGTGGACCATTTCTTCTCCCTGCTGAAGCAACAAAGACATGCATCTTGGTGGTCAGTTGTTTGGGAGAAAAATGAAGAGTATAAATAGAGAGAATGACCATCCATGGGAGATCTAGCATTCATTGAGGAGTTTCTAGACATCATCAAGTGGAAGATCATGAAGAAGCTTCAAGAGTCGTGGTTAGTTGAAGGTCACAAGGACAAGAAGGTAAAGAGTTGGAATCTATTCATACATGCTCAACAACAAGATACGTGGGATGCTTGGTGCACTGATAACTTTCTATTTGTCCAATTAGCAACCCACTGGAAGCTAGTAGATAGAGTGTTCTTCACAACAAACACTGTTGAAACCATTAGAAGCTGGCATTACTATGATAATGGCAGCACAATGATGCTCAAAAGAATGAGTTTTGATACCTTCAGAATTGAATGTCTTCCCCTCTATAGTAGAATGAAAGTTGAATTCAGAGACGTTGAAAAGAAGAAAGTAGAAGAAAAATTGGCTAGAGAGTCCTCCAGTGTGACTAAATCCCTTTTGATTCTATTCTATTGAGTATAGACAAATTGGGTGGAGTTAACTTCTTGATGAATGACACAATTAAGAGGCAAGCACTAGAACGAGTCCAGAGGTATGTGAGAAGAGAGAATGCAAAAATCAAAGCTGAGAACAAGCTAGTAGCAAAAGCCTCCTTCGATGCCCTTGCGGCACTCTTTACAAAAGTCCCCATGGAGACTCAAGGTTCCCTTCCTAATCAGATCCATTCTAGAAATATTGATGACAAGCCAACAAATCTAGTCCCATTGCCCATCTTTAAGGGAGAGTACAATGAAAACCTTGATCTTCATGTATCAGAGTTTATGGTAGCATGTGTAGCTAACAATACTTGGTTGGTAATATTTTTCACCGGTTGGAGCTTGAAGCTCTCTGACATGCTTTGTGGACTTCATTGAATCCTAGATGCACTCTGGAAGACATATGTATTTGTCTTCATGCCTTTGAGCTGAAATTCCTTGAAGAAAATACTCAAATATGGAAGTGTAAACAAGCTGAAAAATTGTCAAAATCTGTGGGCAACAAGCATTGTCTTCATCTGAAGCATTGCATTACATTAGTTGGTGTCAATCAGATATATGACTTGAAATATGTCTGACAATTACTATGCAACTTGAGATGAGCATTGAATGCTCTTGAAAGACTGAAATCTGGAGCAGAGAATAAATGTAATAACAATGTATGGGTTGGTTACAAACAGTTGATGCATCTCCTGACTTGGTTCCTTCAAGACGGGTTTGACTCCTTGAAGACGGGTTGTCTGTGGTTACCCGAATGCTCATATATTGAATTGGTCATCAAGTACTGAATGTATGGAATGTATTTGGAGTTCTTGGACTGAATACACGCACTGTGATTGAATCTCTTTGGTTGATTGAACCTGCAGCCAGATTACTATGCTTTTGTACTTGCAGTACATGTATAAAGTGTCAAATTGACTTGTTTGGAACCTCGTATGCAGAGGTTAACATCTAAATTGCTGTAGGTGTATTTTGGATCATATACCACTCAGTTTTGGGCTTGAAACCACTGTTGGTCACTCACAAATTACAAATTTTCAGATTGCATGTATGTACCCTAGCAGTGAGGTTGTAGGAGTTTAAACTGAAGAAAATACATAGCATATGTATTGAGTGTTTTATCTACAGATTAGGCCACTTGTTTTTGGGCTATTTTGGGTTGTCAGTGTTCTGCAATACCCTGGTTTTTTACTGCAATTAATTGCAGAAAACTATCATAAACAGTTGCGGGCTGAAACTGAACTGTTAAGAAGACCACGGTTTGCAGGTAGTTAGGCAGTGTCTACAAAATGGAAAATGCAGATAGAACTGACAACATAACCCAGATTGTGGGGGAAAAGCTTGATAGCAACAATTATGCAATATGGAAGTTCCGCATGGAGAACTTTCTGATAGGCAAGGGATACTGGGACTTAGTGACAGGTGTTGAGGCTGAACCTGAAGTTCCAGAAAGGAATCCTATAGCTGATCAAAGACGAGCGCATCGAGCTTGGACGGAAAGAGCTCGCAGGGTTTTAGATTGGCTGTCATTATGCATCTCGGATGCTATGGTGATGCAGATCATGAACTGTAAGTCCCCAGCAGATGCATGGAACATATTGGTCAAATATTATGGCACAACCACAAGTGCGAGGAAGATACAATTGAAGCAGAAATTCAATAACATGGAGAGAAAGAGCAGATCCATACATGATTATGTCATAGAGGTTAAGACCATACCAAATCATCTGGCATCTGTTGGTTCACAGGTTGAAGATGAAGATATGGTTGCAGTGACTTTGAATGGCTTGGGTCCTGAATACAAGTCTTTTGACACTTCAGTGTCTGTGCGGGCTGAAATGCCTGACTTTAATGAGCTTGTTGCATTATTGATTCATGAAGAGGTGAAGCTTGGCTTAGCTATAAGGTCAAGCAGTTCAAAGAATAAGGATACCATTTTTTACTCGAATCAGCATGGCCATGGCAGCCGTGGTAGGGGCTATGGATCTGGCAGAGGAGGCCAGCAGAATGCATCCTATGGTAATAGCAATCAGCCGTCATCAAATGCAAGAGGTGGTGGAAATTTTTGAAGCAGGGGGAGATCTAACTCCCGTGGCAGAGGCTCATGGCAGCAGCAGCGTTCGATTGACCATCTGAACAAGAATAAGGATTGTCATTACTGCGAAAAGTATGGGCATATTGCAAAGAACTGCTGGAAGAAGCAGGGAAACCAGAAGGGCAAACAGCATGGACACTATGCTACATCCAGTCAGGTAGATAACTTTGGTGATAGACTGTTTGCCATGCAATATGTCAAAGATAAGGTTGCTGAAAAATCATCAGATGATGCAGTGTGGTACATTGACTCAGGGGCGTCAAATCACATGATCCCTCACGGTGACCGGTTCACTGATATGGTGGTTGAGAAGCATGGCTATGTATGCGCAGGTGATGACACGCAGCATAGCATTGAGCACAAAGGCAAAGTGCATCTTGTGGTTCATGATGGCAGGAAGAAAAATTTGCATGATGTCTTGCATGTCCCTTCAATTACGAAGAACTTATTGTCAGATGATGGAGCAGAACTTGCAGGTTAGATTCAATAAGCATGGCTGCTTTATTGAAGAGTTTGGCAATGGCTGCAAGTTGATAGCTTGTGGTCTCACAGGAATGGCAGAATGTTTACTCTTGATGCTTCTTTGCCAGAGCTGAATTCAGCTATGTTTGCCCATGGTTCTGGCACTGTTAGGGATTTGGAAATATGGCACAAGAGAGTGGGGCATGTAAATTTGCAAAGGCTGCAAATTATGCAGAAAAAATAGCTGGTTACAGGTTTACCCAAGTTCCAATATTCAGATATTGGTCATGTATGTGATGCTTGCCAGTTCGGTAAGCAGTCTAGATTGCCGTTTGTCAGGCATGTAAGACAGAGTACACATCCATTGCAGTTAGTGCACTCTGATGTTTGGGGGCGAGCTCATAATGCATCTATGGGAGGTTCCAGATATTATGTATCTTTCATTGACAACTACAGTCGCTATACCTGGCTTTACATATTGAAAAGAAAAGATGAGGTCTTTGTTGTTTTCAACAATTTAAAGCACAGGTTGAGAAGAAGTTTCAATGCTGCATCTCTTGCTTGAGATCTGGCAGTAGTGGGGAGTATGTATCAAATGAATTTGATGTTTTCTTGGCTAAAAATGGCATTCTTAGGCAGCTAACCTGCAGCTACACTCCGCAGCAGAACGGAGTAGCTGAAAGAAAGAACAGGGTTCTGATGGAAGCAGAAAGAACAGGGTCCTTATGGAAGCTTCTAGGGCCATGATAAATGAAAAGCATATGCCGCTTTACTATTGGGCAAAGGCTGTTATGACAGCCGTATACATTCTGAACATGACTCCCACTGCAGGTATTCATGAGATGACACCGTTTGAGAAGATGTATGGCTATAAGTCCGGATGTAAGTCACATGAAAGTCTTTGGTTGTCTTGCTTATGTGCATATTCCAAATGAGAAAAGGAAGAAGCTAGATCCCAAAGTGCATAAGTGTGTTTTCATTGGATATTCATAGGAGAAGAAGGCATACAAATGCTATGATCCCTCTACCAGGGAGACTTTGGTCAGCATGGATGTTATCTTTGATGAGATGGGCTCTTGGTATGTATCACCAGTTGCAGTGCCATCGGATATGCCTTCCACTCATGTCTCTACAGTTGATTTACAGTAGAGCACTACTATGATAGGACCTAGTATTCAGACAGTATCCCCATGGACAGGGAGATTGAGGAGCTCACCGTCCCCCCCACTGACACCACTATGTCAGTGAGGGGGAGATATGATGTCTTGGACAGCAAAGGAAAAGAGAAAGCTACTGAGGATGCATCTAGTATGATGACACCTAGCAGAATGACTTCTGGCTATGAGTCTGCTGATACTTTAGACAACGAACTTGGTATTCCGACTATCTATACGCGTGGCACAAGGCAGAGCAGGTATATTCCGCCTCATGAGAGAGGGGAATCGAGTAGTGCACCACAGCTTAGATGCTCGCAGAGGGTCAGATACCCTATTGACAGGTTGACATACAGTGGCTACTCCGCAAAGCATTATGCTTACATGACAAAAGTGATGGAGGTCAAAGAACCAGGTACATATACTGAAGCAGTGAAAGATGAGAACTGGTGTGTAGCCATGGTCGAAGAAATGAATGCCTTGGCTGAAAACAAGACATGGGATTTAGTGCCAGTGCCTGAAGGGAAAAAGACAATTGGCTACAGATGGGTCTACAAAATCAAATGCAAGTCAGATGGCAGTGTGGAGAGATATAAAGCCAGGCTAGTCGCAAAGGGGTATGCCCAACAATATGGACTTGATTATGAGGAAACATTCAATCATGTTGCCAAGATGGCAACCATACGCGCTGTGATTGCCTTGGCTGCTGCTAAAGGTTGGAAATTGCAGCAGATGGACGTTAAGAATGCATTTCTTAACAGTGACCTAGCAGAGGATGTCTATATGGTTCAGCCGGAAGGGTATGTTCACCCTGATTTTCAGCATTATGTATGCAGGCTGAAAAAGGCATTGTACGGGTTGAAGCAGGCTCCGAGAGCTTGGCATGCTAGGATCGGTAACTACTTGTAGAGATTGGGTTTTGCTGTTGACAGGGCTAATCACAGCCTATTTACAAAGAAGACTGATAGTGGCTTGGTAGTACTGGTCATATATGTTGATGATTTGATAATCACTAGTGATGATGACTTGGGTATACAGCATGTAATGAAGATGCTGAAATTTGAATTTGACATGAAAGACCTAGGATAACTGAAGTATTTCTTGGGCATTGAGGTAGTTCCAACTGAAAATGGTTTATGGCTGATGCAGAAGCACTATACCATGGAGATGCTGAAGAAGTATGGCATGGCTGAATGCAAACCGTTGGATACACCTCTTGATTAGAATGTCAAGTTAGACATGAACACTGAGGCTGAAGTAGAGGATGTGACTGTGTACAGGCAGATGGTTGGCAGCTTGATTTACTTGACCATCACTAGGCCTGACTTGAGCTATGCTGTAGGGCTCATAAGCCAGTTTATGCAGAAGCCTAGAAAGCCACACTTGGATGCAGCTAGATGCATTATGAGATATGTTAAGTCCACCATAGAGTATGGGTTGTTCTATGTTAGAGAAAAGCCCTTGACATTGACTGGATACATGGCTGCAGATTGGGTAGGTTGCTCATATGACCGTAGATCTACAAGTGGATATGCATTTGGATTTGGTAGCGGTATGATTAGCTGGAGCAGCAAGAAGCAGCCTACGATTTCTTTGTTGAGTACTGAGGTAGAGTACATGGGTGCTGCATTGGCAGCATGCGAGATTTCATGGCTGCTCAAGCTTATGGCTGATTTGGACATACAGGTAGATGCTCCAGTAAAGTTACTATGTGATAATCTGAGTAATGTACTCCTAGCTATGAATCCAGTCTATCATGCCAGGACGAAACACATAGAGGTACACTACCATTTCATTAGAGAGATGGTTCTTGCAGGACGAGTTGATCTTATGCATGTCAAGACAGATGAACAGGTTGCGGATATCTTTACCAAGTCCTTGGGTAAAGATAAATTCTGTGGTTTTAGGCAGATGCTTGGTGTACAGATGCTGTCTTGAGCTGGAGGGGGAGTGTTAGAAAATCAAGCTCTTTCATGTGTGTTTAACCGGACATAGCTAGTCTAGCTATATGAGTCAGGTATATTAAATAAGTTGGTACTCTAGTCTTTATGGTTGGTGTGAATGGTCCTTCGTGACTTGTAAATACTTGACTTATGTTCTTTCAGTAAATGAGAAGAATGAGAGAGGAAGCATGTTTCTTCACTCTGCGTGTTGCTCTCTATTGGCATCCATGAAAGCAAACAATCGTTTGGTGGAGATGGGCTAGAGGGCCTAGATTGAGGGTTACGCGTGCCGCTTGTAGTCTTGGGCAACCAAATCTAGTTATTGTCTTCGTAGTAGTAGCCTCAAGCATACAATAGCTCTTTGGATACCCACCACGACTTGACCATTCATCTACTTCTATAGCACTAGCCTTACCTCCTAGGCCTAGGGTGTGATGTTCTCTAGTCACAAGTTCATGTGGTTTGGCTTCTAAGCAATTGCCGTTGGTGTTTGAGCACCCATTTGAGTTGTTGCTCAATGGTATTGGATGTGTCTCCTTTGGGTTGCGGGAAATTTGTCTTGGCAAGGTGGGGCAAGTTATGACACCCTTCTTAAACCTTGCACTTGGTTCCTCTACCGGTGGCACTCTCCAGGCTATGATGAAGCCGCACTACCTTGTTGAAAGCTATCACTATTCGAACATTACAATGGCGAGGTAAATGCACTGTGAGTCATAGTCAACATTGCACTATGCTTGTTTCTTGAATGTGCATCCTAGCAATGATTTCTTACTAGCAGCCTTGGTGTTAGGCATCACATAGAAGATCATAGGTAGGCTTTTATTCTCGATAGAGACTGCTATTTTGCACTTTCCCAATAGTGGATAGGACTGTCCTCCAAATGGGTTGAGTTTAGCATTGGTAGGCTACAGTTGGGGCTAACCAATGAGGGTCTAATGATCATGTGTAAGAATATTAAAGCTAGCTCCCTCGTCAATAAGTATGTCAAAGGTGTGTGTCTTCTTGTGAGGTGTCCGCTAATCACAATCCATGGCACACCTTTTAGTAGTCCATCAATAGGTTTTCTGAAAATGATGTTGCTTGGTCCTCCCTTGGAACATCACGTGGTTTGTCACTTAGGCCCTATTGAGTCTACTTTGCAACGAGAGAGTTCCAGCCGAACCCACTAGGATCCACCTAAATTTTTGGGTTCCTAAAATCGAATGGGTCTCTTAGTAGCTAGCTAGCATCAGTAATTTCGAGTCCCACTTTTACAGCTCTTCCTCAATCTCAGTGATGGTGGCTACCCTTACATTTATAGGCATGTTTAGCATTGGAGGCTCGTGTGGTGGGTGCACTGGTGTTGGTCAATTGCTAGAGCTCCTAGCCATCATGCAGAGGCTGGTACTAATGGTGGGACCCTACTCTTCGGTAACAATTGAGATGATGTGACTTTTTGGGACTCATCGACTATCCTCACAGCCTGCTTATAACCTTTCTCTTCATCTGAGAACAGTAGATTGATGGTGGCTAGCACATGCATCCAATCCTGCTTATCCTCCAGGCAAGGGATTTACTTTGTTAGTGGCCCATAGGAATTGTTGACTTGTGATCTCCTTTCAACATAGCAAAGATGGCATCTAAGGCGACCGAAGTGGTCTTCCAAGTATCCATCTTGACTTCATAGCCTCCAATATATTGCCTAAGAATATGAGACCATTACCCCAATCTTCTATCATTTATGCATTTCACATCTAGGATCGGCCTAGCAGGACATCATAGTCCATTCCCTTTATGACTATGAAGTTAACTGAGAACTAGACTCCTAATATCTTCAAGGGCCAACCTTTTAGCACTCCAAATGATTTGATCTTCATTCCATTAGCCAACGTGACATTAAACCTTGCAATCTCCACATGTGGGTTATCCCAAGCCTATAGGACTGCATGGCTAAGTGCACTAACTCCAACTCCCATATCTACAATGCCCTTTCTTGTAGCATCTCCTAATGCATTGACATGCAAGACTGTGTGCATCTCAATGCCTTCCCAGAAAGCATTCATGTGTAAGGACTCGAGCATTGAGTTTAAGGTAAGCTTTTTATGTGCATTACTACGTTGTGGTCAAGCAAGTCGGTCACTCCAAGCTCATCATGTCATTCTACCCACTACTTCAACCCTTGCCATAGTGTCAAGTTTTTCCTAGAAATTCTCCCAAAGGTAGGGTCATAGGGGACGATATTAACGTCATGAGCAAGTTTCCATCTGCTTTCTTTTCATTAAGCTCTACACTCTTTTGCCAATGATCTTGGATAGCCTCCCCACACCTGTGGCATCTAGGCTCTACCTATGTAATGCTACATGGGGTGTGGATGTGTCTCTTGATTTGAATTGAGTAGGTGAGACCAGTGTGCTCACACTAGAGAGCTCATCGATCTCATCTTCAATAATGGGTTCCACATCTTTTAGGTGTGCTTGTGCTTCTCTCACCCACTCCTTGACCTTATTAACCTTTTCTAATTGGTGTTAGCAAGTTCCACAAGTAACCTAGATGTAGGTATTGTGTCTATACCTAATTTCTTGGCACACTTTGGTGACATGAAAGAGTGTGTGCTTCCACAGTCAATCAGGATTTTAAATGACTTGCCCTCATATTTTACTGGTGTTTGAATCACTGAAAATTGGTGATTTGGGCCTTTCTTATGGAGGGTGGTGTGAACTGATGCCCTCTCCATATCGGCTTCCATAGTTGGGTTTCCCTCTTCTTCAAGATCTTTAAGAACTATAGCAGATGCTTTTCCTTTTGCAATTAAAGCTTGGCTATGACTTCTATACTGTCCTTGGCGAGGAATTTGGCCAAGCTTTGGGCACTGCCTTTTAAAGTGACTTGGCTCATTATAGTGGAAACACCTAGATACTCTTGAATTATTTCCCGTAGGTATGGAGTTCCCGATTGCTTTTTTTTTGGTCCTCTTTCCTTGACCAAGTGGACGTTGACCTTGGGCTCGCTTAACATAGCTCCGTGAAGTCCCTTTGTTTTGATTCCAGAGCTTATTATTCATTGCGTTTGATTGAATCTCCTGAATAAGAGGTGTTGCGTGAATCAAAGCATCTTGCAGATCAGTTGGGCACATAGATTCAAGGCATGTATTTAGAGGAGTATTCAATCCGTGACAAAACTTAGATACCTGTTGAGCAATAGTCATGGAAGGCGCATATTTAAGCAATGAGATAAACTTTGAGTAATATGCATCCAGGCTCATTCCTAGCTATCTTAAGTTAAAGAACTCATTCATTTTTAGCGTGCGATAAGTTGATGGCAAATATCGACCATGCATAGCTTCTTTCAACTTTTCCCAGGTGATAGCTGTCTCAGCAAGTCCCTGGTCTTTACAGCACTGTTTTCACCATAGGCGTGCCTCATCGATCAATTTCAACTTGGTGATCATAGCCTGATTAGCAGGGCTAGTTCCCGCGGCAATAAAGTAGTCCTCCATGGTCTCAATCCAAATCTCTGCCTCAGCTTCAACGTCTTTGCTCTTGCCATCGAATTCTGGTGGCTTAACTTGCTTAAGGAGATACTTCTTCTCTTGAATTTTAGTCGGACTAGCGATAGTTGTATTACCCTGGGTTATCATAAGTTTCACAAATTACTTTAGTGCTTTAAAATTTTCAGCCTCGTTTCCACATTAACATATCTTACTAGTTTTGTAAAACAATGCTAGGCCAAAGAGCACAATATTTTTACAAAATCTAGTCGATGTTAGCTTTTATAATAAATAGCCATATGCTATGATTTTTACAAGTAAGGAATATTTACAAATGGCAGATGTTTACAAGTAGATATACATCAGCATCGATAGGATAGGCTAGATGCTATGTATAATTTCCAAAATAGGATATCGCTATATCTTTCTTTTTCAGGGATAGATATCAGTTATATTCATGTAGAAGAAAGTAGGCAAATTACTGTCTATGTGCAGAAACCTATACTATGGAAATGGCAGATTTGGAAAAGCATGGATAGGGTAATCTTGATACTTGCGACGTCCTTGGATTATAATCATGTTGGCTGGGATTTCCTTCAGTACCTTGTCATTAGACATAATTGTCTAGACGTATTTGTCGACCACTGGTAATCATAAGTGGATTCCTTCTAGACAGACAAAAGATAAATGCCTCAACTACATTTAAATTTTCCATCCATTCAAGGCATTTTAGATTAGTCTACATGTCAAAGAATCAATCGGCCTCAATATAACAATAACACTCATCCCAGAACCATCTTCTTTCGCGATTCATGAGGGATGGATCATATAGGCGATTGAGTATCCTCATCATTTCTCTTCTCCACTCATCATCTGTGGAGTTCAACGCAGATGTGTACATTGCTTGAAAAACAAGGAACTGGTTCCAAGCTTCATTATTCTGCCAAAGTTTATCCCTTAACAATTGACACACCGATTATTACTTAGAACAATTAGTCTAAAAAACCATAAATATTTTTAATTTCAATTAGGCTCTGATACCACATGTCACGTGCCTACCTAACAGTTCCCTAGTAGCACGTTTTAATGGTACATCGGGGAACTATCTTAGATGGCTTCGCCCGGCACTCGCGAGAATGCACAGGGTCTATCATCTAGGTTTCCCAGAGTCCACCCTGTAACGGAAGGTACCCGCCATCCCCACTAGGATTAATCTACAAGCTCGGGGTCCTAATTTGACAATTGAGGTCTTGATGCATCAACTAGATCCATCGGAGGTGTCCCACAAGGGCTTCTTGTTTGATTGGAGGGATCGTAGTTACCCTTAGTTCATGGAGTGCAACACTTTTTTCCAGCAACTAATTAGGATTTAGGAAACCTTAACGGAGTTCTGGCATAGCCACTGCACCTTTCCCATATGATAATTATTGATCAAAGTTTTAAGACCCGACCCTAGGTAAGTCAATGCTCGGCTCTACCTAATTTCTCCTAATTAATGTTTCGTTCAATCTCTTGAAAGAAGCTCCCAGCTTACTGAGACCACCCATCCGTAGGACGGATCCGTTAGGGATCTCCCCCATCTGCTTCCCACAAATGGTTTTCTTTAGTTTTCTAATTACCTATCACATTAAGTTATGACATATAAAAGAAGCTTCGTTAATTAACCCGTTATCATAGGTTCCTTTGCGTAATTTTACGTCACAACACAAAGATAGAGAAAAATAATATTTTGGTAAAACATATTTATTTATTATTTCACAAAATTCATTTACAATGCTTTTTCCCTTCTGGCTATGCAGAAGATAAAACCTCAGTTCATCAGAAAATCCCTTCTATCTCTGCAGAAGAAAGTAAATCCTCTAAGATTTCCATCCCTTCACTAGTACCGGGGACTCCAGGATCCCATCCTCATTTGTGTGAGGGTTAGGCAGTTCCTAGGAGTGATCGAGAGATTTATGGCCAGAGTCCCCTGGTACTCCCGCCTCCTCCTGCCTAATGGATTCCTCACCGAGCGCATTGGGGCCGGTCCAAAGCTCCTCATGGCAGTACAAAACAATCCCCTAAGTAGGGTTTCGTGTCTATCCGTGGGGGAGGCATAGCGCGATCTTTTCTCTTGTTATCTTGATTATATATTTACAATTAGATCTAACTGTTACAAGCACAATTAATCATTCTTATGCAACCATCAATACATGCACAAATAAAAAAAAGAAACAGCATCAAGTGTTTTTAGCATAGGAAGTAGCCCCATCTAGTTCTAGGGTTTCTCTTTTAAGGTCCCACCTTATTCTTAGGGTTTTGCTTCCTACTTGCAACTTTTTTTTTCCAGATCCACAAGTTATTTCGCGAATCTGAAGTCTATTTTATCCTTATGAAAACTTGGTATTTTCATCCCAAAAGATAATATGGGCATTTATACCTATGGCAGGCAATTCATGCGCTGCCCTGCCCTAACCCACACTTTGCAGGATTTCAAATGCTTTTCCAAGTTTGTTTAGACATTAGAATTTATATCGACAAATTATTATCAATGTCCAATAAGTCTTACAGACTTTCTATATTTATTTAATTTCCTGATACTAATAGTTTCATGGTTGTTGAGTATTTCATAGTTGTTTTTGCTTCAACATCCTTGATATTTTAGGTAAGGTTTTCTCATTGATTCATATGTGGGTCGACTCATGATATTGACGCTCTTGCTAATATAACCATTAATATTAACATTGTGTGTGTTTTCAGCAAGAAAATATTTTTTATTTTATTCTACTCATATTCTATGGTTTAATAGACGATGTTCGACCATTATCTAGGAATATCAATTTTCATTTAGCTATGTCATAAATGCAATGCTAGTTGTTTTTCTGAAAACTTTATTCTAAGCAATGTAAAAATCATAAGCGTAATTTTTCTTTCATCTTTCAGACATCAAATTATATTACTACGCACCTAATTTATGCGCGTCTAGTATATATTTTCCTATATAATTTTCTATTGATTTAATGCATTGATTATTTCATGATATTATCTAAATTATTTTCTATAAATTATAAGACTCATATGAGTCTTTTTATCATTAGCAAAATGAAATAGAGATAGTCACTTTCAGGAAAAAATTATAAAATATTTCATTCTCTAACACCGTCTACCTTTTTTTAGTTATTATAATCACACACGTCATTAACGAAATAACAACAAATATCACGAAATAAACCATAATTACGATATTTTCTTCATGATAGGCATATAATCATTTTTCAAGTGAAATAGTCTTTTCACTAAATAGTTTATTATTATATTACTTAGGCCATTTTCGTAAGCGACAGTTCATATGCATATTCTTTAAAATGTGTTTATAATCATTTAAAGCCAAATATAGTGATAAGCTTATAAAATATTATTTTTTTCCAAATCAACGAGATGTTACCTCTATCAGGTTTGTAGTAACGGGGGTTTCGCCAATTCCTACCACGTCATTTTCTCCATCGACCGCGTTTCTTACTTCTTTTGCTTCAAATGGGCTTCTTGAATTTTTGCGACCTCGTGGAGCCATGGATGTTAGGTGAAATTAATGTGGTAGCTTAAGGAGAGTTGATGGTCATCTAAAAAATTTTTGTAAGCATTTTGCTTAGCGATATGGTTGTATGGAAGAAAGACGTAATAGGGGGTAGAGAAACTGGAAATGAGGTAGAAGAGGGGTATTTTCCTTTTTCAAGGCTCAAGTTAGAATGGAAAAGGGATGTAGAGAAAATTTTCCATCATCAGGAGGTCTTCCTTCTTGCTTTTTTTGTGAAGGAGAGTGGTTGTATTTATAGCCATGAGGGGGAAGCATGCAGTCACTCATTCCTTTGGCTACTTGTTAAGAGCTAAGTAAGCTTGATAAAAAATGCTTTTTGATTGCCTACCTGTTGGATGGTAGCATGGGGATGATTTTAAAATGTTTTTTCTCCCTCCAAGTGTAAAAAAGTCATGATTTTTTGCATTTTTTTCAAAAACGTCTTTTTTTCATTAAAACGACTTCATTTGGTAGTTTTTGGCCAAGTAACCTCATGACTTATCTAGTTTATAAAGTCATGCCATACTCTTTGATACTTAACTTACTCAATATCATGCTTGTTCTTGCACATTCTTCGTCTACCGATTAAGGTTTTTTTGGCCCCTCGATGCGCTGCTTTTACATATAGATACATTTGCACAAACTCCTCTCTTTGTCAACGAGATCCAGGAGATACCATGTCTCTCACTAATAATTTTCCCCACGAAACGAATGGCTATTCTATGGCAAGGGAAATCTGACCCTCTCAAATGTGGGTCAACTATAATCCAAACAATTACTATGCATTTCCAAGAGTTGATACCACATGTATGATCAATGCAATAGTGGATGTCTCATTTTGCACAAACAGTTATGTTTCGAAATTAGTCTATGTGCTAGTACGCAAACAGTCTTTCCATGAATTCCAACTAATACGTGTATGCTTTGTTTCAAGAATCTAGCACCAAGGTGAACCTTGTGCTACTAGATCTCTTATTTCCAAATAGGCCGTTTCCTAAATGCTATGCAAAGAAAAAACCAATCGGAATTTGTATTATTTCAGCCCTCAAAGTGTTGCACAAAATCTTACTCCCCCTCACCGTTTAAGTTTTGCTTCGTTGCATAGGTGTATAGAGATTATTTTGTCATGATTTAGTGTATTAAGAGCAATAAATCACACACTGTAACAAAAAGATAGGGAAAAATGAGGCCAAACCTCATGGTTTGCCCAACCATACATCCACAACCACTTATTATATTTTTATGTATTTTTCTAAGCCATATTCCTATTTTTTCCTATTTTTGTCTATTTTTGTCTATTTTTCCCAATTAAAAATTGATAAATTTTCAAAGCTATGGCTCTTTATTCGTAGAACAACAGAAATATAGATATTATTAGCATTTTATCCCATGTGTATTGGCTTATTCCATCCAAAAATACAAAAAATTTCATTTTCCTCATAAAAACCATGTTTTACGGGTTTCTAAAAATTATTTTCAGTATTTTGACTTTATTTTTTTTAATTTTTTCATCATGCAAGCATAGAACAAACAATAAATATCTTTTCTACCAATTTTCACTCCATAAAAACAATATTGACTCAATCAAATGTCAAAAACAAGCAAATTTCCTTTGTAAAATAGGATTACCAAAATTTTCCTTCTTTTTTGCGGGTTTTAAAATTTGATGCGGGACTGCAGATCAGCCCTCATTCAAGGATTAGATCACCTCTGAATAGCTAGCTCTAGTCCTCCACCAATTCGGGAGTGATTCGGTACCATGCCGGACAAGCAGTCTTCAATCATTTTCATGGGCATGAACTGCCTCTTAAGGGGAGAGAGAGGGAGGAGAGAGAAATATTGAATTTGGATCTCAGCAAGCCATTGCAGGAGCAGAGGCCGGCGATATGGAGTGAAGAAAAAGTGCATTAGGGCGATGTAATCAATAGGGAGATACATTGAGGCTCTCCAACCCCCCTCCACCAAAACGTCGCCATCTCCAAGCATGGCACCTTCATCTCTGATCAACGCGCAAAAAACGCCCCCCTCCCAAAGGGAGCCCCCAAAATTCACATCTTTTGGGCTAAAGTCTTTTTGATATGGCCCCTTTTGGCCCTTGCCTCCCGGCACTCCCATTTCCACGTTCGACGTCTGAATTACGATCTAAAAATTATTTGGAGTCTATCTCAAAGTCCCCCACTATTGGGCATCTCCAGAGGTCCTATTTGATATGCCAAAAAACTATGAAAATTCACCAACTGCCCTCTCGTGGGCCTTTAAAGCATTTTTGGGCATTGCCGCTTAAAATCGTACTGATTGCAGCTGCCGCCTTCGACGAAGTCTATTTTTTTCCCTAAAATTCAAAAATTTTGGCTACTTTTAAGCACTTCTCAATGTCTAAAATAATTTGTCATTGGTGACCACGGGATAGGGTGACTTAGCTTGTCGAATCCCACGGACAGATCTGCACATACACAACCAAAGGAAGCATCAAGCTGCTACAAAAAAGATATGCATCAAAACACATCACAGCTCTCACCCTATCCCTTGACAAAAACAAGGCATGAAATCCACGAGGGGTAGGCCTAGTAAAATCTGATAAAAAGCCTAAAGCTAGTCACTAACCAACTATTCCAATATAGCCAAGCTAAAAAGAACCATCAAAGAGGGCATCCTAAGTTACTACCTACCTAACTAAGGACAACTCAATTAGGAGCTCCTACTAGGCGAGGACTCCTATAGCTTGATCAACAAATATTACCTTTTAGCACATTGATCCTTTAATATCTTATTTTCCATACTCGGGTGTGTAAAAAGGATAGAGCTGAGCGTAGTGACCCAAGGAGAACAAGGCATCAGCCTCAAGTCCTGTCTCGGTACCCAAGAACCTACCAAGCCCTCGCAAGACGACACTTAATCCTTTTCTAATGCTCACTTTTAATTTTTCTCTAACCTTCTTTTTATTTTTATTTTTCCAGCTAGATGCCACCCCTAGGAAGACAAGGCATCGGCCTTGGGTCTGTCTCCAGGAACCTACTAAGCCTTCGCAAGGCAATAAACAACTGCTCAATGATTTTTCTTTCATTTCTTATTTTATGGTTTTAGGGGTTAGAACCCCTTTTTACACACCTCTGTATATTCATATAGTTTCTTTAAGATATTTAGGATTTTTCCTTTTGGGTGTTTTTAGTAGGCTTCTCTTACTACATCACAACTAATAGAAACTCCTAGAATGACTGTCTAGTAGGTCAACAGAACACGGTCACTAGAACTTCCTTAAAAAAGAAGTCTTTTAGTGCCTAACAATGCCTTTATTGGAGGCAACGACTAGTTAGACCTCCCACAAACATACATAACCTAAATCTAGGACTGCATGCCTTGATCATTGGTCCCCAACAAACAAAAGAAAGTAACCCTCACAGGCATATATATCATTAATTGCTTAAGGGCAAAGACTCGGAAAGGGGATGAAACCACTTGGAATGGCCACAAGAAGCTCCTCTGTAACAAACGCTCCCTCGAATGACTTCGTCAACCTATATGATGTGATGACTAAAACAACAAACCATTAAACGTATGTACACCAAATAGACATAGGGCTCTCTTGGCCTAAAGGAATAGCACATTTGTACTGCAAACTAACTGGATCTCTTGGCCTAAAGGAATCAAACATTAAAACCTTAAAGAAACTGGCCCTCTTGGCCTAAAGAAGTCCAACAAACCAGCTCATATAGATCCCTCCTTGGAAGAAGGCAGATATATAAAAATACACTCTATTCCAAGGGGAAAAAATAGAGCTCTTAGCCCTAAATGAAATGCATCAAGTTGTGACCCATACCTCCTGCATATACAGGAAGAGGCGTATGCATAACATGTTGTCTGACCAATCTATGGGTCTAGGATAATAGTGGTAGATGGGTCTCGACTACTCTTTGCATTACCCATATCAACCATTACCTGCCATATAACGCATGGTCTGATAACATCCCCCACAAGTAACCAGGTCCTGTCTCATTATCAAGAGAAACATCTGAATTAGGACCACAGTTGAAAAAGAGGTCCTCTTCATAAGAGAAATTGGCTAGTGAGTCCACAAACTGATTCCAAGAACATGGAATTAGCTAAAAACATACGCTCTCAAATTCATCGAGTAGGGTTATAGTAGTGCGATGATACATACAAAGGATAGGATTCCGGATTGTATATGTCTCATTGAGTTGATTTAAGATCAGCTGGGAATCCCCTTTTACTAACAATTGCTGAATACCACCTTTCTTGGCAACATTTAGTCCCATAATCAAGGCTTTATACTCTGCTATGTTGTTAGTGAATCCTACCGAGATAAGCAACTAATTTCATTGTAACTCTACGTCAGGGATCTCGGATAACTACTTCAACACTCCCTTTTTTATTAGGACCCCTGGACGCCCCATCAAAGTATGATGTGTACGTCCACAATGGATTTACACAGCCATACTACAAGATATAGTCCTTATACTGACGTTAAAAGTGACGAAAATGTTCATAAAGAAAATTTCCCTCATCGTTGCAAAAAGCGTCGTTATTAGCGACGCCATAGAACAGTTAGTGTCATCGTCATTATCAGCATCGTTATTTGTGTTGGTATCAGCGTCGCTGATACCAATGCAAATAACGATGCTTTGCGATGCATTTTGCGACGTTAATAGCGATGTGTGTAGTAAATTTGCGACGCTAATAACAATGGTAACATGGATTTTTTTTTTGTTGCTGCCCTGCCATATATAGCACTATGTGCTTTATTTGGGCCATAAAAAATAGTTTTAGAAATGTGTACAATGCTTGTGTAAATAAAGACAAAGTGTACTTAAATCATAATACTCATACATGAACTAAATACACGATTGCTTATAAAAGCGACTGGTACAATCATAGCAATATACTACTACTACATAGAAAATGTCTACACAAATCACGTGACCAAAAAAGAAGGGTGTGTGAGCTCTAGGGATCCAAGGGCAAGCTATAGATCATCGCCATCATCTGAAACCTCGTCCCGCCGCAAAGGAGCATCGGATGGACTTTGCAAAAAAAGAAACAACTACACATTAGTCCACCATACAATAATAAATTCTAATTAAACATGGTAACTAGGGACAAGAAAGATGAGTGACTTACAAGGCCACCACATTCATACAATTGGTCGATCAATACAATGAGACCGTGCCTCTCTGCATATTGAGTCTCAAGGCCAGTGGGATTGCAATTTGTAATGGAGTGTTGCAAAGAAAATAAAATACAACTGTTAGAAACACGATTATCAGTATAAAGGATATTGCAAAAAAATAAGCAAGAAAAACAAAAGAAAAACTTACAAAGTCCTCCAGATATGTCTTGTGGTCGCCACTCCCAAGATGATGGACCACTCCGACCTCTAGTCGTGCCCTCGTTGCCTCGCGCTGCTGTCTTCAACATCTTGGAGAATCTGTAGCCTCCTCCTTGAGTCGGTACCAGTCGTCTGCATCTAGCCACTCGTGCTTTGAAGCCCCACTCTTGAGTGCCTTGCATACATCCGATTTTCTGTGTGACATATATGCACGCATGCACTCTATCATCCAGCCCATAGAAAACCTATTTGCTACGGCTGGTACCAAAAAATCCTCATGCAAGGATGCTACTATGTAGTCCTTTCTCCCCTCCGGTATGTTTTTCCAATGATCCAAGACATTGTGCCGAAAAACTTGTTGGCACAACTCTCTCATGCGAGCCATCACCCTCCTCCCATCATCATTTATGATGATGGCTCCTGACATATCATCTACAAGGTAGGCATACCCCTCTGGGATATGCCTAAGATGGGTCCTCTCCCACCTACGACCACACTCCTAGGCATATCCAGGAGACCCATGTACATCTGGTGTACCTATTAGGGTAGTATCTATCGGAGTAGCACCCATAGGGGTGCCACTTGCGGACAACTGAGCAAAAGCCAGAGTGAGCGGAGTAGACATCCCCACAGGTGTGACAAATCCCGGAGGTGACGCAACTCCATTAGAATGCTGAGACGGAGACACCGCGTCCGTTCCTCCATAGCAACCACTTGAGCCATGCTCTCTCGAATCGCTATGAGAGCGAGGAGTAGCACCTGTATCTTGAGCCGACCGCGGGCTCACTGCATCCGGATCTCTGTAGTATCCCCTTGAACCACTCCCTCCGTCTTGCCCAAGTTTTGGAGCATCGACCTCGTCTACTAGAAACTGAAGCATCAGATCGTGCCAAATTAGATCTAATAGAGCGGCCTGACGGTATTCGAGATAGCTCCTAGTCTGCCATGTCTCTGAATCTCACCATCTGATCTGGAGATATACGCGTGAAGATCTCCTTGTCTACGTTACAACAAATGATTTGTTTTTGTTATCATTATTTTTTTCTTTCTTAAACTGTTTGAGAAGGGATTTCTTCTCTTGTAACTCAGCAAAAATTAACGTATGTAAAGTCTCCACCCACCCACAAATTAACCTATGTTGAAGTGTTTCTAGTCTCGCGGTATTGCACCGGACCTCACCAGACCTCACCACCACTCTCTCTGTTTTTTATCCATTCATTATCTCCTCTCCTTCTATCTCTCTCTCTTTTTCTCTTTCTTTATTATGCTGTATATTTATTTCCTCTCTTGTTCCTTCTTCCTTTTTCTCTTCTTCTCCCTCTCTCATTTTCTTTAACAAAACATCTCTCTCTCTCTCTCTCTACTACCAATTTCCTTTAACAAAACATATATCTCTCTCTACCACTACCACTACCACTACCACTACCACTACAATAAACAAGAAAAGAAGAAACAACAACAATAACAACTATAAAAATAACAATAACAACAACAACAAACAAGAAAAGAAAGAAAAACTACTACTACTACCACTACTACAACAACAACAACTACTACTACAACAATAACAACAAACAAGAAAAGAATAAAAAACTACAACAACAACAATAACAACAAAAAATAAGAAAACTAAACAACAATAAACAAGGAAAGAAAAGAAAAATCTACTACTACAACAACAACAAACAAGAAAACTACTATTACTACTATTACTACTACTACTACAATCACGACTACGAAGACTACGACTATCACTATGACTACCACAACAACTCTCTCTCTCTCTACCACTACCACTACCACTATCACTACCACTACCACTACAATAAACAAGAATAGAAGAAAAATCAACAACAACAATAACAACAACAAACAAGAAAAGAAGAAAAAGCTGCTACTACTACCACTACTACAACAACACCAAACAAGAAAAGAAGAAAAAGCTACTACTACTACCACTACTACAACAACATTAAACAAGAAAACTAAACGACAATAAACAAGAAAAGAAAAGGAAAAAAAAAAACAACAACAACAACAAAAAACAAGAAAACCACTACTACTACTACAACCACGACTACGACGACTACGACTACCACAACGATAAACTACTACCACTACAATAAACAAGAAAAGAAGAAAAAACAACAACAACAACTACAATAACAACAAACAAGAAAAGAAAAAAAAACTACTACAACAAAAACAATAACAACAACAAACAAGAAAACTAAACAACAATAAACAAGAAAAGAAAAAAAACTACTACTACTACAACAACAATAAACAAGAAAAGTACTATTACTACTAGTAGTAGTACTACTACAATCACGACTATGACGACTACGACCACGACTATGACTACCACAACAACAACAAACTAGAAGAGAATAAATTAAACAACTACTACTATCACTACCACTACCACTACCACTACTACTATTACGACTACCACAATAACAACAAACAAGAAAATAAGAAATTAAACAACTACCACTACCACTACCACTACCACTATCACTACCACTACTACTACGATAACCACAAAAATAACAAAAAAGAAAATAAGAAATTAAACAACAACTACCACTACCGCTACCGCTACCAATACCACTACCACTACCACTACCGCTACCACTACCACTACAACTACCGCTACTGCTACCGCTACCACTACCACTACCACTACCACTACCACTACCACTACCACTACTACTACTACGACTACCACAACAACAACAAATAATAAAAAAAGAATGAAGAAATTAAACAACAACAACAATAACAACAACCTCTCCCTCCCTCTCTCTCTCGCTCCCTCTCCCTCTCCCTCTCTTTCTCTCTTTCCCTATTATGTTTAATGTTTTCTCCGTCTCTCTCTCATTCCTTCTTTCCTTTTCTCTCTTCCTCTCCCTCTCTCAATACACATGATTTTTAACAAAAACAAGTAAAAGAAAAAGAGAAAAAATAAAAACAAAGCAAGAAGGAACAATGCACTCACCGTAAAGGCTCAAGGATGGATTCAACGGCTCCTCTTTGCGAAGGCAACTCCTCTTAGCCCTCCGTACATTTCCCACAAAGTCGATCCCCCACTTCTCGAACAGAAGGATCGCCATAATAGGAGTGAGTGATCGCTTCCTATTCTCTCAGCTATTTTGTCGTTGACAGATGTCGCATCTTTTAACGTACTTGAATACATCCTGGAAAATGGATGGCCACTAATATCCCGCCCTCAAGGCTTTTTGTGCAGTTATCTGCCCAGCAAAATGACCTTTGCAAGTAGAGTCATGGCACTCTTCTAAGATGAAAGGGACCTCGTCAGGCATTATGCATGGGCGATAGATATCGTCTACCCCTTGCCGATACAACGTGCCTGCAATTATTGTGAATTTTAAAGCTTGTTGCTGGATCTTTTCCTTTTCTGACTTCGATAGACTAGCTCTAGTGTCTCTCGTCGGCAAATAATGCATTATCCTCGCATACCAGGAGGGAATAGATGCCGTGTCAATCTTGAACAATGAGTCCCAATCACTATCTTTAGCCAGAGCTTCCTTTGGCTCCCCAAAGTCCATAAGGCACTCTACGATACCCTGCAACCTAGGTGGCTTGCTCTTAACCTCATAATCAAACTTCTGCAAAGTGAGTAACCACTTTTCCAAACAGTCGGGCAGTTGTAGCTTATTCATTAGCAGTCATAGCCCTTCCACCTTTGTATATAGGACAATCTTCTCATAAAGAATGTAGTGGCTGAACTTTTTAGCCGCAAAGACCATCACAAGGCATAACTTTTCCATATAAGTATAATTAATTTCAGATACACCTAGCTTCCAATGGCGAAAGCAATTGCGTGATACCATTTCTCTTCCCACATTTGCGGTAAACATAAACTAATGCTATGCATGGTAGTTGCTAAAAAGATATAAAAAATTTCACCCCTTTTCGGTGCTTTCAGCACAGGTGCTTTTACGATTTCCTACTTTACATCCTCGAAAGCCACCTTACAAGGGTCACTCCACATAAACAAACAATTGAAGGATAATAGATTTGTCAATGGCAACGTTCTTTCTGCCAAAGCGTTTATGAACCATCGATAATATCCAACTAATGACAGAAAGCTATGGACATCTTTAGGAGTGCATGGCAGACTCATGACGACTATAGCTTTAATCTTTTTAGGATCCGTCACAATCCCTACCGAGCTAACTACATGGCACAGCAGGAGCCCATAAGGTACACCAAAAACACACTTCCTTGGATATTGAGAGCAATGCAAAATTTTCTGCATCACTCAAAACATTTTCGTAAAATAATCGACAGTCTCTCTCTCACAGTGGCTGCCCCTAAATCATTAATAAATACCTTCAGCTCCTCAGGGGAAATGTCACTAAAGGTCTTATTCGTAGTTCATTTCCAAGAACTAGGCGCATTGCATAGACCAAATGCCATCACATGATACGCAAAGGTCCTGAAATTTGTTATGAGCGTCATTTTGAGCTTATCCTCTTTTGAAATTGCCATTTGATTATAGCTTGCAAAACACTCCATGAATGAATATATCTCCCCACTCGCCAATTGATCCAGATTTTGGTCAATAAAAGGCAGTGGGTAGTAATCCTTAACTATTTGCTTGTTCAACTCTTGAAAGTCCACACACAGTCGAATTTGATTATTTTTCTTCTTTCTGATCACAACTGGTGAACACCATTCAGTGTGCTGGATAGGAAAGATCTTTCCCGCTTTCCGTAATTTCTGTAACTCCTCGAACAGCCCATCCCGCAACTCAAACGGCATACGCCTGACTTTTTGTCGCACAGGACGGCTTCTTTCCTTCAACGGAATTGTATGGACAATGAAGCTAGGAGGAATGCCCCTAAGTTCATCGTAACTCCAAGAAAAAATATTGCAGAACTCTTGGATCAGAGTGACATAATCCTCCTGTTCCTCTACACTAAGCATGGACCCTAGCTTTATTGGCCGCTCATCGTCTGGCATACGAAGGTCTAGCACGATAACATCTGTGTCCCTTATTCTATCTTGAGTTTCTAATGGCTCATTTAGTGTTATTTGATAGATGTCTTCTATGGTCGGATTCATGAATTGAAGATGCCTCACTTTCAGACACGTCTTCCATTGTCTCTAACTCTATAGAAGACAGGGGAGCTCGCTCACTTTGAGGTGATTTAGGATATGCATCGACTACCACCTGTCTAGCACCTCTACCAAATATCAATCTACCAGTGGGTATATCTACTTAACAGTTTGCTTGCAAAATCCAAGGTTGACCAAGCAATACTTGGTAACTCGGATGCCTTGCAAACTAGATTACCCTAAAGTCCAACATGCATTCTACGTTGGCAACTATCACGTGGAATTTAGTAATGCAGCCCTCCAATTGTCTCAGACTATCGTCAGCCATTCAAAGGATTGTGGAGGCATCTTTCTGAATCGCAAGACCCAATATCTCGATCAATTCAGAACTCATAATATTAATCGAGGATCATGTGTCCACGATAGCATTATCCACTAGAATCCCATCAACATAGGCGGCCGCCCTTGAGCAGTGCTTTTCGGCATGTTCAAACCAATCATCCCCTACCCGTGCTATTTCCAAGGGTTCTACCATATAATCTGTATGCAAGATCTTTCTAAGTTCTTTTCATACTCTTGGCGATAGCTTGATTAGCTATAAGAGATTTACGTTTGGTCTAACATCGCAAAGGGAGCTAGCAAAATCAAATTCGTGATCATTTGCTAAATCTTGCTTCTTACGCCAAACCATCCGCTCTTTAGGACATTGCACAGCTTTATTGCCTCTTTTTTAACTCTTATCTTCTTTCTTAATATCTCTTTATCTCTCTTGGCGTCAGTCTTACTCTCTACGGGCTTCAGAGGTCCCCCTTCCTTGTCAGGATTTAGAACATGCGTTCCTTTATCATCCTGCCTAGGGTTTCTATCGACAGGTTTTACATTATCTTTGTCGCCTTCTCTATGTTTTTGGCCTCTTGTTGCAGCACGTAGGCTAGAAGCTTTAGTGCCATCAACCTACATAGCCTCGATGAGGCTCACCCCATTGCCCCCTGGCAGTTCTTCGATAGCAGCCTTACCCCTTTGGAGTATTTTTTTCGGTCCATCATCTTGCAAAAAATTGTTTCCTTGCGCACGATGATTAACAGGCCCTGGTTGCCAACTGCCTTGTTGGAGGGAACTAATCCTGCTCCAATAGGTGTCTGCTAAATGATCGGACTTCCCACAAATGTCGCACTTAACATTTGGGCAATTACATGGATAATGTTGCCCACCACACCATTTGGAGCAGAATCTAGAGGGTGCACCCTCTTTGGGACGTCGACTCCCTATTAGATTCTGTTGTTTCTTTAAGAAATTAATGTCAATAGCTATTCGCTGATATTGTTGAGAGATCATATCCATGTAGTGCTTCATCATGTCCTTGACTTTGCTAAGGACATTTGACAAACTCGACTCATAGCCCTGATCATCTATCCGTTAGTCCCTTGGTCGCACAATTTGATTAGGCATTGGTTGCATTGGTTGCTGACCCATAGGAATGATGTTAAGGTTCGCTGGTTGGCTTCCCACATTTGGAGGCATCTGACTAGCCATAGGCATAGTCACACTAAGCGGAGCTGGCAATAAAGGCACATTCAGTACCACGTTCCCTCTCCCAGTAGGGTTGGCCATCCCTATCCCTTGGCTTCCATTGCCATTGATCAATTGTGAATTATTTTCCAACGCTAAACTCATACTGGGATTGATTTGAGAAGCATAGGCTACTTGCAGTTGGGATTCGTCAAGGTGGCACTACTCAGCTAATGGCAGTGTCTATATTCACTAAGGTGGCACTACTCAGCTGCACCTAGATGTTAAAATCAAGACCATGCAAGAAGTATTGTAATTGGGAAACAGGTGGGATAGGGATAGAGGAATCCAATTTACAAAAAACCTCTTTGATCTTCTTGGCATACTCTCGTATATCTTCATGCGGTTCTTAGCATGTCAAATTCAACATGTGCAGCCAATATTGACCACCTCTCTCAGGGGTGAAATCTCTTTGGAAGGCTTCATAAAATAAATCCACGGTGGTTTTGGTTCTGACCTCAAGGCCGTGATAACTTATAAATGCCCTTCCCTTTGGGGTCATATTAAAGAACATCATTAGATACCCTTCCTCTTGGGTGCGGCAATTAAACATCAGCTTTTAGAACTCCCTTATATGAAGCTCCACTTCCTCTTCCACTAACCAATTAAAAATGGGTAGGGGGAAACCTAAGGTTGGCAAATCCACCGTTCCTACAGGGATTGCAATAGGTTGCGCCATGGCAATGATCAAAGTTGCTAACGGAATCGGGACATGCAAAGCTGTCACACCACTCAAAGTGGGCAAATTAATTGGGAAGGGGGAAGTACTAGAACTTCCACCTCCTAACGGACTTTGATTCAGGCTAAGGTTACTAAGACCCCACCCTTGAATAGGTTAAGGACTACTCCTTTAGGAGAATAACACCTATTGATTTTGGCCCTTCGTCTAGGCCTCTCGACTCTCTCTTGTTTTTGGAGTTCGTCTTGACGGATCTCTTCAAAGGACATTAACTAACAAATAGGTCCCAAGAGACCCTAGATTTGGAAACCACCAATTTGAGGCGGCTCTCGGCAAATTAACCATTGATG